>NW_024526377.1:75727-338302 GCF_017590135.1 Pyrgilauda ruficollis
GGGGGGAACACCACCCTCGGGGAACAGAAGGAAAGGTTCTTGGAAACAGAAGTCTGTTTGCCAACACAATACCTCTGTAAATCTCCTGGTTCATGGTTCATAATTCATGGAAAGGATTTAAAATGGCAGCACCTGTCAATGGGCTGGAAGGGAGTGCTGGAACAGCTGCTGGTGCTGATGCTGAAGGCACAACCATAGTGGGAAATCAGCTGGAAAAGCCTGAGAGTGCTTCCTACCTAAGTCCTGGAGAAAGGGCAAAAAGGATGGTCATGTTTTAATCTGTTCTGAGCAAACAAACAGATGAAAAAATTCCCAGTGTTCAGCAATGACATTTTGAGTTGGTAATTCCCTCCAGACATGGCAGATCAGCAACAAAATAAACACTCACCCACTTAAGGCCAAGTCTGGGAACGAGCCCCAAACTTTTTGTGGCCAAACCCTCCCCAAAACAGTCCTTGCCAAAGCTGTCAGGGACAAGGTACAAGCAGCTGCTCCCATTCTCCTCCTCCATGGATCTCACAGCTGCTCCGCCAAGTCATGAGGCAATCCCTGGAGTCTCCTTGGCACAGTCACTGATACAGTGTGAGCCTAAAAATCATGTCAAATCCTAGGGCAGAGTAAATCCTGGGAGATTACTGTAGGAAAAATCATCCAAAAAATCCCAAAAATTCAAACCTTGGCAAACACTGCTTGGGAAGAAACTCTTCCAAATGCTGAACTGGGAGAATCCCCAAAGAGGAGCAATGAAAAGCACTGGATGCCCAGCAGACCTCAGCCTGCCAAAACCAGATGGATGGAGATCCAAGAGTGGCAGAGAAAAATCCCACCGCATGTCCACGGTCAGCGAAGCCCTGATGAAACCTCCCGAGGATCTCGCACCAGCCTCTTGCACAGCACAGGACACAGAGCACATGCTGGAAGAGGCTGCAGTTCCAGCACCCGACAGATGGGAGCAGAGGATGCACAGAGATGTGAAAACGATGTCAGGAAAAGCAGGCGTGCAAGAACGATCCAGGTAGATTGTTGTGCCCATGGCTCCCTGGGACACATCCAGGGGCCGAAGCAAGTCTTGGCCATGGTCAGCTCTCAACTCTACCAACTGTGCTATCCACCATTGCTTCTTCTCTGGAAATTTTACAGCAGAATCAGTATGATCTTTGAATGATAGAATCATGCAACATCCTGATTTGGAAGGGACCCACATGGATCATCAAATCCAACAGAACTGCACAGAACACCCCGAGAATCCCACCACATGCCTGGGAAAAATGAGTGTGTGCTGAGCAGGACCCCAAACACCTTCTTAAAAAACTGACTGCTCTTGGAAAAACCATTTTGACTTGGAATGACTGCTAAGGAAGAAAAAAAAGGAGGTATTTTTGAAAAAATACTCTAACCAGGAAAAAAAAGAAAGTGAGCTCTGTCAGTGACATTTCCTGAAGCAGCTCTATCAGTTTCTGCTGCTGCATTTCAAATTCACACCCCATCCTGCCACTGAATTAGTTTGATGGTTAAGCAAATCCCAAGTTAAATCCAGAAATGGGTGTATTCAGTAAGCTTTACAAGATCACTGGGAGATAGCAAGGCTGGACAGTAAAAATTTGTGTCAGATCTTCTTCAGCAAAAGCTGAAGGTTAACAAGCCAGTAATGAGATACCCAGTACAGAAAGATTAGAGTCAAATATTTATCTCTGTTGCTCAAAAGGAATTTAGAGAAATTCCTAAGGGTGTTGTGTATGTCTCAGTGTGTGGGATATGAACCTGTCTCCAGAAACTGATCCAAGTAACAGGAATTTTCTCTAGTCAGACTCACATGGAAAAAAAAAAAAAATCACTGTCAGCTCCTCTTATCATTTGCTAAAGAAATGCTTCCAGACTCCTCATCCCTTTGGAAGCAGGTCAGGATCGTCCCCAGGCCACCCCAATGTGTATGGTCATGCTTTTAATTAAACACGGACTAATAGCAAGAGGCCCCCCCACAGCCTCAGAGCTCAGCCTTTGGAAATCACCACTCTGTGTCTTAAAACACCCGTGTCCCACCAGCTCTGCTGAACATTCCCAGTCTGTGTAACTCAAATGGGAATAGAGTCCCCACAATTTAATCTAAATTGGAGGATCGCATCTTCGTCAAAGAACACAGTAAGAACATTTGAGTTGTTTTTGGAATTGCTATAAACCTTGCCTGCTGAAGGGCAGAGTGCTTCTTGATCTCTGTTGCCAATATGGATGCACTTTTCAGGAGCTGTGATATGATCTGCCTTGGACTTCTTGTCTTCAGCACTTAGAGATAAAAGCAGAATTTACCTTACTACATGGAGTCCTTGTCTTTTATCCTGTGTGACAATAAATGGTAATTAATCTAGGCTTTTCCTGCAGCCATCCAGGAGAAACAAAATCCCACACTCTGACTGGGATTCCAAAAGGCAAACCTTACAAATCCCAGGATGTGGCTGTTTTGTAGCTCCATATAAAAGCCTCTCCTGTGCTTCATACACAGCAATAATGGCCAGGAGCTGAAAATGAACATTAAGAAGAGTAAGTGATATGAAAAAAAAACAAAAATCCAGACCCAAACAAACAGCTGCAAACAACCTTGGCTGAGATTCTTCCAACCAACACAAAAAGCCTGGCTCGTCCTTCCAGGGAATGAGGCCCAGAGCTTCACATCAACCTCTCCCCTGAAACAAAAGCTGGAGCTATTTTGAGCGCTGCAGCACCAGTAAACAGGAGTCAGCAGGTCATCTCTACTGGCTTCTGCACTCCCCAATTATTCCTCACAAGGGTCTGTACATGCCCAGCTCTCCCACGAATTAGGGGTTAGGGTGGGTTGGACTAATATATACCATTTTTCTTTCCACCACAAAACAAAAGCAGAGAGCAAAAGGATTTTCCCAAAGGTTGCTGTCTGATCCCTGATAACCTGCTCTTCTCTCCTCTAGAGACACTTGCATGGACATAGTTTATCCAGGCATTAGGGAATACTCCACAGACAGCAATGCTGGGCAGATGAGAACAGCAGAATAAATTTATATTGATAAATAAATGTGGCTTCACCCCCTGGAGCAAACTGGGATGGCTACACTGTAAAAGCCAAAATTCATGGAGGTAGGAAAAGACAACTCCAAAATAGGAGAAGGGCGGGCACACAGGGCAGCACAGTAACAGAATGATCTAGAAAGTCTTTTAAATGCCCTTCTTTACATCATTTCTGCAATGCCACTCTGCTGAACTTCCTGAGAAGAGGGGGTCTTGAGCTGAGCAGCCACATTAGAGAATATAAAGCTCTGCTCTCTTCCACCTCTGCTGCTTCTGAAACTCCTGGCATACACAGGGAACATTCCTTTCCTTACATTCAGAGCAGCTGAAGGTGAGACAGCAGCACAGTGAGGGGCACAGCATGAGAAAAATTCAAAGCAGATGAGAACGCAGGAGTCCAGCAGTCCTCTAGCTCACTCGAACTCCAGTCACATCACCAATCCCTTCACATCCCACTTCCAGTTAATAAAAAAAACCATAGACTGACAAATAGGTCATAATTATGGACACAAACAAAGGTGTAGTAGAAGTAGCTTTATCAAAGTATTTAAATTTTGTGGCAAATCTCTGCATCAACATGGGCAGGGAGGCAACGAAATGCTCTGCAGTAGCAATTTCAGTTACCAAACTATTCCTTGGACAGACATTTATTACAGGTAGTTTCTCTGTTCCTACTTCTCCAAGAGTTTAAGGCACAAAAGCCTGAAAAAGGGCTTATAACATGTATATAAGTGCTATTATTTTCACTTTCACCTCTAATGCAACATATCAGCTTAAATATATTGCTTGTCCATCCAGCTTATACAACATCCAGTAGAAAACTGCTTTCCAAGTTAACAAGCATTTGCTGCACAATATATCAACGCAATTGCTCTGACCCGTTTTTGCTGCAAGATCTTTAGTTTCTTTCTGATTGGACAGTGGAAGACACTACAAAATCTCAACTTCTCAATGAGACCATCAAGGTGTGTCCACAATAAAAAAAATAAAGGCATGATACACAAAATAACATTTAAATATGGTTGCTGAGAGAAGTGTTTTAAACTGCTGGTTCATGGGGAATTATTTCCTCATACACAGGTGGAAAAGCAGGCCAGGTGTGCAAGGTATCATCAGGTAAAAGCTTTATAACACTCCTTTCTGTCTTTTTTCTCCGAAGTGCTCTTTGGGTTGATTGCTTAAGAATATCAAACTTGCAAGCTCAAGATCACAGCTTAAGTTAACCACAACATAAGCTTTCATCACATGCTCAAGTTACAGCAACCTTACCCAGTCACTGGAAAGATTTTGAGACATTTTAGTGGTGTCCAACAATGATCTTTTTTGAAATAACTCATTCGTGAGCGTTGGGTCAAATGACTTAAGACAGTTGAATGGGCAGCAAAGCAGAAAGATGGGCAGGAACCAAAATGCAAAGGGTAATTTTACTTAAAAGACCAACTTTTTTATTGTACGATGGAGTAGAGTCTCTCTCCTGTGCCATCTTGCTGAGTTTATAAATTACAATTCCCAGTAAGTATTAAGGGTTCATTTCAAGACAAAAGGAATAAAACTGTTGCAGTTCTAATCTTCACCATGAATAAAGGTTACTGTGATGCTCCTACAATACTTGTTCTCTACAGGAAAGGCCACAGTCCTCCTGTACTCCGAGTACCTGACCTGGGTGGGGAAAGGGCCACCCCTCACAGCTGCAGGATCCGGGGGCAGAGTAACAGTCTGGAGCACATGGGGAGGATGTCTCACAGACACAACGCCTCAGCAACGAGGCTATAACACAGCTGGGATCTCTGATGAGACAGTGTCCAAAGGCTGCCAATGACAGTCCATCAAGGCATCATAGAGCTCTTCACTCTGTTCCATAAACTGCTTGTTTGCTTCGTGGACATCTAACTGAGGTGTGGGATCTATGGGAGGAAAGACAGACAAATAGGTCACACATCAAAGGTGTTCAGAAAAAACCCACCCTGTAAACAAGTTGGTATATTAAAACAAACATGGGAGGAGTCTCAGTATCTCCAGGGCAGGTGTCAGAGGATAATGCCAGACTCTGTTCAGTGATGCCCACTGACAGGACAAGGAGCGACCACCTCAACATGAACAAGAAGTTATTTTCATGGAGGGTGGCACAGTACTGGAACAGCTTCCCAGGGAGGGTGTGGAGTCTCCCTCTCTGGAGACATTCCAAACCCACCTGGATGTGTTCCTGTGTCCCATACTCTAGGTAAACCTGCATAAGCAGGGAATTGTTCTGGATGATCTCCAGAGGTCCTCCCAACCCCAAGTATTCTGTGATTCTGTGAGTCACCAAACATTCCCAGCACTTGCCCAGTGATAAACCTGACCAGATCAGTCCTACCCAATCTCTCTGCAACGAGATAAGGAATAACTACATCCAAACATGTCCCTTTTTACAACAGTGATTGCCCCACAGAACAGCCAGTGGAGGGAACACACACCTGCACCTCACAGCCCAGTGCAGCCACCTGCACTGCCAGAAAGGGCTTGGCCGGATGGAAAGGGCAGAAGCAGAGGTAGAGGCACCCATTCCCTTCTGCTCCCTCCACTGTGAGGTCACAAATGATGGATGGACAGATGGATGCGAGCATCCTGTGCTGCTGCAAGCAGACACCAGAGCTCACTGCTAAAGCCTCCAGCAGTTCAAAGCTGGAGTCACAGTTAGGAATGAAGGGAGTGTCAGTGGCACCACAGCATCATAGTGAGCATAGCCATATTTTACATTTGGAAGAAATGTTTGAAAAGCATTTTGGAGCTGGACAAAAAGCGTGCAGGTCCAATCCTGCTGCTCCAAATGCACAGTGATGGACTCCCCAAACCCCTGTAGGGTGTAAAGCTCACCTGACAACACTGGCAACCCAAAGCTCAGGTTCTCAGAGTAGCATAATCACAAAGGTCAGTGAATGACTCTCAGTACAAAGCTGAATGAATGGAAAGACTCTAAAACACATCAGGAATAAAATGTTTGTAAACATGTAACTTCCCTGTGAGGGAGGTGAGGCCCTGGCACAGGTTGCCCAGGGAAGCTGTGGTTGCCCCATTTCTTTAAGTGTCCAAGGCCAAGTTGGACAGGGCTTGGAGTGACCTGGTCAAGTGGAAGGTGTCCCTGCCCATAGCATGAGGTGGATAAAGATGTCTTTGGAAGTTCCTTCCCACCCAAACCATTCCAGGATTCTATGTTTGGTTTTAGCTACATCATGTAACACATTACAGGAGAAGAGATTTAAGGAAAAGGAATGATACAGTGACAATACATTAATTCAGTTTCCTACAAAGGTAGGAATCTTTCATTTAATCAACCAGAAAAAGAAATATCCAGAGAAATCCCATTCTAGTCCTGGTATGTTTGCTTCAGCAAAAGGAAATCTCTCCTAGAATGCTTTTAAGAGCCATTAACAGCTTCCACACACATCAGCACTCATACCTGTGGATCCTGTAGATCTGTTACTATGTAATTTTAATTTTTTTTTTTTTTTTAAAGAATAGAGTAAAATACACTGCATAGTGTGTATTGCACTCAAGACAGAAATCTGGAATGGCTGGCATGAAATGATAGTTTCTTGCATCAATAAATGAAAGCTACTTGTACAGGTGTCTAAAATCCCTGATCTGGTTTAGTGACCCATTTCAAGCAACAACTGCTTGAAATATTTTGTCAGTGTGGTGACTAATATTATTCCCTTTTACTTGTAAACTTAAAGCACAGTGAACTATTCTGGGCTCTAAATGTCAATATTTTATAGAAAAACAGAATATCTACTTTTTTCTTGGTAGCATAGCAGAAAAAGAAACCCTAGTAAAAAAAAGATTAACGTTTCAGTACTTCAGAAGATTAAAATCTCAGTGCTGGGAAAGTCAAACAGTTTCAGTCCTCACCAGGTTCAGACTAAGAGCAGCAACAGTAAAACCAGGATGCAACTGTTGTAGGCGATAGTAACCCACAAATTTTCTCAGATTTACTCGAAGATAAAGGTATATTATAAATTGAAATTAGGGCCAATTTGAGAAAGTCTATCTCCAAGCAGTGCAGAACATACAGACAACTTCAATACAGAATTTGAGAAACATACCTTCCAATGCATCCTCACCAACTTCTTCATATGTCTGCAAGGAAAAACAAACCCCTTAGGACAGTGAATAATTATCTTTTCTTTTACAAGCATGGCTTGTTGATTAGTACTGTCAGAGACTGACTTTTATACTGGAGTTATTACTGTCAGAGTACTGTCAGATACTGACTTTTATACTGGAGTCATTACAACAGAATTCTTCACACATAAGCCTGTGTTCCACTCCTAATACTCCTTGGGTGAGATCTTACACTAAACATCTATCAGAGGCAGTTCTTGAAATTCCAGGGTTGAAGTGGGGTGACTGTTCTGATGCATTCTATCCTTTATAACAAAGTTTATGAAGGATCCCAAAGGCATTCTGAGCACTGCCTGTACCAAGAGAATTCTTCTACCATCCCAACTGTACTAAGAGACCCTTTGTGTCCTCCAGATTTTTTTTTAACCTCAGCAATATACTCTCCATAAGGCAACAGGACACACCAGGGGCTAAACACTAAATAGTAGCTATATTAAAACTTCATCATGAAGAGGTATATACTAAGATCCCTTGGTGTGCTCAGTTTGGAGCAGAGCAGACTGAGGGCAGAGCTCATTAGGGTCTGCAGCTCCTCCTGAGCGACAGCTCCGATTTCTGCTCTCCATAACCAGGGACAGGACCTGAGAGAATGTCTGGAGCTGTGTCAGGAGAGGGTCAGGCTGGATATCCGGAAAAGATTCTTCCCCCAGAGGCAGCTTGGGCACTGAACAGACTCCCCAGGGAATGGTCACAGTCCCAAGGCTGCCTCAGCTCCAGGAGCCTTTGAACAATGCTCTCAGGCACAGGATGGGATTGTTGGGGTGTCCTGGGCAGGGCCAGGAGTGGGACTCAATGATTCCTGTGGGTCCTTTCCAGCTCAGGACATTCTGTGTGATTCTCAAAGCTGAAGATGAATCCCACCTTTGGAATCTCTGGTGTTTTTGTGCTGCCCTACCTGCATGGTGCTCTGTGTGTAGCCATACTGGGGGTAGCTGTAGCTGTAACTGCCCGTGTTCTGGTCATACCCCCACTGAGCGTAGTAGTTGTGATACTGTTGGTAATACTGGTTGTAGTTATAGCTGTACATCTGATTGTACTCCGTTGGTTTCACACGATTACTTCAAAAAATAAAGCAGGATAAAAATAGCAATAAAATAGCAATAAACCATTTTTTAAAAATTGCAATAAAATAGTGCAGAACAAGTATGAAAAAAGCAGTGAAATAGCTTAAGATACAATGTGGTAAAGAGACAAGGCTTAGTCTAACAAGCAAATTTCAATCTTTAAAATATATTCACTATTTACTGCAGCAATATTTATTATTTGCATATATTTGCATAAATAAGTGGTTTAAATTTAATACCTTTTCCTGTATTCATATTCCTCTTCATTAATAAACATTACTTTCATTCATTATGAGCTAATTGGGTATCACTTCCTGGCTTTGGGAAGGGAAGAGTTCAGGACTATGAGCTTCAGTTTAGAAAAATCCTGAACCACAATCCAGATACTGGAGTCCCTTCTTCCATCTGGTAAAGAGGATGAAGTTAAGTGATCTGCAGTTTTCTGAGAGAAAGAACTGAGTCTTGCTTTACACGAAAAGTTAAAGACTTAAAGGCTGGCAAAAAACCTCAAGTTTTCTTTTGTAAGAATGGAAAAAACTCTCCCTTCTGCCACTGTCATTCAGAAACCTAAGCAAGAACTCGTCCTCTTTCTCTCTGAACTGGATGATCTTCAATGCACAGACTTGAAAAAGTTCATGAAATAAGAACTACTAGAAATCAAAAAATAAACTTAAATACCCTGAGAACTGACTAAAATTCCTATTCCTTGCCACTTTATGAACTGGCAACATTCCCAAGGAACACCATTCCACCTAGCTATCAAGATTTGAAATAATGAGATGACAAATATTATTTGGAAATGAAAATATGTCACACATACAGCTATTTCTACTAATGATGAAATTAGTGAGAAGCAGGAAGAAGGAAACACTAATTTTCTCACCACAATGCACCCATTTTTTCTGCTTTTCTCTTCCTTTTCCCCCCCCAGCCTTATGAGGTCACTGAAAATCTAAATATTATTCAAATAGGGAGCAATTACTATGATTCGTATTACCCTAGTGCTACGAGCCCCAAGTCAGACCAGGATCTCATTGTATCAGGTTCTGAACAAACACAGAAAAAAAAGTTAATACCTGCCCCAAAAGTCTTATATGTAGTAGACATCATAATAGAATTAGCAAGATAGTTGAGCTTTGCTATCCAGACATCATCAAGAAGATTTAAACTATTTCAATTTAATGCAAAGGAACATACATTTTAAAAACAATCACATTTAACTACAGTGTGTGCATGTATACAGATTTAATAATATATACAATTCAAAACAGTGTAAAATGCTTAGTCTTGAACTAATGTTATAATTTCTTTGAACTCCTGGGCATTCTGATACTCCCCATATTCATAGTTATTCTTTCATTTTGTGATGGAGACATCCAGGACATGTATTCAAAGCACTAAAAGGGATTTAAAACCAGATGTGATTTTTCATATAAATGTCCAGCTGTTCTTCTACTCACACTTTTGGTATAGCCACACTCAAGCGTACAGGTTTAGAGCCCAACCCCACAGCTCCCTGACACTCTGTCAGTGCTCTCTTCTGTTCCAGTTCATCTGTGAATTTCACGAACCCGTAACCTCTGCAGAGACACAGAAAAACTCACACAAAACCAACCCCAAAGAGTAAGGCCACGTTATAAAAATTAGTTACAGTGAAGTTTGATTTGGTTTGAGAAACACAGTGAATAAAAATGTTCATTAGGGCTGTTGTCCCTGCTCTTGGGAGAGATGAAATTATTCTGCCTTCCAGTTGCTTTTCCAGAATGCCTGAAGCCACACGTCCAAGCTCTGGCAGTACTTTCAAAGGTTTGTCAATGTAAAGTAGTTCTTGTGCCAGTGGATTCTGGGGAACTGGAAGTGAACTGACACAAGCCATGTTGAAATGCGTGAACTGACACATGACAAAGCCCCAAATCTCTGCTGGGAGGATACTGATAAGCTCAAGAGCACAGCTGGAACAGGGACAGCATATCCAGAAACCCTGGACTCTGCAACAGGTTTTCTGTCAGCCAGACAGAAAACTCCAACTCCCTCCAACCCCAACAGTCCTTTGCGTGGGATTTTGATGCTGTAGTGAGTCAGAAGCAATGCAACAGCATCCAAGAGGGCAGTGCCAGGATCCCATCATGGGATGGGCTGCCTAACGCAGCAGAAAGATCAAAGACTTAGGTGTGGGAGGGTAAGAGGAATCCATCTAAGCAAAGGAAGAAGTTTGGGAGGGAAGGGCTTGTCTACCTGGGGAAAAGAACGAGCCGTAAGCAAGGGTGTAAATTTTCAGTGCATTATCTATTCTGTGGGAACTGCTACACACCAAGTAATGTGCTATTTTGAAAGCAGCATCACCTACTACTCATGGGAGGTCCCCACTGGCAGCTATTTCAGAGCAGTTCATGCCCCAGAAAATGCAGTACCTTGCACAGCAAGCTCCACATGCAAGATATATAAATATCTTACTTATATATATACACACATATACATACAGGTATGGATGTATCCTCCTCACAAAAAGACCAGATCAAAGCTTAGACTTATCTACATAGAAACTAGATTATTAAATACAAGCAAAACTCTACACAGACCCACGTTCATTTAACTTGCCCTCTGCCAAAGGACTATGGCAAATTAATCCAGTGCAAGTCAACTTCTAAGTCAGTTTAAGGTGTTCACACACAAACCCAACTAAGTTTCTAAGCTACCGAAAGACTCCTCCAGATTTTCAGATGGCACCAGGAGTGTGTAAGAGAAACTGAGAAGACTGGCAGTTCCAAAATAGAGACAGATAGAGATGGAAGTGGTGTACAGCAATAGATGCTGCGTGCTGCAAGGGAGGCAGTGATTCTTCCAAGTCTTCCAGACACTGATTCTTCCAACTCTTCCAGACATTTAGCTTTTCCACAACAACGGCTAAACCATTGGTGAGGAAAGAAATAATTTCTTCCTGGCCAGGACCTCCCTGCAGACCTTCTGTCCTGCCCCTGAAGTTTGGAAAAGCCCCAGCACCTGCACCCTCAGCACAAAGCAGAGAAGTAGGCACAGCACCACACTCCAAGCTCCTCTCCTGTCTGAACAAGAGTGCTGGGAGGAGGCCTTCCTGATCCACCAGCCCTGGCTGGAAGGGCCAGGGCTTCACTGGGCATGTCCACAAGCCCTAAGCTCCTCTCTCACATAACACTGACATCTGCAGATGCCTCAGCTTTGAGCAACTGCACAAGTCCCAACAAAGCCCCTGGCACCAACACTCTGGCGCTGCCAGGGGAGACAGCTTTGCTCTTCCCAGAAACAGGACTCTAAGTGCCTGCTCTTCCCCCACTTCCCAAGCTGCCACAGATTCCTCTTCCTTGAGGTCTGCAGCTATGCACAGCTCCCAAAACCCAACGAATAGTCCAACCTGCTGCACCAACACCTGTTCTATAGAGAGAGACTGAAGCAGGTGCAGCACAACAGGAACTGTGGGGTTTACATTGAGGAGGAGCAGAAGTCACACAGAGCCCAACCCAGCAGTGTCCGTCCCAGGGGAGGTGGCAATGACAGCATGAGGACCCCACAGCCACACAGACTGAGTAGCTCTGCAAGAGGTTCAAGATGCACATTAAGAGAAACTTCATGACTGGGGAGGAGCGCAGCTCTGGAACAGGCTGCCCAGACAGACTGAATTAACTCCATCCTGGGAGGTTTTCCAGGCTACACAATCCATGGATGATATGATCTAGCGCTGGCTGCAGTCCTGTTAGGAGCTGGACCAGAGACCTCCAGAGATTCCTTCAAACCAACCTGTCTAAGACTGAGAAACCCCATATGAGAAGGTGGAGGGACCTACAACCACAGCCTATATCTTATCCCAACATTCTCACAGGTGTTATATCACAAAATTGTACTTCACTGAAGCCACGCTCTGCTTTGAAAACAAGGATGCTCACCAACTGCTCCTTCCTCTGGAAAATACAGCTTAATTTCACGCTATTTAGCAAACATTTTAATTACATTAAGAAATCCAACTTTTTGATACCTTTTTTAGCAAGACATTTTCAGGAAAGACAAACAAGGCAGCTACTGAGAACCTGACAGTGAATCATAGCTTTGTGTGCCCTACCCTCTTTGAGAGAAAACTCGTACAGCTCTCACAGGAATATACACTCAATAGCCTAAAGTTTGTAAAGCACAATTCCACCCAAGAGTCCAGGAAGAGAGTGTTTCAAGATTACTTAAGAAATTTTTCAGCATTTTACAAAGTGCAATAACACACAAAGGGCCTCACACTGACAGAGAAGTGACAACACCCATGGTGACTACCAAAACTCAAGCGAACTTCAGACTGAATGGCCAAAACCACAATATTTTAGGATTACTAAACTCTAAGCCAAAAGAAATTCTTCCCCTTGCTGCATTCTGTCTTTCCTGTTGCTACATGTGAAGTTTAAAAAAAAAAAAAAAAAAAAAAAAAAAGTGAATAAAAGACAACTTACTTGGATACTCCTGCCTGGTCCAAAACAACTTTTCCACCTCTACACGATGGATAAACTTTAACAAAAAATTCATATAACATCCCATCATCCACATCAGGAGTCAGGTCTCCCACAAAAAGGGAATATTCTGGACTAAAGACATCAAAAGAAAACCTCTTAAATACAATCATACAAAAAAAAAAAAAAAAAAAAAAGGGACATGCTGAGTGACAGTAGTGACAGTTACCATTTAGCCTAAATATTTGAACTCAAAGAAAAGCGATATTGAAAGACCATTTAATGGAGACTTTAAAGTGCCACCAGTTAAGCTGCTTAACTAAAATTTTGTTTGACACTGCTTTTTCAAGTTAATTGAAGCAGCACAACCAAGCAACTCAATACTGCTTTTTATTTAAAGATTATTTCAATGCTTATTACTCAAAGGATACCTCTGATTTCTAAAATGGCAAGAAAAAAGATCTCATTTACAGATATGCTATTTCCAATACATAGATCTTAAATTATAATACATAGATCTTAAATTATAATATATGAATTAGATACTTTGATGCTACAAAGTTTAAATACCTTAAAGGACACTGGATCAATCTGCTGTGCCACACACACGGCAAAACACAAAACTGGCAGTCTAAGCTCTCTTCCCTCTACTAAAGACTGGCAGTGATGAACTTTGGGTTTACATATTTTGAATACTTTTTGCAAGGCAATTGATAGAGAGACATTAAGCAGGCAAAATTAATATTTAAGTATTGAGCACTTACCTGTTATCAGGCTGTTTTCCATATGTTGCATAATTCAATTTAAATCGTTTCGCCTGAAACAAGGCAAAAATGAATCCATACATTCAAATGTTGTCATGTGAAATCAAGCAATTAGGGAAAAATACAATAAGCTGAATACAGCTTAATGCTGACACATGTTCAATGCCTTCAGGCCAGCCAGTTAAGGTAACAAGCACATTTTTATTTAGCATCAGTACAGATATAATAACAAAAATCAAAATGTGAACAGAGGTAGTAATAACAAATGTTAAATTTCTTCCAATTTTAAGGTCTCAAAATGAAATGACAGTACCACTCCTGGACTTTTGTGATTTAACACAAACACTCACAGACCAGAATCCAACACACTGGAAAATGGAATCAACCTGAGTCTAGAAGTGTGGCTAAATACATGGCTCTGGACATTTAGTAAGATCCAAAATTAAAGGGTTCTGAAAGAACTACACTGGACACTGGAGCCCTCTTTAAATTTTGCATCTGAATTTATTTTTGAAACAAGTTTCCCAGCAGCCCAGATTTGTGCCCTCTGGCACATCTGGAACTCTCTGTCCCCAACCTACCAGACTTTTAGCAACTTTTACCCAACTTACATCTACGTTTAGACCAAGATCTAAGGAGACCAAGATCTTTGAATCAGCTCTTAGAGATCAGGGGCTAATCTCAGGATTTCGGATCCTAAAATCAGGATTTCAGATCACAATCAGAAATGCCTTAGAGATCAGTGTACTTGTTCAGTACAGTGAAGAGCCCTTGTATGATGGATTTCATTCCCTCAAAAACAGGCAAATAATTCTTGGGAAATAGAGCACAGACTTAACTCTAGGCTATAATCCTGTTAGTTGCACACTTGCATTCTCTGGAGCACAGTACTACACAACTTTCTGTGGATCATTTACAAGCTAACACAAAATTTAGGTTCCACTCTGAAGCATTTAGATTTTTTTTTTTTTTTTTTTTTTTTACTCTTCACTGCAATATTCTGGGTTTAAAATCATTAAGACACCTGAGAGTATTTCTAGTTAGATGGGAACTGGGAACACCAAAGCTTGGAAAAGAGAGACAGCACCAGCACCATGTCTCTCTGTTTTTCCTTTAACTGATTCAGTATTTAAAAATAAATAAAAGCACAAGCCACACTCAAGTTTTCTGTAAACAAAATTCTCTAAATGCAAAGGATGAGCTGTGCAGTTGCCCCCTGAGTGCACTGATTTGAGCTGCTTTGGATCTCTGCCTGACATCTGTAATTCTCTCTGTGCATTATGCAAATCATCCTTCCACACAGCACTGTGTTTTGGACAAAACTGTGAAGATGGGTATTCCCAAAACCAAACTTCCATTATTATCTTACTCCTTGCTCTCTTTGTCTTTCCAGTGACTACAGAAGGCATCCAGTATGAGCAGCTTGCCTTAATCATGAGCAAACACGTGAAACAGATCTCTCCAAGCCTCTCATCGACTCCTTTTAACGGGGCACGTCACCCTCTCAGGAACGTTGACTAAATAGCTCAATCTGAACTTCCCAGTCTCCTACTCCAGGTATTAACTACTCTGAAATAGGAATCCATTTACCTTGTATATCACACCATAACTGAGGTGATTCTAGAGCTGCTTTATGAATCAGTCACCCCAGCTACTGCAGCCAACTCCTGTGGGTACAACAGACAGCTGTGTCAGCCGTCCCATTTTAATCTACCACATATTTGAGTCAACATCCTAAAATTAGCCTCTCTGCCTATTCCTCCTCCCTAACTACCCAGCTTTTATGTAGAAGAGATGTTAGTTATGCACTGCAATTATTCAATACTCTGTCTCATTCTCCACTGTAAAGAGGTTTGAGTAGCTTCTGTTTGCTAAGGGCCAAGAACAATGCAAGATTAAAAGTCATGTTTCTCTTGCCAATCAATGTTACTCAAAAGACAGTGTGAATTTGCAAGCTCACCCTGTACGCATGTAACAACACACACAGCTAAATTCTCAGGTTGCCTCATCCCTGAAAGTGTTCAAAGCCTGACTGGATGGGGCTTAGAGCAACTTAGTCTACTGGAAGGTGTCCCTACCCATGGTAGGGGATGAAATATGATAAGCTTTAAGGTACCTTCCAACCCAAACCACTCTGTGACTCCATGATTATACAAAAGGAGAGAGATGGAAAAATTGTGGCAGACATACACTATACTCAAACTAATTTCTTCCTTGTTCTTCTCAGGCTTCTGACTAGTCCAGCTTTGGTAACAGAAGCAATGGTTAGACATAAAAACCATCACACCCCACAACACTTCTACACCTGAATTTTATCTAGACAGTCACAAAGAAATCAGTGCTTTTTCTCAACAATTTTCTAAGCAAGAACATTATCAGTTTTATAGTCATAACTTCTATTCTAAAGCAAAGAAGAATCCCAGTTTGCTAATTATTGAATTTATCTGTAATCATTAAAAATACACATTCTACACTATCTGCCCCTTCCAAATTTTGGTTCTCAACTGTCTGATCCCATTTACTTACCGGTGTAGCACCAGGAAGTGGTTTTCCATTAATTTTGTGTAAACATTTCTCTGCAGTAGCTAGATCTGCAAATTCTACAAAGCAATAGCCTGCTGGAATTCTGAACACACAACACAGAAGAGAAGAGACAAAAGTTATAAACTTAAAACACATTTGATGAGGAAAACTGTATTTTAGATAACTAGTAAGAAATTTGCTATAGTTGCAGCACATAAAAGAGCTTCTTTTTAAAGTATAAATATTAGTTACCAAAGAGAAGCTTGATCTCAAGGGATAGCCCCTACTTACCATAAGTCAGGACAACACAAGCACATAGAAAATGGTTTAGCTTAGTTTACTTCCTACTTTCATTGACTGTCAATTTGCCCACCCAAGTTTAAACTACTAAAAACTGAAATTACAACACTTAAAAGAATAATCAATAAGAATGAAACTACTTTATTCTGCATAAATCACTCCTTTTATTTCAAATGAACTCTAAATGTTTTCTTACTGCTCCAAGTCAGACTTCCCACCTCTGTCAGCATCACACAGCTGCACTACAGACTAGTGACCAAAGCATGGGGAGGTGTAATTCTCAGAGGGATGGAATGAGATACATACACTGCTCTGACTGAGTGCTGGAGCACTGCAGGATGTGGGCCAAACCTTGTCTGTTGAGGGAAGGCTGAAGAGTCAGCAGTGCCCTCTCCATTGCTCTCATCAATATTCACATATTGGTAGCAGCAATGGTGAGAAACTCAAAGGGAAAATTCACTCTGATATGGAAGGACCACAGCGAGGCTTCAGTCCAAATGCACTCGGAGAACAAACAGAAACAGTTACCCTGTCAACCTGTTTCGAATGATTTTTACACTCAGTACAAGCTCTCCCATGGTGGCAAAGGCTCTTGAAACAAAGTTTTCATCCATATAGGGCTCCAGCTATAAAAGCAAAAAAAAAAAAATAAAGAAAGTTAGATCAGGGCATCTACAAAAAAGAGAATATATGTGTCAATGTCCCTCTAAGCAGTTAAAACATTATTGAGAAGGATTTTACCCTTACACTTCAAAAAGAAGACTCATTTAAGAGGGTCGATGCCACTCAAAACCAGCAGGCATGCATGAACCAGGCTCAACAGTCTGCAAAGTGGAACCCAAGAGACAGCATGAATTTCAGAGAACAGGGAGCTTCACAGAAGGACAAAAGCCACTCAGAAACATATAGCAACAAACTAAGCATTCGCTATAGGGAGCAGGGGAGAGGGTGGCAGGCTCCTTCTCCAGGTGCAACTGAAGGCTGGGCCAGCACTGTGGATACACAGGTGTGGCACAACCCTGGGTGGCATGTGGCAGATGACACTGCCCCGTGGAGCTGCGTTAGGGGTCTGCAGAGCTGTGCCTGCCTCACACAACCCCGGAGATACCAGGGCAGCACTCGAGGGAAGCCCTGGAATCGTGTCCCACAGCAGCTCTACACTTCATCCTGCCCATGGGAGCACTGACCATGTTCATGTCACAGGGAAGGACTGCACTGTGCAGGTAAGAGTGCATGTGAACATGCTGGAAAGCAGGTGTCTGTGTGATGTAATGGATTGACAAGTAGGAAAGGGTGCTGGAATTTGCATCAAATATACTATGAGTGAGTGAACAGGGCACCTCTGTGTATAACAGAAACTGGAAGAGGGAACTAACCAAAATGAAAATGGGGAGCAGTGTGTGTGACAGGTAACATGGAGCTGAAAAATGTAGTATAAAATATATATAGCTCCACGTATTTACATGTGTAAGACAGGTGGCTCACGGTAACCTACAGCCCTCAAGTATTTGTGTGTCTGTCAGGTACTATGTGGCTCCACCACTTGTGTGTGTGACAGATTGTGCAGTATGTGAAAGAAGGCGACCATACTGCACTTGCACCTGTAAAAGGCAGCAGATGCCCTGTGGAAGTGAGTGTGAAGCAGAACTGACTTGTCCCAGGAGCAGAGGCAGCACCACTCTGCACAGACGTGCCATGCAGGGTGATCCTCCTGGCTGTGTGTGTGTACAGGAAAGCTGTATTTGTAAAGACAACCAGTTGCTTAGATATGTCCATATGGCTCAAAGAGCCATGGCCTGCCTGTGAGCAGTGATGAAAAAGAAGATGGGCTTTATCACAGAGAGGTGGCAGAAAACCCTCTGTGTGGGGAAAAGGGAGAAAAGACTCCATGAAGTCTCCATGCACGAGCAGAGGTAGTAGAGGACACCCTGATACCGTGGCAAACTGGATGTGCTGAGTGTGTGTGTGGGAGAGAGAAGTACCCAGTGGGATTCTCAAGGATGTGTTGAGCTGTGTGTACACACACACGTGAGCGATGAGGAACACTACGTGCAAGCAGGACTGTGCTGGTGTGAGCTGCAAGAAAGGGGCTGAAGGAAGATGTGTGTCCAAGAAATAGGTGGCAGGGAATTTGTGACACGTACACACATAGTGGAGTGCACACAGGTGTGTACAAATGTGTGGCAGACAGCAAAGACACTACACGCAGTGGTACCGCATGTGCGTGTCACACTGTACCACAGTGGCAGCAATGCAGGCACCACAACATGCTGAGCACACGCACACACGTGCAGCGTGGCTGGGTGGCAGAGCACTACAACATGCTGGGGTGAGTAGACACGTGTGTGAAAGCGTGTGTTCAGCAGTGAGTGTGAAGGACACAGGGGCACAAGAGTGAGGGTGTGCTAAGGGCACACAAGGAACACTGTGGGCTGTGCATCACTGTGAGTGTGCCTACAGTGGGCACGTAAGCGGGCAGCAAGACACCCTTGGGTGAAGAAGCCCCTGTGAGTATGCTTCTTATGGCTGCTCTTCCTGCCAGGTACAGGCAGGAATGAGGGACCTAGCAAGAAGTGTAAGTGCTTTGAATGTGTGTGCATGTAGAAGAGTCAAAATCCCTATGCGGGTGTAAGCGTATGAGGGCAGGTTGTGAGGGATAATCTTGGAAAGGTGCATACAAATGTGCCTACAAGTGTGAGCACAATTAGCAGCACAACCATGAGTGTGTGTAAATGCCTGGCACAATGTAAGCATGTAAATGCCTATAGCAGCTGAGCAGGTAAAACAGCAAATAAATCCTCGAAGGGGAGGATGCATGCAAGTGTACACGCTGTGAGTATGGGAGTAATTGCCTCTTAAGAGTATGGAAGTGTGAGACTTCTTGGTGCCCATGCATGTGTCTGACCGCCAGGGACACTGGTGTAAGTCTGGCTGTGACCTGGCTGCAGGGTCACTCTGGCGGGGTGTGTGAGTGTAACTGCTCACAAATGTGCCTGTCAGCCTGGGGTTTATGCCTGAGTGTGTGTGTCAGGCTGTGTCAGCATGTACAGGAGTGTATGACGTCTCACTTGGGGAGTTTAAGTGTGAATGTTTGAGGGGCTGTGAGGCTGTGCCAGTGAGTGTGGGGGGTCAGTCAGTCAGGGAGAGGGTCAGCTGGTGTCAGGTGTCAGTCAGAGTGAGGGTGTCAGAACTGTGAGGATATCAGTCTGTCGGTTGTTGTGTGGGTGTTAGAGTGTCAGGCAGTCAGAGTAAGGCTGCCAGTTGCTGCAATGGTGTCAGACAGTCAGTGTGATGGTGCCAGAGTGAGGGCATCAATTGGTGTGAGAGTGTCACTCAGTGCGAAGAGTGTCCGTCAATGAGAGGGCGTCAGTCGGTCGGTGGGAGAGTGTCAGTCAGTCAGGCATTGTGCGGGTGCCGGTATCAGCCGGTCAGTGCCTCCCGCGCCACCCCCGGCCCGGCCGCGTACCCCGTAGCCCCGCCGCCCCCCGCACAAAGCCGCGGTCCCAGCCGGACACTCACGTCCCCCATCCACAGGCTGGCGGCCATGCTGCTCCCGCAGGCCCCGCGGCGGGTTCAGCGGGGCCGCGCGTTCCACCTCCCGGCCCGGCCCGGCCCGGCCAGGCCCGGCCCCGCCGCCGCCGCCCCTCTTTCCGTTCCACCCCCGGTGCCCCGGTCCCTCGGTCCCTCCCCCGGTCCCTCCCGCCGCCGCCCGGGCCGGCCCCGCCGCCTCCTCCGCGGCCCCGGCGGGCGGAGAGAGCGGCGCCCCTGCCGCCGCAGCGGCCCCTGGCGGCAGGAGGAGCGACAGCCGCGGGAGGGAGCCGGGGCCGGAGGGCCGGGGTCTGGGGCAATTTAGGGAGGCTGGGGGCAACTGCGGCTGCCTGAGAGGAGGCTGGAGTGAGGTGGGGACCGGTCTCTTCTACAGGGTCTGCAGTGAGAGGGCAAGAGGAAATGGCCTTAAGCTGAGACAGGAGATTCAGATATCAGGAAAAAAAATCACAGCATATGGTGAGTTGGGAGGGATACACCGGGATCATCGAGGCCAACACTTAGCCCTGCACAGGACATTCGAACAATCCCACCCCTGTGCCTGAGAGCATTGTCCACACGCTTGCAGTTATGACCATTACCTGGAGACCCTGCTCAGTGTCCCAGCACCCTCTGAGGGAAGAACCTTTTTCTGATATCCAACCTAACCCTCCCCTGACACAGCTCCATGCTGTGAGAAGCACTTTGATCATCTCTTCAAGGCACCACTGCTGTCAGAGCTGGCACAGGCTTTACAAAATCGGACAGTTTTTGACAGTGTTGAAAGGGCACAGACTTGTGGGTTTTTGCGGTAGAGAGGTTCGTGAGAGGCCGTGATCCCGGCTCCCCTCCACCCCCACGGGGCAGCAGCTGCATCAAAGCTCCGAATCCCAGCCAAACTGCCTCTTCATACAGATAGGAGATCCATCCTCGGGATCGTCAGCCCGAGACCCGGGGTTGGATTGGGTAAGTGTGATCCTCTTCTCTTGTTTACAGAGGCCTTCGACAGCGAGGGTGGCAATTCCTGAAGAAGATGAACCTCCTCGTAGCGACGGAGCAGAGACGAGTGAGCCTGAGAGCTGGTTGGTATTTTCGTCATCCCGAGAGCCGTTGGAATTTCGGCATCTCCCGCCGCGGGTGAGCCCTGCGCTGTGTTACGGAACGCCGCACGGGCTGGATCCCTGGCTGTGGCTGTGCAGCGCTGCCGCACGCCAAATCCAGCTCCTGGCGACAGGGACACTTCAAAGCCTCCGCGCTATTTTGGCCGCGGTGGCTCGGGCTCCGGGCGAGCCGGGCGGTGCCTCCGCCTGTCGTATCCCGGGAGAGGGCAGCAAGAGCCCGCCGGTGTCGGCTGGAGGTTTTCCGGTGCTGGCATTGGGCAGCTTCGTGTGATGGAGCCAGTTCTGGAACTCCTTCCGAAGTGATGTGTTAGCGCTCGCTCAAATCTTCCCCAACAACATCCTTCTTCCATGACTAAAAGCGGAAACCCACCGGGAGGGGAGCGGAGAATTCTTTGCTCTGCTTTTCCCTGCGGGCAGAGCAGGGCCCGTTTGATCCTTCCTACATTCCTGCAGGAGACAGTGAGAATCCTTCATCCTCATTCTGAACAGCATCTCTCATCATGCTGAAGCACGGCCAGTAACTTTGGCTGCTCTAGAATATCAAGTCTTCGGGGGTGCAAGACATGAGATTAACAGTTTTTGTGTTTTCTGACTTCTGAGTCCTTAGAGCACCCTCAGATAATTTTTCTCCAAGCTCCTCCCTAAAATCTAAAATCTAGCATGAAATCAGAAAGGCAGTAAGACCACAGCTGATAACTCAGCTGAATGAAGACCTTGGGTTGTCAAGTTGCACTTTTTGTGCCTTGGTGTCAATGGCAACCTGGTCTCTTGCAAATTCACCCCCTTTGAAACCCCTGCTGTGTCTGCCTTTCAGATGTCAGCTTCCAGAATGGTTTTATGTTCCCAACATGGCAATTTATCCACTGGTTAACTTGGAGCTCTGCTCTGCAGAGCCCACAAAGCTGTCTCTCATTCTCTTTTATTACTTACAAAAGCCAGTAGTTCTCTGTCATTTGATGAAGTGAGTGCACTGTCTTTAATAATCCCTTTCTGGCTTTTTCCTTCCAACTGAGTAACACAAAACTTGCTTTTCCTAGGATAATCCTTAGGCATGGATGTTGGGCAAAGAAAATGCAGAAGGATGTGATTGTGTTGGACCAGGAGAAGACAAGTTTAAATTCAGTGTTATATCTGAAGTGACTGCTGTTTATGCACTTAACCTTGTGACAGAGTAAAAAGAGTGCCAGGAGCATGTTATTGCGTGAAAAAGTGTTTATTTCCCTTTAAAAAATTTATGAACTGGCAAAGAGGCCATGAAAGGAAGATGTAGGTATTCCTCTGTCCTGAGGGTGACTGTCAGCAGTTAGCAGCCAAAATATATGTGTCCCTTGTTCCCTTTGCTGGGACAGCAGGTATTTCTGGATCTAGGAACTTGGTCCTGAAAACTGCTGAGTAAATTCCAGCTAGTGTTTACTGGAATCCACTGGAGGGGTAATCCCTTAGCCCACTTTTACCTGGTCTCTGGGAGCTGTAGCCTGTTGGAGGCCTCAATCCTGGAGGCTTCATAGCTCTTTCAACTCTTGGTAACTTTGATTGGCATTAAGGGTCACTCAGTACCTCCTGGGAGGAGGCCCTGACTGCTTTCGACTTTTAAAATTAATGGTTTTGATTTTTAGAATCTTGCCTGGGAGATTTTAATTTGAATTTGCTGGTTTTCACTTGAACTTGAAACTGACTTCAGTGGGTTATGTGCCCTCAGTATTGGATGTTACTGTGTTAGAACCTTCCCTTTGTTGGTCTTGCAGGTGTAAGTCAGTCCTTTTTCTTAGGCAACTGTATGCAGTGAACTGAGATCAGGGATTGATTTGGCCAGGGATAATTGAAATCATAAATAGAATAAGGTAAAACAAAACATAAAGCAAAACTTTGAGTTTGGAATAGCTTCTGAGATTCTGAAAGTAATTGAAGTAATCCAGAAGAAAATATGCCATGAAATCTGTTTTCCACTATTGCATGACATGGTATGTCTTAAAATTTGATCAAATCAATTTTTCGTGATGAAGATAATGCCGCTTAGTGATGTAGAGATCTGGGGTCTTTTTCAATGTAGAATTACAAATTATTGTAGACTTGACATCTCATTTGTTTATTTATTTATTGATGATTCACAGTTCCTGTCATGATCACACAACAAGTAAAAATAATTTCTGGTTGATTTCTAGCTGCCGGTATTATTTTTGAAAGATGTTGTAGTAAAAGCTCATTGGTGTGTTTGTGCCTCCTAGCTTTCTTGTCCAGACCCAGTCTCTTGTATATAATCAAGGTGCATTGGGAGGGACTTTATGTCCTGTCTTGCATTCTATTTAAGGAAAAGTGCAGTCATTTATGTGAAGTCCTGTTCTCATATTTATCTGTGGGTTTTGTGAGGTCCCCCGACAAGTCAAGATTGAAGGAAAAGGACAGTCCATTCTTTTTGCTTTAAAGGAATATATTTCCATCTTCAGTGGCTTCTGAGTGGGATGTCTGTGAGCAACAACACAAGGAGTTCAGTGTAGGGAACAGCTGAGCACATCCAAGAGTAAGTGGGGCCAGAGGAATTTATTCCCAGCGCTGTCGTTTGCTGTCTGGGAGCACATGTGCTCCCCTTGCTGGTTTTGCATTCCTATTCCCACATCATCAGTCAATCCCCATTCCTCTGTAGATTTTATCCTCTTCATATCTTCACTGAGGGATGTCCTTACTCACTCCTCAGAGGGAATTCTTTGGAGACCACATCTATCCTCCACACGGATCAAATCATAGATTGCTGTGTCTCACCAGGATTCAGCAAGGGCCATCTCAGATTGTGGATATAATTCACCTGGAAGAGAGTCAAAAAGAGGGCTGTTTTGTGTTTTCTTCATTGGTAACACAGGGAATTCACCCTCAAAGAATTTATGGAAAGGTCAGTTGGTCAAATAAGAGCATTCTGGGTGTTCACAGGAATAAGTTACTACCTGGCAGGGCTTTTTTGTTTACATCCTCCATAAGGATCCCATGGAACAGATTTAATCCTGGGTCTGGATATTTGATTGTGAGTAGTTCTTGGGATATCTGTCGGAATGTTTGTAGTAGTCCTACACAGTCAGCTGTGGGATCTTGTGATAATGATGTTTTAAGATAAAGCACATAAAAGAGCTTTTTCATCCCACCAGTGAACATCCCAAAGTGTTCAGCTAATGGCCCAGTACAGCAGTTCTGATGTTGCTGAAAACAATCCCCAGCCTGTTCAAATTGATTCTAAGGCAACAGGAAACACAGAAAGTTATGCAAGGGCCTCGTTTGAATGGAGCCAGCACAGGAAAGGGCACAGTGCAAGGCTGGCAGAGAAAGAGGGACAGCTGGAGGCTGAGACAGTGGATTCATCAGGGCATCCGTGCTGAAAACAGCATGGCTGGAAGATGGCAGTACCAGGTAATCAGTTTTCACTGCAGGAGCTGGCCCAAGGGGCTGCTGCACCCTTTACACTCAGGTAGGCACCTGTGTGCATGTGTCTGTGCCTGTAAGTGTGTAGCAGTGCAGGATGTGTGGAGAAGGGCTGCTCTTCACTTTAGGCATCTGATTGAAGCACATCAAAAAGATGCCTGAAGTTAAGGAGCTAAATCAGGCCTCTTTTCTCTTAATCCCTTCTGAAAAATGCAATTAAAAGCACTTTCTGTGCATTCCAGTTTGACCAAGCTCCAAGCAGTGTGTGGAGTGTTCAGGGTTTTTTTCACTGACTGTATTTTGCACTCTGTAAGTTAAAATCTGGACTTGTGTAGAGTGTGGCACCCGTGTCATGAGGCCATGGCAAAGCTGAGTATGGGGTGGCAGAGCAGAAGCATGTGGTGGTCTGGTCCCAGTTACGTGACATTTGGCTCTACCTGCAGCCTTAAAACTGAGCTGGAAACACAACATCAAGTGGAGATGCCTGGAAAGGTCTTGCACACCCCCACAAATGATTACTGATGAGAAAAATTACAACTGAGTGACTCGTGGCTGCATTTCTGGAGAAGTTACAAATCATCCTTGCCCAAATGGGGCTGGAGATGCACCAAGAAAGCTCCTCAGAGACCTATCCCTCATCTCTTTTGTCTCTTCAGAGGCTTGTGCAGTTGGATTAATATATATTTTTGGTTCATTTCTTCCTGTAAGTGTGGAACAGATAGATCAGGTTCTCCTGGACAAGCAAGGAAAACCAGAGTGGATTTGTAGGAATGGGAATTTGCTCAGTGGTGACACAGCAGAGATTGATGTGGAGTTTTTAGGGGACCACAATTTAAGAGTTGGTGCTTTGTAAAAAAAAAAAAAAACAACCAACCAAACAAACAAAAAAACAACAACAACAAAAAAACAAGAAAAACGTTTTATTCTAGCATATATTAGCAGGAAAGTCATGTGAGGCACAGGGTGATTAATTGTGCCACTCTGGGAATCTTTGGTGCACTGAGGGAGAGAAAGACACACTGGAGAACAAAGGAGACGCAAAAGAACAACCAGAGGTCTAAAACTCTGGTGCTATGGAGAAAGCTGGAGGAACCAGATTTATTTAATCCAGAAACCAAAGCTAAAGGGTAGGATTTGCTAAGGACAGTCTTCCAGTGGTGAAAGGTAAGAGGCTGAATCTGTTCTCTGACTGCTGTAAAAAGGATGAGGAGGTGCTGAACTTCCAGCAAAACACATTTCAAGCAAGTTTTTCCAGGTTTTCCCTTATTAGACAGGAGGCTTCACATGGGTTTTTTTGGTAGTTTTTTTTACCATAGCAGGCCCCCTGAATATGGTGTCCATGTGCTGGGTAATACATGTGGAAACTGGATCGTGTCTTTGAGGGAGGAAAGATTGCTCCTCTGGGATTGGGATGAGATTCAGTGGCATTGGGAAGCAGGGAATTTGAATGGGTGGGAGAGGTAGAACGGAGCACAAGGATCTGGCTTGCAGTAATTCCAGTGCCATCTGCAAATCTCCCATGGACTCAGGGAATTTTCACATTTATGATATAACACTGGAACTGACTACACAGAATAAACCAGAATAAATTCCCAAACTGACTACTTCTGTGAATGAGACCATCACAGTTACAATTACTGGATAGATGATCTCAAGGGAATTTTCTAAGGATTTAACCCTTATATTTAAAAAACCCAGTCAGTCCTAAGGAATGGGGAAGGGACGGGAGATAAGATGACATCCACACCTCTTCCAGGATGGAATACCTGTGGGTTTTGCACACTGCAGGGTATATTAAGTCTGTAAGGCTGATCTAAGATTATCTGGGCAGAGAAAATGTAACAAATCCCTGAAATTCTCTGGATTTGATGGAGCAGTACCCATTTTGGGGGCCAGTGGGGTAATGTTCTGCTCAAGAGGCCAGCTGAATGGATTACTTCAGTGAACAGAGAGACACTTGGATATTTTCTTGATTGCCAACAGTCCAGTTTACCAAGAGCTGCTTTCTTAGAGGTGGTTTGTCACTGAAAAAAAAAAATCAGAGAAACCAGTCTAACATTTACATTGCTTCTTTGATTCCAACAAACATGGATGAGGGAATCAGGGTGGGAATCTTGAAAACTTTTCTCTGAAGTTTAAAGGGATAAAGCCTTGCTGTCTGAACTCTTTGGCTGGAGGTTCCAGAAGTAAATTGTAATTTCCTTATTTCCACTTGCAAGGTTTCCATCAGGCTCTGGGAGAGGAATACAGTGGGACAATTTTTCTTGATCTCGCTCTTGTTTTAGTGAATGCTGAAAAACTGAAGGGAAGGTAGAACTCCCCTCTTTTTTTCAGGCTAAAAGCTCAACAGGTTTTCAGAGGCTTGGGCTTTTCAACAAAGGTGTTCTGTGGGATTTTTGATTTTTAAATTTCAACCTGCTTTCTCCTATTTCATTGTTCTTTGTATTGAAGGTATTTTGAGAAAATTTCAAATCCTCTGAAGTGGTTTTCCAGGTATTCTTTGGCTTTAATGGAAGAGAATTAGTGTCCATATCAAAGGCATTCAGAAAAATTATTAATTTACTTCTTTTGTTTGGCAGGGAGGTTAATGAGGCCACCAATGCTGAAGCTGGCCCAGGGTGAAGAACTTTGATCTCCCTGGCTGGTTTTGATTGTTTGGAAGCCCCAAAGCTCCTGGCTTTTCCATGGAGTGGTGTTGCTTTCAGAATTACACCTGCCTGTTCAGCACAGGGCTCTGGACCGGGGGAAGCACAACAAAACCACCTGTGAAAGCACCTAGTTTAATGTTCCTGCCTCCCTTGTTGCCTGTTGTTGTTCTGGAAAGTTTTGTCCAACCCCATCTGATGGGATGAAGTTCAAGAGGGGAGCAGAGATAAAAGATCCATCCCAGCTGGAGTCAGTCATTTAAACCCCCCTGTTTTCCTATTTATAGTGAGTTACTGGTTCTTGGACAAGATGGGATTTAATGGGAGTCTGGTGTGATTCAGTTCTTCAACAAAAGCATCCTTTCTCTGAAAAATTAGTTACTCATTTGTGCTGAATGAGGAATGAAAAAGAGAATTTAAGGATCTAATTAACATTTGCTTCTCCTTTCAACAGATCAGTCTTTACACTCATAAGCTTGGTGATAAAACTATTTTCAGTTACTTTCTACTCATTTGAAAATCTTTCAGCCTCCACAGAATCTGAATTTCCAGGTTAAGAAACTAAATATGTAAAAAGAAAAAATAGAAATAATATTCTGCTACTTATATAAAAGGACAGGTGTAATTTTTGTGTGCAAATGTATTCATATTTAGCCCAGCAGTGATTACTGTATGTGCTAGAAGTACCTGTTAACATTAAAGCTCATTCACAAATCTTGTGTTCTGACATAACTTGAGTGGGCACAGTTTAAAAATATATTTTCTTTATCCTGATTTAGCATATTCCCATATAGGAATAGGTAACACACCATCATGACAATCTGATTCTATCTAGGTAAACCAATATTATCTTTACCACCAGACTGGCATAATTAAAGCAGTGTTGGAAAGCTATAGTTCAATGTTATTGCTTTGGACATAAGCCAAGGAATACTACAGTTTTTTTTTTTCAAGTGTTTCTTCTCAGAAGCCAGGACTACAGGATTTGATTCAGAGTTCTTAATTCTGGAAGGCATTTTGAAGTTTACTAAAGGTGCCATTTTTAGTCATAAAAATAACAAAATTAAAAATACAGAAGTGTATTTATAGTAAGAATAATGAAGATTTATAGGGTAACAATAGTTGCACTGCTCCTGGCCCAGGAACCCTATATTGAACAGAGTGATTGAATGTTTGGCTTTTAAAAAAGAGAGAGAGAAAAAAAACCCCAAAACCAGATGAATAGTGAAAAACAAATCCTTTCTCTGGTGAAAAGCCAAACCTGTGTTTTGAAAATTAAGTGTTCTTTTGGGTTAAGCAGTGAAAAAATGGAGTTGATCTTTGCAACAGATTGGATTTATTATTGGAACCAGTTGGCTGTGCCATAGAGGAGAGGAATTTTCTGGTGATGAGATCAGGAACTGGGAGTCAGAAGCAGTCTGTTTCTGGTTTGGGCACTAGCACGCAGTGGAGCCTTGGGAAATGCTGCGTCGTTAAGGAACATCGCCACAGCACCTTGCGTTTGTGACTGCTGGAGGAGGGATTTTCAAGAAGGACATGCTTTATCTGCTTCTGAAAAACCCTGCACTAAACATTTGCCAACCTGATTGCCCAGACTCCTAAATCCACATGTGGCCATCTGATTTCCAGAGGTCTGGCTGCTGGTGAAAAGACCACGATAGACAGTGTTTTCTCCCTGGGCCATGAAAACAGAAGGATCACAGGATTCCCTCCCACTGGGATCCTGGCATTTGCCTTGGCCCATTCCACAGGATTTCCCCACTCCCAGCAGTTATTGGTGACCCCCGCAGTCTCCACTGTGGCTCTCCAGAGGCCGGTGGGGAATGGCCAGCTCAGGTCATCCGTGCAATGATGGACCCTGATGGGTGCAGACACGTCCTGCTGGAACAGCTCCCTCGGAAAGGAGCAGAGTTGATCTGCACATCCTCACTGGAGTTACTCCAGTATCCCCCAGGCCCCGAATCCAACTTGGCTTATCTCTCCTAGTCATTCAATTCCCAAGTCACCATCAGTTAGCATTAAAACTGCTGAGCCACCCCTTCCTCCAGCTGATGACATGGTCGGTGAGTGAAAGGAATGGCCTTGGACACCATCCCTCCCTCCCTGGATCAGAGGAAATGTCCGCTCACAAGACAGGAAATTCTCCTCAACCACAAAGACCTGGAGCTCATCTCTCACCTTCCTGTGGGCCTTATCCAGTTCTCAGCTTGGGTCTTTAAAGGTTATTAATAGCACTAGTTACATTAACAGGTTCATGTTTTTCTTCTTCTGTCAACCAAGTTATTAAACTGAGATTTTCGGGTTGTTTTTATTCAAAGTATCAGAGACAGACCCAAGAATGTTGTGGTCCTGCAGGACAATGATTCTTTGTTGCTAATGGGCAGCCAAGTGGGATTTGTCTGTGTGGTAGGCTCTCAGTCAGCAGTGGACAGGCTCTCAAATCTCCAGTGAAAAACAAATACCTCCAAGCTGGGGCAGGATTTGGTTTCACAAGTATTTCTTTACAGCAGCAGTACATTTCCAGAACCCCAATCACGTTCTCCTTGTTGCAGCAGATTTTTCCAGAACCCAGCCATGTTCTCCTTGATGTGGCTGATTGTTCTGGAAGCCAGTCAAATTCTCCTTTCTGTGACTGATCCCCTCTGCACCACCACTGTTCCCCTCTCTCATCTTGCTGTACCATTTGCATGGCTATGTGGTGGCCTAGCTTTTGGAATTATCTCAATTCCAAAAGAAAACCAGGACAAAATCCCCTTTGTTTATGATTTTTTTTTTCATTATGCTAGGTTATTTTTATTTCAGGTCAGTTCCCTGATCCATATTTCAGCTGCAGAAAAGCAGATGTGGAGACAGCAAGAAGGTGACAAGGAGAGGAAATACAGGAGTTTGTGTGACTGGAGGCTGAACCAGACCAAAATGAGCTCCCTTGTGCCCCTCTTTGTGACACAAGAACTTCAAAGTGAGTCTTGGCTGTGGGCACATGTGTGTGGTTTGGTGTTTGTGTCAAAGGAGACAGTTTGTGTCTTTGGTGTTTGGTCACTGGGTAGAAGTGCTGGTGTTTGTTGGGTATAAAGCTCTGCCATGGCCAGAAATCTCACAGGCTGGTGCTGTGTTTGCAGGGAAAAAAAGGTGATGTAGGGATTGGAAAATACTAGGTTCCCTACATTTCAGGAGCATGACTTTCTAAGTCCTGCAAGTTCAAAAATTAGTGTGTGACTTTTCATTCTTTAAATGGCACCTCTCTGTGTGCTAATTTAGGAAAGGAACCAGCATTATCCAGGGTGGAATATCAGATGTATCTGATGATCCAACAGGTAACATTTTGGTGGCTACTGGGGACCTTAAAAAGGTGTTCTCATAAAACCTCTGCAGTACAAGGATTCAGACACAGGGAATAGAAGTTCTGGTTTTAAAAGTTCTAAGCCCTTCCTGCAAACTAATGATTCCATCTTCTCCTGCTGGAGTTGCTGGTGCCTGCCAGAAAGGATTTGGAGCTAGCACACAGGCAAGCTGTTCTGCTGCCTTTGGAGAAAGGTGTTATTTTGCCTAGCAGAGCAAGGGAAGGAGTGTTGAGAAACATCCATGCAGCCTAGTAACGCACAGCATGGGTGCATTCTGTCCTCCACGCTGTCTGCACTGATCCTCACAAGGAGTTAAACTAGACAGAGTGAAGAGATGGTAGGCTGGTTCTCTCTTGAAAAGGTTTTTTATCCACAGGAAGGACCGAGAAGATTAAAAGCTCAACTTTATTTATCCCAGATTTATTCTGGAGTGTAGTATGTATTGTAAACAACTTTCTTCATAGAAAAGTATGTGGACGAAGCCCAGTCTGATTTATTTTCTCTGTTGTTCAGATTTAGCCTGAACTGGTATGAGTTCCTAGTTTCCCATAAATGTTAATGCTTTTAAAAACAAGCCCAACATGTAAGTTCATTTACTGTAGGCTTTGTGTTTGTCATGCAGAACAACAGCCAGAGAAGAGCACGAGCTCTGAATGGCCACCCTGAAAGCAAAGTGGTCTGGTTTCCAGTGCAGAATCCGGTATCCCTGAAATATGTGAACAAACCTGGGGCTGCTCTCTTGGTCTGGAACCCGCAGTTCCCTCGATGGGGTGCCTAGGCTGTGCTCTGGCTTTGCTCACCCTCCCTCTCTCTGTGTGGAGTCACAGCACTTGGGAAGGGGAGATCAGAGACATTCTTTCCTTGTGATCACACTGGATCCCTCTTTTTGTTGATTCCATAATGCCTGAGAGAGCAACTCTACCTCCCTCCTGGGACCAAACTCAATCCCTAAGAAGGTTTCCTTTCCCCTGACATTGCTGCTGACCTTTGGTTTGCTCTCAATGGCTGTGTCAACCAGCCCAACCTGGCAGCCTTGATGCCGTAGTCACCGAGGCTGACTGGGAAGTCACTGGAAATGAACTGGCAGCATCAAATACTCTGGCATGTGATCCGTAGGGGTCAGATTTTGGATTCATCTGTTGGTTGCTTATCCCCAGTTAAGTGTTGATAGCAGGTAAGGTCCCACCCAATGTAACAAGGCTTAGAACTGTAAATATTCCTGGAATGCATGTAACAGCAGCCAGCCTTCTCATATGGAGTGTGGGCAAAGCATGCTCCTTAATTATGAATTACTGCACAAATACTGCATGTGTTTGCTCAATGATTTGGAGATGTTTGGATGTCAACTTCAGCACCTCAAGACATTCTTAAATCTCCAAAATAGGCTGTTTTCGCAGCTGAACCTCTGAATTAGAAGAGTTTAGTTGTGGAGGTCACCCTTTAAACTGGTGAGCAGATGAGAGGGAAACAAGGTTCTTGAGTTTCCTTGAGACCCATGAAATGACCATTTGAGTTTTTTTCACAGAGTTACATTTTCTCTGTTGCTGTTTAACTAATTTCTTTGCTGGTAACTGCAGCAATGAAGACCAAAGAGCACCAGAGCAGCTTTGGAGCAGACTGAAAAAGACTCAGTGTTGTATGCTCTCCTTGATTTCTACTTCAGCCTTATCCTACACTCCCCTGTGGAAGGAGAGCTGGATCTTGTCACAGACTCTGAACAGGGCTGGCAGCCCAGCACACTACGCCATCCTGCTCTGGAGTGCCTCTGAGTGACAACAGTGATCCCATGGTTCAGGACAGGTCCTGTGTGATCGGTATTGAACATCCACCTCTTGAGCAGATCCTTATTCTGGGGCTCTTCCAACATCCTGCAACAGCTTTGAATTCAGGTCTTTGCTCTCTTTGGTCCACATGGAATCTCCAGAGCTCGTTCAACTCTGAGCACATCACCTTGGCTCTATCTGAAACCAGTATCTGGGAGTTTTCGGCCACAACTGGACAGCAGGAACTCAGTCGGCTGCATGGAAAAGAAACCTCTATCCAGGTACTGCATCAGGCCTTGTGCAGCCAGCAAGATCCATCTGTGCAAGGGGATGTGGCATCCCTCTGATATGCCACGGGCAAGTGGTTCCTTCCAGGAGCAGGATGCTGGGTTTGCCAGGCTTCCAGACTGCCACCCCGGTGTTCCCCAGCCCGGATGGTGGGTGAAATCTCTCGTCTGAGCTCAGCGCTGCTTTTAGCAGCTGGGAGAAGGGAGGAACCTCCTCCTGAGGAGCTGGCTGGACACAGCAGCCCGTGTGGGATGGAAGGACCTTGCCTTCTGGCTCAGGAGAGCGTGGGGGGTTTGGAGGGGAACTTTTCTGGCAAGCAATGAACTTGTTCAAATAAACAAGAGGCTAAAACCAGCTTGTCCTCAGTCCCCTTTAGAAACTCTGCAGCAGATACTGTCAGTGTCTGTAGGCCCTTGTTGGGAATCCCATGGATAATCACTGGCAGCCCGGAAACACATGGCAGTACACAGCAGCTCAGAGAGGGCCCTCTGTTCTCTGAAATCACTGGAAAATCTGTCCTGTCTGTGCTGATGGAAACACAGCAGACTGAGCAGAACTGCCCTGTGCTTCTGGCTTGGCCATGCTCAGGCTCTGTGGTGTCCAGCAAATTCCTCCTTTGCACTGTAGATCATTCTATGTGTGGTGAGATCAGGGATAGACAGCTGCTTCCCTGGGAATTCTTGGCCAGGCTTTTAAACTTTGCGAGGTGCAGCTGGAAGGGACTGTGTTCAGAATAGGTACATGTTCAACATTGGTCTAATTATTTACATCCTCAAAGATGAGCAGAGGCTTACCAAAAGCTCAGCTTGTTACAAGACCATTTTTTTTTCCACCAGTGAAAATGAGAAATGCTGCAAAGAGATAAAGTAGCTGGGCATGATCAAGGTGACACTGGACCAGGCTTGGCCTCTCTCACATTTAATGAACTCACATTGCGAGCTCAGCTTTTTTGCTCTGTGTTGTGGAGAAATTAACTTTATACCATCTGAAAGCAGGACATTGTTATAAGGTGACTCGTGTCCAGGCACAGTGCTGGCTGTGGGAGGTGGCTGGGGCTAGGAAGAGCAGGACTGGAGAACTGAGTGTGGCTCCGGCGCGTGAAAGGAGCAGGGAATTTGGGATTCAAGGAGTGAAAGGAGGAGTCAGGTCTGGCTGTGCTGTGTTAGGTGCTCCCTTCCTGCTCCTTTCTGCACATTGCTATCAAGTCTCATGGCATGCAGATAAGAAAAAAATACTTGTTTCCTTGGATTCATGGACTTCCTTCCTTTTGGAGAAATCAAGGTGAGGCAGAAGGTGGGAAGAAGTGTCAGAATCTTGAATTTAAGGGCCTGGTGTTTTCTCCCTCTGTGAATATGGAAACCTCTTTCAGATCTGTCCATATCCAATGCTGCCAATTGCTTGTCCCATGGAAAGAATGAACCTGCTAAGCAAAGCCTAAACCTATAAAACTCCTGGGATGTAATTCTCAGCAGTAATATGGAAAGCAACCGTAACATTCCTGTTACACCCAAACACTACAGACCAGTCTGGGAAGTGACAAGATTTTCTAGCCATGCTCTGAAATCTTCTTTTATCATTGAGGGGCATCCCAGGAACACAGCAAGGCATTTTTCATGAAGCTGTGAATTTGTGTATGAATGAGGCATCTGGAAGGAGGGAATGAATCTTGGACAGGTGCTCCTGTGAAAATACGCAGGCCCACACATGGGCTCCACAAACACAACAAGCTGGACTCAGCTATTTTTCAAACCAGACTTTTCTCTTCTGCTTATTTTATGCCTTCTTGAGGCTTTTCCAGCATCCCTCGTTGGGATTTATAATCTGTCTATTCTCATCATGGCTTCTAGTCCCAGGCTCGGTGCAACTCACATCCCTCCTGATGAAGGAGTAGCAGACTGTTCCCATCTGATACCATCCTACTAATTGTGAGAAGTTACAATTGAATTAAAAACTCACGTGTGTAGTTAACATGTCAGGAAGCACCAAAAGGAAAATATGTAAGGCCAAGGAGAAGTGACTGGACTATTTAATGTGATCGAAAATCAAGCTAGGAATATTCAGTGGGAATTATCTCATGGAAGTGACTGTACCTGATTCACTGCAGCATAGTTATTTTGTCTTCTGAGTCTTCTCATTCCTGAAAATGACCATTTCATATATCTGGGAAAACCTGGAGGGTCCCTTTATTGGTATGTGCTGGTCACAGCAATCCATCATTCAGAGCTATGGTGTTAGCACAGCAGGAACTGCACCTGGAGGAGTGGAATGTCAAATAGCTGCAGCTTTTCTGCAGGGAAAGAAGTATGTTCTCTCATGCACTGAAAAACTTCCTAAGAAACCCTGTGATGCTGTAAAACTTGCCAGAAGATCTCCAAATAGATATTTATTTGTTTGTATGAAACCAGTTTTCCTTTGAGCCATAAGGTTTGAAATCCCTCGATCTCAAAGAAGGCAAGGGAAATATAGGGAAGTGGTTCTGCAGGAAATCCTCTTCTCTGCCTGGTTTTGTAGGTTTATTGATAAGACCTGAATGACTTAAGTGGTTCCAAGAGGCTGGAACCAGGAAAAGGTTCTTGCCCCAGAGGGTGCTGGGGCACTGACCAGGCTCCCCGGGAATGGTCACGACCCTGAGGCTGCCAGAGCTCCAGAAGCCTTTGGACCACCCTCTCAGGCACAGGGTGGGATTGATGGGTGTCTGCGCAGGGCCAGGTGCTGGACTCAGTGATCCCTGGGGGTCCCTTCCAAGTTGGAACATTCTATGATTCTATGAAACACTGCAGCACTTAAACCTTTTAGAAACCCCCACACGGACCTTCCCTAAACTCTCTCTGTAAAAGACTGCACTAGAAACCTTCCTCATTCTCTCTCCGCACAAATTTCCTTCTCATTAAAGAGGAATGGGAACTTTCTTATCTTGCCTTGGCCAGGAAACACCACAGATCTGTCACTTCAAGGAAGTAATTCTTTCTTTACCCTTACCAAAAGCAAGATTGGCCTACAAAGTCTAGAATATACATTTTGTTTCTTTGGATTCCCTGCTGTCTTGGTAATCCCAGTAACTGCTTAGAAAACTCTGCAGTGGGCTATCTGGGAGCAGAGTTATCACTTCAGTACAAACTGTGTTTTGAAATCTCTTGGCTCTGGTTTGACTCTGAAGGTTACAAATACTGTTCCCAGCACAAATATTCCCCATGTCTGAGAGCTAATGAGACCAACAGCTGCACTGGGGCTGTCCATCAGGAAACAATAAGGCATGTGAAAAATATTCTAACATGCCCAGACACTCCAATATAACAGACTGAATGTGCATCTAAAATGCAGGGATTTTCCCTCATCTAATTTATACCTTCAAAGGAAACAGTCCTTTAATGATTCTCTTTGACATCTGTAATTGTCAGGACAAGACAGCACAGACCATCATCTCTGTGACACTGGTGCAAATCCAGCTGTTTTCAATAAAACGAGCTATGTTTATGGAAGGAAGAGACCATAAAGTGTCAAAAATGTCTCTCTGAGGAAAGTGTGCATTTTTGTAAGGATGCATCTGAAATGTACCACATGCAGACGAGTATTCACTGATATACTCTGGCTCTCTGAGCAGCTTCAAGTCCAAAGCACCAGTAAATCCACTCTAACTGGCCAGCTAAACCAGGTTTATGACTACTTTGCACTACCAGAAAAAGGAAAGATGTCCTGGCTCCTGCTGACACATCTGATCTAAAGTATCCAAGAATTTATAAACAGGATCTAGGAACTATTGGAAGAATCAAGTAACTTTGTCCATACACTTGGATCAACACCAGTATCTATAATTCATTTCAGAAGTGACATAAACAGGAGACTTAACTGTGTGTCAAACCTAAGTTAGTCAGGATAAGTGTGCAAGCGATCTCGCAGTTCAGGGACTCATAGAATGCCCTGAGTTGGATGGATCCAGCTCCTGGCCCTGCACAGGACAACTGCAAAAACAACACCATGTGCCTGAGGGCATTGGCCAAACACTTCTCAATTGTCAAAATTCTCAAAAAACACTCAGGGAGAACCTGAGTGAGTGTGCAAAGATAAACATTTGGCATGGAAATCTGCTTCTCAACCCTCCTTTGAGAGGATCACAAGGCCTTTCCTGCAAGACTTTTTCTCATCAGTGCTCATCAGACCCCAGACTCCCACCAGGGTTACAAATGGCCCGCTGAAATGGAAGTAAAATGCAGTTGCACCTCACTGTACAATAGCAAAAACTCTTTATGTTATCAGGTGGGTCTCAAAGCCACACCTGATCCTGGTTTAGAAAAACCCTTCTGACTCTGTCTGCACTTCTGGAACCCCTGAGAGCAACAACAGTTGTATTAAGGGACATCCTGAATCCCTAAATTCCTGATCTGGGGCTGTGGGAACCATTCTTTTCTCCTGACTCATGTTGACTTAAACCCAAGTGACTTTTAGTTCAGGCAAAGTCAAGCCCAAGTTGTGAACAGGATCTTTCCATTCATATTCCCAGTAAGGCTGCTTCTTCCTAAAGAGAAAAACAAATAAACTGGGTAAGCTGAACACAGTAAATAATTTTCTTTCTTGTTTTGGGCTAAAAACTTCCCAGTTGCTTAGGTGAAAATTGCTGCAACTTAGAGAAATGTGTCCCAAGGCTCCTCTATTGTTTGTCTATCATTAATCACTGAAAGAGCCTTTCCCTAAGAAATGCCATTTGCCAGTTTGTTTTTAGTAGCTCCAGGCTGGATGCTGATCTGGTTCCTCTGCTTGCATCTGGCATGAGTCTGGTGAAGGAAGTGAAGTGACATGGAATTTATAGTTGTGTTGTGAAAGAGAGCAGAGGCAAGCATCTGAAGCCTTCTCAGATCTTTAGCATCTGGAGAACATCATTTACTAAAACACCCAAACATCCAATAATAACTGCTCTGACATCCTGGTCATGACATTCTTTCTAGCAGGGAGACTGGGCAAGGGTGGGAAAAGAACAAAAGCAATGGGGGATAAAAGAAGCAATGAGCAATGTGGATTTCATATGCTCATGGAAATGGACAGCATACACTCTTCATGCTGGGTTTTCTCTCCTCCTGGCCTTTGTGATTCAGTGGAATTACTCCTGATTTACACCCATTTGAGTGGAACAGGTTCACTCCCCTTTTCTTCAGCAAAACAAACACTTGTTACTTGGAAAGAAAAGGATTCTTAAAACTTGACCCAGAGCTGAGCATAAATTCTCAGTAATGCAAGAATTTGTGTTTTTTTAGTTTGTAAACAAAGAAGGAGCCCTTGGAGGGAATGTGTGGATTAATGCCACAGGAATGACAGAGGGACAGTTCCTGTTGTGGTGTAACTGAGGATTCCCCCTGCCACAGGGACAGCAGCTCCATGTGCATCCATGGGAACATGGAAGAGCAGGATGGTCTAACATGAGAGAGTTGAGCTTTGGGAATGCTGACAGCAGCTTCTCTGCTGGCTCAGGCCCTGAGGCAGAGCAGGACCTCAATTAAAAAAAGCTCAACTGCCTGGAGGAATCGAGATCCAGTGCTGAGCTGGAGGTAGCTGGGCGTCTGCAGTGCAGACATATGCTAAGAATTATTTCCAAAATCACCCTGAGTGCCAAAAGAGAATCGAGGTCAGATGTTCAACTGGTGTAAATGAGTGTGGCCCTCCTGGGTCCTACCTCTGATCTACGTTTTTTAGCTCTGTCCAGACCTCAGGTTCCTGTAGCTTCCATGAAAGAACTCCAGATTTCCTGAAAATGGATGATTTTTTCTTCTCTTCCTCCTTCCACCAGCACTCTTTTGAAATGGTGATTTAGCCCCCGGAGAGCCTGAGATCCCTGCCTCTGGAGAACGCAGAGCAGCTTTCCTCTGGCAAGGGAGAGGAACCGTGTGTGCACATCCACACTGCTCACTGTGCAATCTGTTAAACTCAGCAGGAGCTTCAGGCCCAGCCACAATCCAGGGCATTTATGGAGTGAATGTCTTCCTCTAAAGGATGTGGAAGGATGATGCAACCACTGCAGAGCCTCCGCCCTCTTTCACATACTCTCACCTTTCATACACACATTTTTATGATTATTTCATTTATCTGGGACTGGAATTGCAGGGACAGATCCTGGTTGCCTCCATTCTGCAAGGAAAGGGCCGGAGAAAGGCCTTCACCTCCTCCCAAGCCCTGGGGAAAGCCCAAATTCTGCCAGGAGAATACCAGTTTTTCCACTACAGCTAAAACAGCAGCTGTGCTGTCCAGGCAGAATGTTTCAGGGGACACACACAGAGCCATAGCAATTAATTAATGCCGGAGCCAGGATCATTTCTGTGGGTTCTGAAGGTGCTCAGTGCCAAGTGACCAACAGCTGTCCTGGCAGGAAAAGCCTTTTTGCCTAATGTCCTTGAAACAGAGCTCAGACCTACAGTTTTCATCTCCCCCATCCTATTTGGTGAGGTTAGGCCATGTTGGGCTCAATTTTGTAAAAATCTGAAAATCCCCCAAAACTTCCTTTCCTAACAAAGCATCTTGACCTTGCAGACTTGTCTGTCTGCCAGGCAGGCAGAGTGTCACCAACTCCCAGTCTAATACACCAGAGAGAACACTGAAATGACTGTGCATGAAGAGGCATTGGAGTAAAGGCGATTTGGGACTATTCACTGGGCCAAGAAATGGAACGAGCTACAGCTTTTCTTTAACCTGTCTCATGGCCATATTGCAGGGATCAGGATGGAAAAAACCCAAGTGACTGTTATTCACCCAAAGTCTGCCTTCAAACCCATCTCACGCACCTCTGTTGCCAGATGACATCATGTTTCTGAAATATAGAGATGCAAATTATTGGTTCAAATAACTTCTTTAAAAATAATAACTTTCCTTAAAACAGAAAAAATAACAGACTGAAGTTTTGGAAAACTGATTTGAAAATATCTGTTATTTCATATCTGAAATCAAATGGCCCAAACTGCAAAAGTTTGAGCAGTGTGTCAGTGGTTGCTTTATAGTGATTGGGAATTTAAGACAGTGTGGCAAAAGCTGTACTGAAAACAGAGGTTCTGAACTTGAAGTGTTTTAAGCAGTTTTGTAACAATAACACTGTTGTACATAAATGGTATGACAAAATGCAGCATTTTTAATAATTTTCCAGTAAAACTAATAAAACTGTCACCTCTAAATATATATAGGGCATTCTACCACCACACAACTTTCTGGGAAAGCGAGCTGGGGAACTGTGTAGGAAGAGAGTCCTCTCTGGAGGAGAGTCAAACACAGCTTGTGTGAGTTTCATCTGTCTGAAGGCAATGATGGTTCCAACCACAGACAATTTCGTTATCAATGTGTGTAAAATCCCATCTTTCCTATAACAAGGCTCTTAATGGAGCTTGGAATTTGTCTTTTCTTAAACATTTGTGAGGTGAAACTTCAAAAATATTAATTTTTAAGTAAACAAATGGAAAAAAAACCCAACCAAACCAACCTCATAGATGTCTGTAAGCACAACAAAAAGAATTAAGAACAGGCAAGTGAAAGTCTCACACTCTCACACTTAACATCTCCCAAATAATTTTTAAGGTTTAGTAACTCAGCTTGTGCAGTCCTTTGGAGGAAGATGCTGCTCTTTAATCAGCAGGTTTGCAGCTGATTTTGGAGGTGTCTGTGTTATATTCCATGGCTAACAATCCCTTCAGCTGGGAGAAGTCCCTGCCACTCCAAAGGTGCCAGCCCTTTGTTTCAGGGGGCTGGAAGGTCATCAATGATTCCTGTGCTGTGATTCCTGTGTACAGGAAAGGCTGGCAGGGCGGTAGCTGCCTGAGCTGGGGACTCCACTGACCTGCTTGTCTCTCGTGGTCTCTGAAATCTACCCCTCTTCTCTGTCCTCAGGGCTGGGTTGGGCTGCAGGAGGACCAGATGACCCGAGGGTCCTTCCAACTTGGATTATTCACTAATTCCATGTAATGAGCTGGAATAATTCCAAAACCTGAATGGGAAAGGTGTGGGCAGGCACCTGTTGGAATCTCAAACTGCTAATGAAAGCTACAGAAATCCAGGGAGGCCACCCACCCCTCCAGGTCCTCCCAGGCTGCCAGAGCTCAGGGAGTTGTTGCTGCCTGTTGAGGCTCCTGTGATGTGCAGCTGTTGTGAATTACAGAATTATGTCAGAGCTGTTTTGTCTGAGTCCTGGATTTTAGGGCTGAGATCTTAGGTGATGCTACAGGTCCTTGGAGGGATGGGATCCAGAAGAGAATTTCCCTTTGCACCCTGTTGGATAGAGCTGTGTAAACACAGGCACTAGAGGAGGCTCCTGGTGCTTGTGGCAGAGCTGCAGCTTCTTCAGGAGGTGGCAGATCCCAGTGTCCATAAAATGGGACGAGAAAAAGCAGCATTTGTAGGCAGAACCAGTAATGTTATTTCATAGCCCATAACTGGAGAGAGGTCTCTTTGTCCCTTCTTTTTCCCAACCCATGTTACCTCCAGCACATCCTGCTGTGCTTCACCTGTGCAGGTGTTGAGGCACACGGAGTGGTCACAGAGTGGTCACAGACACCAGAGCTGTGCTCCAGAGGAGTCCTTGGCACTGGCAGCCTCCTTAAATCATCCTGTCCAAGTCCACCTTAAACATGCCCTCCCTCCCTGCAGTTTTCCTTCGGGATAATTAAGTTCAGTAAGTTAAGAAGTGGAAAAACCTAAGGAAACATCTGTTTCACAGGTGGGTGCAGCTGTTTCCTCCCAGGGCTTGTTCTCCTGCAGTTCTGTGCAAGCCTGTGCCTTGGCACAAATGCTCCTGGCCATGATGGTGACTCACACTTGTATCTAAACATCCCGATTTTACAGTTGTTAATGGTCTCAGGGGATCACTTGCTGTCATCCCGCAGTCTTGTTGCATGGATGTCCTTGGAAGTGCTGAGTTTCTCACTGTTCATCTGTTCTGAAACAAGGATCCCATGTTTTGATAAATAGGGTTTGGTGTCTTTCTCCTGCGTGCTCTGGGCTGTAACTCTGGTACTGCAGAACTGATGTTTGCCAAGATCAGGCTTCAGACTGGCATTTATTTTTTTCCTAGAAGAGAACATGTGCTTTTGCTGGCCAGCTCTGTCAGAGCACCATCTCTTTCTGAACTTAAAGTGTTAAGATTGTTTATATATATATATATATATATATATATATATATATATAATATTTACAAGGACATGAGCAGCCACCTCAGCCATCCCAAGTATCACATTCCTTGATAAACTTCAATGTCACAATAAATCCTCAAATACAATAGTTCCTCCCAGAACTAGTATAATTGTGGATTTCAATTCAACAAGTCAACCCTGCAACCATGGACAAAATTTGCCCCCTGCCTGACATCCCTTGTGCTATGGGCACAGCAGTGTGGTCTCGGGGCTGTGCATTTGGCAAGCCAGGCAGAGGGAATCCCAGCTGTGCTGGAGCCAGCAGGTGTTTCCCCGCAGTCAGCATTTCATCACAGGGCTGTGCTGGAGTGAGAAGGGGGTTATTCTCCTGTCCTTTCCATCCATAGGGAAGGGAAACCATTGCACCCAGGTTGGAGTTAGACAAGGTGGGGCATTGAGCCTTTGCTGAGCTCTGGTGCTGCATTTCTGTGACACTTTCTTTTGACAATTTACAGTCACTACTGTGGTGCCACAGCTGATGAACTTGGACAACAGAGCCAGCAATCTCAGAAGGCTGTTCAGTAGCCCCAGCCCCAGCTCTTCTTCACTTATTAAAGAGAGCCTAGAGAGATTAGGCTACAAATGGAGATGCCTTAATTAATTTTCTATCAATTAGCATGAATCTGACCCTAAATATCCTTCTAGACACACTGAATTAGTACTATCTTGAACTCAGGTCTGGAAGAGCCCTTCTCAGCTGTTAATTCTCTGGGAACCATGTTGAGCCCCAAAAATATCCAGGGCTGTTTATCTGTCTTGCCCCAAGACACACAGAGCAGCAGAACTCCTTCCCAGCCTTGCAGCAAACACAGAGCCTTGAGAGACCTTGGTGGACTTTTTATTTCTGTTACAAGTAATAAACCACAGATGGAGAAACCACCAAGGCACTTGAGTCTCGTAGCCATGTACCAGTGGGAGAGAAGCGAAAAGGCCTAGCCCAACTTAAAAATTGCATTGTATCCTCAGACTGGAACAAAAAAGCAGGGAAAGGACTCCTCCATGGCCCTGGGTCTGGCACTTGTGACCAGCCTGAGTGCGGAGCAGGATGCATCAAGCAGGCAGCAGTGGTTGGGTAATGCCCAAGGAAGTGGAACCCCGGTGTTTCCGACCATTGAGTAGGATGGATCTCGCCATCTCTGCTGGGCCTAGTTCGTGTTTGGTGTCGTCAGGTTAAAAGAGTTTTACATCATCAGGTCGAAGGAGTCCCAAATGGGAATGAGGGCCCGTCATCCACTCCAGAGGTAACTTTTGCCAGAACTGACCAGCTGTGAGAACACAAACCTGCTGCAAGGCTCCAGAGGCCACCAGTGTGTTCTGGTGGTGACCAAGCAGCTTTGGGACAGGAGACAGTTCTGAAGTCACTGAGGAATGGGTGAGCACAATTCTCTGTACCATGCTGCTTGTAGCAGCTTTTATTTTGACTTCTCCAGGCAGAGGGACATGGGAAAAGATCCTGCTGAGCCAAAAATCTGTGTGTATGCTTGTCTTAATTTTATTCTTTGGCCTGACATGATTTTTAGCAATTATTTAAATATCTGCTTTTCAAATAACTATAAATCCAGAGAAGTTGCTGGTTAGGCATGGTGACTGAACCCAGAAGAATGTAACAAGGTGTACTAAACACCCACTATTCTTTGCTTGGGGGAGATTTTAAGCAGGGTTGACATCTTTATCCCTTCACTTGAGGCAGCTTCTTCCTCAGGTGAAAGGAAGAAATAAAAAAAAGAAGAAATAAAAATTGGTGTTAACTTGGTGTTTCCTGCCTTTGATCATTCTGAGTCACTCAACCATCATGTTCTTCTTTTACCTCTTGGCATGTCCAGCAGGGTTAGCAGCTCAGTTATAGCATGAGGGGTAGTTTTGGTTGTCCCAGTGACCTACAAAAATCTTGGACAATGGGTGGAGTGAGCTCCCAAAATCAAGGGATCTCCAGCTGATACTTCTTCAGATCCTGCTCCTATAATCCAAGAAGTGGCTTGAAGGGTGAATAGGACTGAACTTGGTATGTTTTACTGCCCTGGGAAGGTGGAAGCATGCAGGGAGTTGATGATGATGAGAAGCTTGGAAAGGATGATTTATAATCGAATTATTCTTTACTTTTGTTGTAGGTTGAAAACTTAATCAGCTGTCATAATGCTGGCTTACTGCTGAATATTTCCCACGGAACTCCTGACAAGTGAGTGATGTTGGGATTTTGGCTGAACAGTTCATCTGAGGTCACACAGCAGGTTTATGTTAAAGCAGAATTTGGAAGATCACAGTTTGAGGTGCAGCTGCTGCTTCTTATAGAATCAGAGAATGATGGAATGGTTTGGGTCCAAAAGGAACTTAAGTTCATCCAGTCCCACTCCCTGCCATGGGCAGGCTCACCTTTCACTATCCCAATGTGCTCCAAGTCCTGTCCAACCTGCTCTTAGACACTTCCAGGGATAGAGCAATCACAGCTTCTCTGGGCAACCTGTGCCGGGGCCCCACCAGCCTCACAGGGAAGGATTTCTTCCTAACATCTGATCTAAACATGTCCTCTTACAGCTTAAAGCCCTTCCTCCTTGTCCTGTTGATGCACAAAGGGGGACGTCTTATTCTAGCAGAAGGAGGAATGGATTGAGCAACACATTACACACTGTCCTTTCAAAAAGCCACAAATATGCCATCTTCCCATCCTCAGAGGCCCTGGAGGGGTCAGAATTCAGCTGGGGTTTATATTCTTGCCATGTGAGAAAATGAGACCAGAAGTATGCAGCACTTTATCCCTGTCTTGTTTACAAGCAGCAGGAGAATGTCCTGGGAAATGTGAGCAGCTAATTTTAGGTGACAACATAGTTCAGTCCCTCCAAAAGGAGAAGGAATGTATCTCCAGCCAGACTGCCTGGAGGTCCAAAGTGCCCGAGGGCAGTAGATGTTTATGGTGTCTCCAGAACCTGAAATCTTTTGTGTGCAGACATAATCATCTGGTGTGCCACAAGTAGAGGTGGCTGTCATGGATGTGATTGTGAAATCCCCCATGTCATGGAAGAGGAGAAGGTGCATCTGGGGTGGTTTGCACTGTGCTAATGCTCTCCAGCCCCAAACCCAAGGGGATTTCCAAATGTTAATTAATTAAGAATCAGAATTTTCTGTTTCCAGTAGTGGACACACAGGGAATGTGGAGGCTGATCTGCTGTTGCACAGGAACCTGAAAGGGCTGGATGAATTGCAGGGCTTGATTCCCAGCTAAACTGCCCTACCCTGGAGGCAGGAAGGAAGGAGGCTGAATTTAAATATCCCACTACGCACTCCCTGTGGTTTTTTCCATCTTCTGTCCTGTTTCCCAGCACTCAGCTGGTACGGGGATATGCTGGGGCTGCATTGCACAGTGCCTGGGCTCTCGGCCCAGCTTTGTATTGGCCCAAAGAAGGTACCATCCCTTGCACCACGTCTCCCTGGGAAAGCTTCCTGACCCTGTCTCCATCTTTCTCAAGTCACTCCATATGTACAGAGCTCCTGTCCAATACCCAGCTGCTGTGTCCCGCCCTGGCCAGCAAGGACTAAGAGTGCCCTCTGCTGCACTCCTCCTGCCGTGGCAGTGCTCTGCTTGCTCTTCGGGAATAAACAAAACTCTTTAACACAAAAAACCAACTTTTTCAGGTTCTAAAGGTCTGACGTGCTGGCTGTGCACAAGCTTGGTGCTGTATTTCAGCAGCAAGCAGAAAGGATTATGACCCGAAATAAAGATGTGATCCCGCATCCATCCCAAAGCTGTTTGGGGAACTGCTGCCCTTTATGAAAAACTTTCATCCAGGAGCTTTTCATTGCCTTGTAAAATATGCAGCATCTCATGCAGGAGTTCTAATCATGAAACTTTCATTCCCCGGAGCTGACAGGTGATGCACAGCCGGACCTGTACCTGACAGCAGCGAACGACCCATCCCTCCCTCCTGCTCAGACTCTGAACACCACAAATCTCTGTTTGATCACTCCTCAGCTCTTGCAGCCGAAAAGGAGCGGCTGTAGATAGAGAAAGGGAGACTGTGGCAGGAAAGCTGTGCCAAGCTTCATAATCGGAGGTAGAAAGAGGAAAAATTTTAAAATAATAATCCTGCTTTTACTGGGGTTTGATTTACCCACCTGGGAAGTAACTAAGCTGCAGGCAGCGGTGGCAGCCCCGTAACCGCCGGAGCCGCAGGAATCCACCCGCGTTCCCTGGAATTTGGGCATTTTTTGTTGCACCCTTTGGGGCTCGGTTCCAGCCTGTCACGCAGCGCGGGGCCCGCCCCTTCCAGAGGATATTTAAAGAGAAGCTGATGTACAGCTTGCTCCAGAGAGACGGAAAACTCCGAAGGGGTGGGAGGAGGTGGCCGGCAGCCTGATCCCTGCCCCTGGCAGTGCTCGGGATGCCTGGTAACCTGCAGACAGCGACCCGGACCCTGCTCCTACTCCTCCTTGCCGCTGGCTGGGTACGTACGGCCCTGCAGCAGCGCTGCCTCGGCACTGCTGCTTCTTGCTTCCATGCATGGGAGGGCTTTGGGCTGAGAGACTCTTCCTGGCTGCCGCTGCTCCTGAGTTTCCGAGGGAAGCTGGGCTGGGAGCAGAGTGATGCAGACGTCCTGGGTAACTAAACCCCACTGGGGGCTGCCCCGTGTAACGGGTGTCATCCACGGGTCTCAGAGCTCCTGGCACATGGGATGGGTTTTGTTTCCTCCTACTCCTGGAAGCCAGAAATCAGCTCTGGTCTAGAAGCGGGAGAAGAGAGCAGAGAAAGGGGAAATCAGTGAGTTTGTCATTGCAAAGAGTAACAGTCTCATATCCCGATTCCTTACCATCACCATCCTTCCCCAGCTGGCACTGAATCCACTCATATGCTCCCAAAAGCAGTGATCCTGAGGGGAAAATTAGACTGCATCAGCTCCAGAGCAGGATTTGTGCCTGTTTTCCTGTTAATACAAGTTCTTGAGAGAGCAGCTGATTCCTCTTAGGACATTTGAGTGCTGTTCTCATGTCAGCAGCATCAGGAATGTCACTGCCATCATTAAATTGCTGTAAGTGCTTTGTGGCTCAATGAAACTCGGTTCACAGAACCCCTTGCAGGGCTTGTGGTGAGAGAGGCAAGCAGCTCCTGGTTGGTGAGGTCTGTTGGACTGCTCCTAGCAGTACTTAGTGTGTGCCAGTCCCTTTTCTGCCAAGAGCATGAACTGGGCTGCAATCTAAGGGAAACAGCTGCCATTTAGGGTGGGCGTCTTGATTCTTACTCTGGCTCAGCTGTGGCTGCACCATGTAGCTCATGTAAACAATAACTAGCAATCCCACCACTGTGACTCTTGGTCACCACTCTAAGACAGGTGATTTTCCTTAAACCTCAATGCCAAATGCTCAGAAATGTGACTTTTGACTTTCTTTGAGCATTAGGTTGGATTCAATGACCTTTGATGTCTTTTCCAACCTTAATGATTCTGTGATGCTTTGTGGATTAAGGCAGAAAATGAGAGCTGTTACTTCTGAATCTCTCTCCTGTGTTGTTCAGAGGTGGGAGTAGCTCCAGGATTACTGTGAGCTGTGTTTAGGCTCATCCTGGGCCGGTGTCTGTATCCCCATGCTCTGTCTGTGAAGGGGGTCCCTGGTTCGTGTCTCTCCAAAGGAGCTGTTTTACAATGTGCTGCAGCAGCTGTAGGAAGGCATCTTTAGAGCCTGAGATGGAGAGAGAGTAGGGGTTATCCACAGTCATTTGGAGTTTGAAGGATGAATAGCTGTGTTTTGGCTGCTTAGTCTTGGAGCACTTAAAGAACCAGCTGAGTGTTTATTATATCACCTCTACCATGCAGCATTAACCTCTGGCTCCCAAAGCTCTTTGCAAACACCCAGCTCAGCTGAAAATTCACCTTTTCCTGCCCTCTGAGTGCAGTCATGAGCCCAAACACATTTTAAAACATCCTCTTTGGTTTGGCTACCTTAGCTGGTTCCCCGGGCTCCTGTGGACATTAGTCAGGAATGAGAAATCCAGACAGTGCCACAGACCTGCTGCAGTGATGGGAGCTCATATTGCAGCACTCATGCCCTCCAAAGGGTGCAGGGAAAGAGGTTTTATGTAAATATGAAGCAGGAAGAACTCAGAATTCTCAGTTTTTCTTACCTGCAGGTAACTGGGTTTGGTTCTGGCAGTTGGGAGGGAGCTTGTTCTGGCTTGTCAGCTGAGCAGACAGCTCTGGGGAGTCAGAGGTGGAGCACACAATGGAGTGGAGCAGAGCAGGGGAATCCTCTGGTCTGAGTGTTGGCACTTTTGGCATGGCTTGGCCATTACTCAGGGGTTCTGGAGGTCCCACAGCTTCACACACAGTGTTTGTGATGGATGCAAGAGCTGTCAGAAAAGCCAGGAGAGCCAACATTCCAGGCTTTAGAACCTTCTGAAATCCATGGCCTTGATCTCTTGTTCTGTTCTGCTGCTCTCAGAGTTCACAGAAATGCTCTGCAATCCTCAGCAGAAGCCAGGTCAAGGTTGTAGTGAACTTCAAGTCAGGAGCACGCCCAGTGAAGGTAGAAGTGAGTTTTGGGGCAACCCTTTCTGCAGAGGTGTGGATGTGACAGCCTGGTCAGAGAGTGAGGAAACTAGACAAGTTTTCCCAGAACTGGCTTGTGAGACTTTAGGGAGTTGAAGATAAACAATGATAGCTTATAATTATAAATTATAAGCTATAATTATAGCTTACAATTATAAACAGGATTCTCTGAGCTGAATCCCTCTGGATCCAGGTGAGTGGCAGGTTATGTGGAAGTGCTGGGCTTTGTGTTACTTTTGGGTCTGCAACAAAGCCCTGAATTCCAATCCTGGCAGTTCTTGGGAACAGTTCTTTGGGGCAGTTTTAGCACAGTTCTTTGGGCAGAAGAATGAGAAGAAGCTCTTGGGAAGAATGCAGGGTGAAGGGTGCTCCATGCAAAACCAATATAATCCACTATTCAGCCTCTCTGAAAGAAAATTCAGTAATGGAGGGCTCAAGGAAGTTGGTTGAACGTTGACTTTTTCCCAGCTATTCCCCACTTGAGAGCCTCCCTAGCCAGGCAGTTTTTCAGTGCTCTGGCTGTTGGGTGTGTGTGAGCCAAACCCCATTCCAGCTCATTCCCTCCTCTACCAAGCCTAGGAGAGCATCAGGAATTATAAATAGCTCGGGCTCACTTTGTTAAGCAATAAAACCAGCAAACAGGAGCCCCAACACCTCCTGGGCAATGGAGGGAGACACATCTGAGCAACTGGTGGGAGCATCCGGGAGTATTTAGAAGGGTCCTGAAAATCATGATGAAATTGGGCTTTTGAGCTGATGGCTGGGGGAGCTGAGGTACAGCATAGGTGGGTGCAGGGTTACCAGCTGGTCTCTGATACAACAGATCTGAATCCAGATGTTCTCCTGCTGAAAAGCAGCTGTGATACAATGAGAAAGTGAAGCTGCTGTGACAAAAGGTAAAACCAGGTGGGCTAGTTTATGTGGGTGAGTTATTAAGGAAATAACTAGTGCCAGCAATGGTTAATGAGGGTGGGAAAGAAAAAATACAGAATTGTAGAATCATGGAATGGTTTGGGTTGGAAGGGATCTTGAAGATCATTCAGTTCTATCCCCCCGTCATGGGCAGGGACACCTTCCACTAGGCCAGGTTGCTCCAAGCCCTGTCCAACCTAGTCTTGGACATTTCTAGAGGTGAGACAACTCAGTTAGTTTTAAAGCTGTTGCATTCTCTTATCCCCAGAGAGCTTGGTTGGGTTTGCATTTCAGCAGGAGAGCTATTTTGGGAGTGTTTCTTTCTATGGCCTGTGGCTGACACTGCATTGGAAAATGCTTGTTATCATTATTTTTTCTTAAGTGCATGGATTACATCTTAATATAGATCCCATGTTAGGAATGCTTTGTCTCTTGAGTGATCTCATGCACCCACTCCAACTCATCTGGGACTGAATAACATGTTCCTTGGCAGCTCCAGCAGCTGGAACTAGAAAAAAGTAGGGAAGATTTCTGTATTTTTAGTTCTTTTAATGCACTTCAGCAGCTGGGAATTGATTCCTGGGACATGCCAGGTTCTGGTGAGTGGCTCCAGGACAGTTGGCTGGGAAGAGCTGGGCTGCAGGCTGGAGAGGCTTGTCTCCAAAATTCTTAGTGCTAGGAGTTATCCAGGAGAATTATGCTGATTCCTGCTGAGCAGGAAGACTCTGGAAAGACTCACCCCTTGGGACCACCAGAGGGAGTGGCTGGAGCTCTTTCAGGAGTGGTTTAGATGGATATTAGGAGAAGGTTCTTCCCCTGGATGGTGCTGGGCAGGCTCCCCAGGGAATGGGGCACAGCCCGAGGCTGCCAGAGCTCCAGGAGTGTTTGGAAAACTCTCAGGCACAGGGTGGGGTTGTTGGGGTGCCTGTGCAGGGACAGGGGTGGTACTCCATGATCCTTGTGGGTCCCTCCCGACTTGAGATATTCCATGACTTTGAGGGAATTTTTAGCCCAATCCCAGTCCCACAGTGCTGTATTGGTGACACAGCTGTACAAAGATTGGCACATTCTCACCCCACATGAACTAAAGTCAGAGCAACAGTCAAAAGAGCTGGAAAAGTTTTCCTACTCTGACTGGTGACAGACACAATATCCAAGGAAGCTATTTCACAGGTGAGGGCTGGATGGGATCTGACAGTGCAAACAGACCCATAACGAGATCGAGATATACTTTTTGACCTGGTCAAGGTGTGTCCCTCCCTCCCTGCTGTCCCCAAGGCTATTATCAGCTCAGCTGCTGCTCTCCTGGGGTGACAGCAGAGCTGTGAGGGGTCTGCCTCATTGTATGCTTCCCTCTCCACCCTGCTCACAGCATTGCAGAGTGTTTTGGTGGCATCATTCACGTGCCAGGGTTGTGTCAGGGTGGGAGCTGAGCCGTGTCCAGAATAGTGGAGTGGTGCATGGAGTGGGGCAAGGGGGAGTGTGGATGGGTGGGATCTGAACAGTAAAGCAGGCTGGAGCTGGCAGTGATGTTTCTGAGGAGGTTTCAGAGGATCTCTAGAGACCACATGTTCTGCACTGTTCACAGTCAGGGTGTTACATCTTGCCCAAATCTGGGCACAGCCAGAGCTGAGCTGGTGCTCTTGCTCTGAGCTGATGCAGGACAGGGATGGCACACACTCATTGACTGGGATGCTGGACCCATCTGGGTTTTCCAAAGCAGGTAATCCTGCTTCAGCTGTAGCCTGGTCTCTGTTTGGTGTCTGAAGTGTCATGAAGCCAAGGGTGGCTTTCAAGGGCTGTCCAGTGAAGTGCTGCCAAAGGGGGGCATCTGTGCACTCACAAGGTCCCAGGGAAGGTTGGTTATGCTGTGTTCCTTGGAAAATGGAAAGGAGAGGGCACATGTAATAAGGAAGAAAACATGAGATGCAGGGGATAAAATGAAAATTGCCAGCTTCTGGGTTGGTTTTCAGCATCCCCACAGTCCCACTGCCTGGCTTTGGGCAAGTTCTGTTGCTGTGCACATTGCTTTTTCAGCTTCCACTGGGCCTGACGCTGGTGCAGAGGCTTTGATGGTTGTCCTGTGTAAAATTTGGAATTCCTTGCTGTTAATGATTACTACTTTATTGCTTCCAGGGAGGGTGAGCAGTGCAGGGGACTCTGAGCTACCGCTTGTCCTGTTTGTTTTGGATCTGCTTCCAAGAGGCATCTTTTTTCTTTTTTTCCCTTAAGCTCCAGATGAAACAAGAACGAGGAAAACATGAGTCCTGCAAGTCACTGGGAGCTGCATATACCCCTCTGCAGCAGGGCTGCTCCCCCTCTCTTCTGGGGTATCTGTGCTTTCAGCAGAGCCATGTTTTTTCTCTCCCTGTCTGGCTGCCTTGCAATGGACTCATTCTCTCCATGGCTTTTTGCCTTCCAGGTAGAATCACAGGCCTGCACGTTCCCATGCCAGTGTCCCTCCCAGGCTCTGCAGTGCCCTGCGGGTACCAGCCACGTGTGGGATGCCTGTGGCTGCTGCAAGGTGTGTGCCCAGCAGCTGGGCGAGCTCTGCTCCTTGCACAGGCCCTGTGACCATCACAAGGGACTCTACTGTGACTTCTCAAAAATCAACAGAGGCAGTGGGATCTGCTTAGGTGAGAGCTGCAGGTTCTGTCCCTGTGTGTTTTTTCTGTGGTGCCTCCCCAGAACACCCATCAGAATTTCCTTGGTGCTTCATCCAGTGTCCTGCTGGGAGATCAGTGCCAGCCCTGGGAACAGCAGATCCCCTGGCACACACACAGCTGGCTTCTCACGGCTCCAGCGAGGCATGAATGGGGCTGTGGGACTCTCCTCTGTTCTGTGACATCCTCAGGGGACATCCTCTACCTTTTGGGCAGATATCAGCAGTCTGAGCTCTTACTGAAAGTACTTTTCCTTGGAATATCCTACCCCAAATCCCTCTGCCTTGTGCCAGGGATGGGTGTTCTGCACTTGGCTGCTTCTATGCAAGAGGCAAAGCATATTTCTGGTCATAGCAAGTGGGTGGGAAGAGCTGAACAGCTGCTTCACCACATTGTATCTGTGTGGAACATGAGAATTCCAGAGTCAGGTAATGCAAATGCAGAAACTGCTTTCTGTTGTGACACCTCTTTTCAGCTAAAAAAGAATTTTTTTTTTAGCAGTTCCTTCTGAAGCAAGCAGAAATTGTTTTGGTCTAGAGGAAAATAAAGTATTTCTGCAACCTCCTGGTCTTTGTATAAAAATAAGACTCCTCTGCCCCATCTCTGACAGGAGCTGTCATTTTTTTTCTTAAATTCGAGCTTTTCAGAATAATTAGGAAGACCTAAGAGTTGGCAGTTTATTGTGAGTACTTAGGGAAATGTTTGGCCACAACACTGGATGTCTCTGGAAATGATCCAGCACCAACCAGAGACAGATCTTAGTATCATGGAATGATTTAGCTTGGAAAGGATCTTAAAGCTCTTCTTGAGCCACCCCCTGCCATGGGTGGGGACACCTTCCACTATCCCAGTTTGCTCCAAGCCTCGTTCAGCCTGGCCTTGGACACTTCCAGGAATGGGGCAGACACAGCTTCTCTGGGCACCCTGTGCCAGGGCCTCAACAGCCTCACAGGGAAGAATTTATTCTCAATATCCCGTTTATCCCTAGCCCTTGTCTAAATGAGTCTAACTTGTTGGTGTTTGTTCCTTCAGGAAGTTTTTACAAGTTACTTAATTTTCTTTCCCCAATTTTGGGGATTTTTGGAAGCCATGTGAGCTCCTGGTACTTTCTGCAGATATTGAGACACCTGAGAGTTGAGGATTGAAGCTTAATAAGGCAAACACAGGTGTGATGACATCCAGCAGGTGTGAGCTCCATGCTGCCTCATTCCAAATGGGGTTGAGGTGACTGTTTGTGGAGGAAAGGTAGCAAAATCACAGGAACAATTTCCTTAGGAATGTGGGAGACACCATTTCAAAATCTCTCCATGAAGCCTTGAAATCCTTCTAATAAAGGTGCTTTGTATTCACCAGACATCCAGGTTTGATCCAAACATTTTGGAGAGAGAGTCCCAGATCCTGCTGTGGAGGAAATCAGACTTGCAGACACAACTGTCCTTCCTGATTTTAAATAAGAAATTAAGCTTTTCACAGCAGAAACTGCAGTGAACACAGGCCAGGATTTATTTCTAAAATGGGCTGAGGATTTGGGCCATAATATCCTTGGGTGATGTTTCTATGATGTCCACATGGATCTGTTGGAAGATGGGGGATTTTTGAGGCAGTGAAGGAAGCTGGAGGAGTGAATCAGAGGAAAGGAAGGATCAATGTTTTGACTTAAGTTTATCCAAATAAGCAGATGTGTTGGAAGGAGAAAGGAGCTGAGGTGTCATGGGAAAAGTGTCTCAGTTGAGATCAGTCTGTAGGCTGTATTGGGAGAGATGGGAAGGGAACCATCAGAGGGAAACTTATTTTATATTTGTGTAATATTATCGCATTCCACATATTTCAGAGGAATCCTTTCCTTCCTGCAGTGACCTCAGAGTATCAGAAAGGTAGAGAGGATCCTGTAGTAAATCTAAAGTAGGGGTCCTGCAGGTGATAGGGCGTGCAGGGAGCTGTAGAGCTTTATAGAGCAGCTCTTTCAGCGGTGCCATTTCCCCTGAGGAAAAGGGCAAAAGTCTCCTTGGCTGGACTTGGTGTTTGGGTGTGGGTGGTGCCAGCAGAGCCAGGGAATGGAGAGGTTCATCACTTAACGGGTGCTGTCTTTTGGAGCCTTAATGGGAGCAGGTCAGTGGGAAAGGGAGGTCATGAAGGGTAATGAAGGGTACAACAGAGCGATTGAGTTTGGAAAACACAATCAACCCCTGGAGCAGGCTGCTGTTCTTTGGGAGGGGAGGGAGGAGAGGGAACAGCATGATCCGCTCACCGGGATGGAAGAGAGTGTTTAAAAATAAGTATGAATGGTTGTATAGAGGGAGGGTGGATGGATGGCTTCCACTTTGATGGAAAAAGTGAGATTTTCAAATGTCAAAGTTGGAGCACAGGAATATTTTTGTCCCAATGACATTGTAAAGAGTTGCAAGATGAAATGCACGTCTTGATAGGAACAGTCCAGAAGGATTTGTGTCCCCTCAAGGGATAGGGATGGGATGGAAAGAGATTCTTACTCCATGTCTGATTCAAACACTTTCTGTCTAAAACAGTGTCCCCCAGGTGAGCAGGCCTTATGGGAAAACAGATAAGGTTTCCTGGGAAGCCTCCACAAGCAGTCAAAAATCTCTCCTTTTGGTAACTTCCCCATAGAGGTTTGCATGGATTTTTAATTTTTTTTTTTTTAAGGTTCAGGATTGCAGAAAACAGCAGCTGCTGAAAACTGTCCAAAATCAAGATCTCTGTCCTGTGAAAACTCTGAGATTTTAACATTTAATTTCAGGCTAAGAGAAAAAAATATATTAAACATAAAATTAAAAAAAATAATATATAAACATACATATAAGTATTTTTTTAAAACCTCAAAACTTTCCATGACTTATTTAGAATACTTATTTGGCTGTGTTGAAACTTTCCCTTTCCACTCTATCAAAATATTTCATCTTGATCTTTATAGTATCAAAATAATTACCAGAGCAAAATGCTTCCCTCTATGGATACTATCCCACAAGTATTTTGGTTGAGCATAAAGGAAATCTTCAAATGGTTCAGTTGGTTCTTCTTGAAAACATTCTTGATCTTAATCAGGTAAGAGATTTCTGCAGGAAAGCTTCCACTGGGAAAGTTCTGGCTAATGCAGTCATAAGAACTGGAGAGCGTTGTTGCGCCTGCAGAGTAAAGGTTGCTGCTCTGTGTCAGATATTGTTGAGTGTCCTTTTTTTTTGCCCATTTAAGTTTTATTGGGAAGGAGACAGAGACTGGTAGGAGGTCTGGAGATGAGAGATCCAGAGATCAGAAAGGAGAGAACTGGAAAAAATTGGGGCTGGAGGGAGGAAGAGATTTGTGCATCACAGAGGGGCCAAAAAGGTCATGAGCCCAAAGTGTCATTTTCATTTGTAGGTACCATTTGCATGGGGGAACCAGCCATTCTCAGAAGAGCGTTGCCCATCGGTATCCCAGGAGTATCGAGGAGCAAAGCCATGCTCACATGCCATGTTAGGAATCTGTCTCGCACAGCACCACTGAGCGGTTACTCCGAGCTGGTTGGGAAGAACTCTGACAGAGAAATAGGCTTTTTACAGGCACCAAAGACAAAATCATGCTTAGTAGCTCATCCAAGTAGAAACAATATTTTTCTAGAGAGTTTTGGAAGGACCAGCACTGAAAAATCAGTGTCAGGAATAGCCTTGGGTCCAGGGAGGCAAATATGATATATCCAGCACTGGGATGGCAGAGCAGGGGAGGGGCTCTGTCCCTCCTCAGGAGCTCTGTGTCCCCAAGGCAGGGTTTCAGCCTTCTGCTTACTCCTCCTTCTCCTCCTCTTCCTCCCCCAGCTCATGAGGGTGCGACATGTGACCTGCTGGGCAAGATCTACCTCAACGGGGAGAGCTTCCAGCCCACGTGCAAGCTGCAGTGCATCTGCATGGACGGGGCCATCGGCTGCATCCCACTCTGCTCCGATGACCTGCGCCTGCCGTCCCCAGAGTGCCCCAACCCCCGGAGGGTGAAGTTCCACAACAAGTGCTGTGAGGAGTGGGTGTGTGAGGAGGGCAGCGAGGATAACCGCTTTGGAACAGCCATGGCAGGTCAGTGGGGCACATGGGATGGGGCCAGGAGCTGTTTGCTGGGGAAGAGGGGTGGATCTGGAGCACTGGCTGGTTTGGGGCTGGTGGTGGCTTTATGCATCATCATGATTGGGTGAATACCAAGTGTTGGGTTCCAGAGCTAAACACTAGGTCTAACCTACTCAGCTGCTCTATCACTCTCCTTCCCAGCTGGACAAGGGGGAGAAAATAAATGGAAAGTGACTTGTAGGTTGGAGATAAGGCAGTTTACTAAAGCAAAAGTGAAAGTTTGTATGTGCACAAGCAAAGAGAAAAAAATAGATTTATTCCTTACTTCCCATCATCAAGTGGTGTCCAGCCACTTCCCGGGCAGCAGGGCTTCAGCACGTGGAGCAGTTGCCTGGAATATCCCTGTGGTGAATTTGGGTCAGCTGTCTTGGCTGTGTCCACTCCCAGGAACTTGCCCACTCCCAGCCCCTTGATTGCGGGGAGAATGTTGGAGAAATATCACTGATGCTGTGCCAACCCTGCCCAGCAGTAGCCAAAAACACTGGTGTGTTACCAACACCTTTCCAGCTCCCACTGCAGAGCACAGTGCTGGAGTGGCTGCTCTGGGAACATCAGCTCCAGCTCAGCCAGATCCAATACAAAGTGAAACCTCAGTGGTGCTATGGGAAAGCTCCTGTGTCCTGAAGTGTCACAGCAGACCTGTCTGAAGCTGGGCTATGTAGGAAATGGCTCCTGCCCACCTGCATCCCCTTCCTGCTGAGAGGCCGAGCATCTCATGGGATGGGCCAGACCTTTGCTGATGATCCTGAAGTGTTAAACTGAGTTAGGATCAGCCACGGAGCTACCACTCTTCGTCCAAAGCCCTGAGCCTTGCCTTGTGTCTCTTCTTCATGGCTCAGTTTTCAGGGAGGATCCCGCTCACAAGCCGGAGCTGAACAACCTGCAGGAGAACTGCCTGGTGCAGACCACAGAGTGGAGCATGTGCTCCCGGAGCTGCGGAATGGGCATCTCCACCCGTGTGACCAACAACAACCCCCAGTGCCGCCTGGAGAAGGAGACCCGGCTCTGCATGGTCCGGCCCTGCAACTTCTCCATGGAAAAAACCAAGGTACGGTGAGGTACGGTGCTGGAAGAGAGGGGACACAGCACCCCAAATGCTGGGGACAGCCTTGGGAATGATCCTGGCTCACAGGGTTTGCTCTGTGCTTCAATTTCCTCTGTGTCCCATTGCCCAGCGATGGGGTCAGAGCACAGGCCTCAGTGCATCTTTCCTCTCATGTCCATGGTAGTTCATCTGCTCTCTCCCTAGAAGGGGAAGAAGTGTGTGCAGACCCCAAAGCAGCGCCAGAGCCTCCACTTTGAGTTTTCGGGATGCACCAGCACCCGCTCCTACCGGCCCCGGTTCTGTGGCAGCTGCTCGGATGGGCGCTGCTGCACCCCGTTCCTGACCAGCACCATGGACGTGGAGTTCCGCTGCCCCGAGGGGGACTTCTTCCAGAGGAAGATGATGTTCATCAAGATGTGCTCCTGCCACTACGACTGCCCCCGAGACAATGACATCTTCCTGGCCACGTATCACCGTTGGATGATCGGAGACCACATCAAGATTGAGCAGCAATAGCCTTGTATTGCCAGATCTGAGGTGTGCAGGAGGACTCTGCAGTGCTTTTGTGGCTGCGTCCTGGCCAATGCAGCCTCTTCCCTTTCTGTGAGGGGCTGTGCCTTCCACAGCAGCACCGTTCACACCAGTGGTCCCTGTGGTTTTCCCAACGAGCTGAGGGAGGAGCCCCAGCTGCCCCAGCCCCCTGACTCCCACCCACAGTGGTGCAAAGGAACCAGAAACAGGCTTGAGCTACAGACTTGTCCCTCTGGCCAGAAGGGATAGTGGATCAAAGTCATGTGGCTCCCGCCTGTCTCCAGCCCAGAGCACAATTCCTGATTCAGATTCTGAGAATACTTCCAGCATTAACTGGGGGTGGACCAGTCTGCCAGACCTGTGTCCCCTGAAGGTGCTGCTCTGGGCAGCTTTTAGTGCCTTGATGAGCATTTCATAGAACCATGGAGTAGTTTGGGTTGAAAAGCACTTTAAAGCTCATCTCGTTTCAACCTCCTGCCAGGGACAGGGACACCTTCCACTAACCCAGGCTGCCTCAAGCCCCATACAGTCTGGCCTTGGACACTTCAGGGATGGTGCAGCCACAGCTTTTCTGGCAATCTGTGCCAGGGCTTCACCAGCATCACAGGAAGGAATTTCTTCCTAATCTTGTCAGAAATGGCTCTGGGGTGAGAGAGAGACTGAACCTCACAAGCTCACACATGCACAGTGAGGCTGCAATTGTTTCAGCTCTGGAGTCTTTGCTCTGGATGTTTGTAAGTAGGAGGAACACTGTTCAACTCCAGTCTCCCTGGAGATTTTAAGGTACTGGCAAGAGAAATTCTCCTATTTGTAAATGGAGCAGATCCCTTCTGGAGTTACTGGGGCAATGCCATGGGGAGCTCTTGGCACAGGTGTCTCCAGCAGTGGGATTTCCTCCTGGCCACAGACCTGGGAGAGTCTCTCTGCCAGGAGAGGACCCCATTGCCAGCCCACAGCTCCAGGAAAGACCACCAGCAGCCAGTGTCAGTGTTATGTCCAGCAGCACATTGGCAGCTTTGTGGGACTGCTAAGGTCTTGTCAGGTGTGGAAAAATCTTCTGATTTTTAGCAGAAACATCCAGGTACAGGACCTGATGCTGGTTCTTAAGTCATCCTTGCCTATCACCATTGGAAGTCATGAAGAATTTCTGTTCCAGCCAGGCAGGAGCAGTAGCCCCAAGGCTTCACCTCACCATATCTTCCTACTCCAAATTAGAGCCTGTTGCGGTGCGTTTTGAGGTGGGGGCACCCCGGGGATGGCCTGATGCCAAGGGACATTCCCAGCTGTCCCCAACTGCTGCCCTGAATTTCCAGACTGCTGACACACCAGTTCCATCCCAGCCTCTGTTCTTTCTCTCGGCCTGCAGCAGCTCATGAGTCTACACCCTACTGTAATCAATTTGTACTGTAAATAATTTATCTGATGTTGTTTCTAAGGCCCTTGTACAGTTCCAGAATCCTATTGGTACAGCCCTGCTCAGGCTGTTACCCCTCTCTGAGCATCTCTCCTGCCATTCATACAGTTGCTGAGTCTCAAACCATCCTGAGGTTGCACTTTACTCAATGCTAATAAATATCTCTATTTTTTATATCTCTGAACTCATCCCTTTGTGTGAGGCTCCTGCCTGGTTCCTCTGCTGACCTTTCCCCAGTGCTGGGACCTTCTGGAGAGTTGATGGCTGGGTGCTGGAGGGGAGGGGGTGACAGGGGGCTCTTTTCCTGTTCCCAAATAGCAGCAGGATTGATGTTCGTGTTTCACAGACACCTCTGCAGCCCTGAAAACACAGCTCCTCCCTCCTCGGCGTGGAGGGGGACAAGCAGAGCCCCCCTCTGCCTGCTGAAGGACCCACAAGTCCTTAATACCAGATTAAAAATAACCCTGGGAGCAGATGTGAACAGAAGTCGGTGATAACAGGGCCAGAACGCGAGGGGCTTTGCAGTGGCTTAACAGCTTATGGATTCATCCCCCTCTCATCACATTAGCAGGGACTCCCCCCTCTCCCGCTCCCAAGGGCCTAGAGGTTCTTCCTGCTCCCAAACCTTCAGCCTCACCGGGGAAGGCTCAGGGCTTCCAGGGAGGGGCGCATGAGGGGGCACAAACAAACCCGTCATGCCTGGGCTGCGTGGTGCTGAGGTTCTGAGCTCGGGGCAGGATCCGGCCCGTGCACCTCCGGGGGCTGCAAAGGCCCCGGGAGAGGCAGCGGGGGACACACAGTGGCGGTCCTCGCCGGTGTCCCCAGGGCGGTGACCATTAGATGGCACTAGGAAGCTCCCCATGGGGACACCCCGTCCCCAGGGCAGGGTACAGGGGCGTGCGGGGCCCCTGGGCTGCTGGGGGGGACTCCGAGCGTGACCCCGGGCACCACCCGCCAGGAGTGTCCGCTGGGTACTCCAGCCCAGCCCGGCACCCAGTGCCACCGCAAGGCCACCGCCACCAAGCCAACGGAGACGGCAGCGAGGTCCTCGGTGCCGGGGCCGAGCTCCATCCTGCCGCCACCTCCATCCCCGTCCTCGCGGGGGCCCTATTCCGCCTTATCTCCGCAGCCGCCGCCTGCGCGGCACCGATAACCCGGGCGTGGCCCAGGGATGGGGTCGGGTTTGGGGGCACTTCAGTGACCCTGACGCCCTTACCGGCTCCGGCCACGCCGCAGCCTCCTGCGGTGGGCTAAGGATGGGGACGCCCCCGGCTCCTCCAGCCCCCAGCAAGGACGGGGTTTTCCCTAAGAAAACTTCGGAAGATATGAAAATAAGGAAAAATATCAAAAAAAGTCCTGATTCTGCCGGTTTTGGGGGGCTTTGGAGCTCTGCCACGGCGCGGGGGGAACCCGTGGGGGCACCTTCTCCTAATTTGGGCCTATGACGTCACGGGAGCAATGGAGGAATCTCCTGGCCCCACCCCTCCTCGTCACCTGCGGGCCCCGCCCACTGCAGCGGCGCGCGTTGGCCCCGCCCCCTCCGCGCTCTGACGGGCGGGGGCGGCAGCCAGTGGGCGCGGCCAATGGGGGCGGGGCTCGTGTGGTGACGTCAAGGGGTGGGGGCGGGGCCGGTGGTGCAGGTGGAGGCAGCGCGGAGCGGAGTGGCGGCCCCGGTGAGCGGGGGCAGGTGAAGTTCTTCGGGTGTCAGGCCTGTTATGGGGCGAGAGGGGCTTTGAGGGGAGGGTGACTGCTGTAGGGGTCAGGCAGGTTATGGGGTGCGGGGGTGCTGTGGGGGTCCTGGGATGCTTTGGGGAGTATAGGGGTCAGGCAGGTTCTGGAGGATTTGGGGCTCCCTAGAGGGACCCATGGTGGGTCAGTCTGGTCATGGGCTTGCGGGGTTATAGGAAGAGTTGTGGTGCTGTGGGAGCGCATGGGAGCTCAGGCTGTTTATGGAGTGATGGGGTTGCCAGGGGACATGGGGTACTATGAAGCAGGGGGTCTCCGGTGGGGTCAGGCTGGATGTGGGGTGATCTGGGGCTGCGGGAACCAGGGCACCCGTAGAGGTCAAGCTGGATGTGAGGTGGTTTAGGGTGCTCAAGGGTTTGGGGGGGCTGGGGATGTCAGTCTAGGTGTGGGGGAACCCACAGTGACTGAGATATGAAGCAGGGGTTATGGAGAAATGGGGGATGTTCAGGGGCTGGGGGAGACTAGGGAAGTACCTGCAGCCTATGGGGCAGAAGGGCAGAAGGTGCTTTGAGTGGGGAGATCCCCAGTACGGTCAGGCTGTGTGTGGGGGAAATGGGGTGTACTAGGGCTGTCCTAGAGACTGAGTTGGGGCTGCAGGGGAGGATGTGGGGTGGAGGGCCACCCACAGTGGATTCATGCTCAGGAGGTGGATGGGGCCCTGCCTCACGGGGAGTGGCCAGCCCTGGGATGTTTCCCCCCATACTGTTGTTTCCTCTGGTGCAGTGGAGAGGAGCAGGCAGGTGCAGCCTCGGGGAGTAGGGTCCCTCCTGCACCCCACAGTCACGGCAGCAGCACTGGTGTCCCTTCCTGGGAGGTGGCAGCTCCCGGTTTGGCATTTGGGTCCAGCTCTGGTTCTTGGAGCATTCGGTCTTGCTGGGGCTGTGCCAGAGATGCAGCAGCTCAGCCTGTGGCTTCGGGGCAGCCGCGATCTCTTCCCGAGACACCGTCTGTGCCCGCCGGGACGGTTCCCAAAGCAGGCGGCAGTGGCAGAGCTGCGGGCCGGCGGGGGCTGCTCCTGCCGTCGATCCCTGGCCCGGCCCGGTGGGGGCCGCGCTGAAACCTCCCATCGACTTCCCCGCGCCGTGGGGGGGTCGATGTCTTCACGTCCCCTCGTCGACGGGGACACTTTGCGCTGATGTTGCAACCACAGGCGAGTGCGACGTGCCCGGCGGTTCCTGCAATCTCTTCCTCTCCTGAATTTCGCCCTCCTGCAGTCGTGGTGGGACGAGAGGCTGGTGAACCTGCTCTGGTGAATCTGCTCGTTAGTCCGTGCCATTGGCTGTGCCGGTGGCGGGTCCGAGCGGCTGGTGGGATGGCAGGGGACAGCGGGGGACAGTGACTATCTTTAGGGCTGTGTTGCAATGGAGGGGTGTGCCTTGGCTCGGCGCTGCCGGCAGCCGCCTCCTCGCCTGAGGATTGACTTACGCCGCGGCTCCCGCATGGGGAAAACCAGCATTTGTTCTGCAGTTTGTGTGAGCAGGAGGGGCTGCGGTGGGGCTGTGAGGCTGAGCCAGGGGTCGGGCAGTATGGGGGCTGGTGTCAGTCACACAGGCCCTGCATGAGGTCAGGCTGTGCGAGGTGTGCAGGGCCCAAGTTTGGGGTGCACCATCGGCCCCCGGCACTGTCATGTATCACACATGCTCTGCCACTGCCTGGCAGTGGGAACAGCTGAGCTGGAGCAAACGGCCAGCATGGGAAAGGCTGATGGTGCAGGGAATCTCTGCTGCCTCCTAGGAGAGAAGTTGCCCTGGAGCTTGGGAGCAAGTTGGGTTCTTGCAAGGTGCATCCCTGTGCTCTCTTCCTGAGGTTTAGTGGAAGCACAGATGCAGCTGTAGGAGAGAGCCAGAGTCACGCCTCTTTTGAGTCCTGTTTCTGCCAGAGTAACCTGGTTAGTCCGTGGGAGTAACTTGCACCAAAGTTGGGGTGACATAGAATCGAGGCTCTCTTGCCTCTGAGCCATTGCCCTGCTCATGGCCGCTGTGCCTGTGGTGGTGCAGCTGCACCATGCCTGTCTCTGAGAAGAGGCAGCTGAAACTTGCGGAACAATTTGCCCCCCACGAGTACAGTTCCTCTCCCAGTTCCGGGGCCTATGTAGACGTGGGTCTCCTCCAGCTCATGGTGCTGGCAGCCCCTCAGTTTCTCTAACAAAGTGGGGCACGTGCTGCTTCTGCCTGTGGTGATGATAATGGCAAATCAGCAGAAGCAAAAAGTTGATCTGTGCATCAAACTGCTTCTCATGGTTGTGCTCAACATGTTCTGTGGATGTGGGCCTCTCCTGTCCCTTCATTTCGCTTTTCCTCGCGCTTAGGAGCAACTTCAGGCCTTTCCTAGAGGGCTTGAAACCTGCTGAGGAGAGAAAGTGCCTTCTCATCTGCAGCGGTGCTGCTGGGATGAGGCTCCCTCTTCCTGATGCGCAGCCTGGCAGCTGCTGGAATTGCCTGCAGCCGCATTGCTCCACACCGCAGGTCCCTCAGGCTGGCACGGTCCTTTTGGAGCCAGTAGTGGGGAAAGGATTTCTCAGAGAAAAGGCAAAACATCAGCCGTTTTCCGAGGAGGGCACTTTGGAGTTATGCCACTGATTTATTATATAGCAAGATTTTTCCTGAGCTCCCTCCCCAGCTGTTCCCCAGAGGGGAAGGCAGGCTGCAGGTGGTCCCTGTCCCAGAGGGCAGGAATTGTCCTATCTCTGCTAAGCAGTGTTTCACCTTTGTGTTCAAAGCTGCAGGAAGAGGCTTGAGGCTGTGGTGGCTGGAGGTTTAGGGTCATAATAGGCTCTTGGCCACGCTGGATACTGTGGTTGAAGGTGTGATTTGGGAAGGGGGCGGACTTACCCATCATTAGCCCAGAGGTGGTTCACTGAGCTGCCCAGGAAGGAGGGGGATGTCTTGGTTGTCCTTTTTATGAGTTTTGCTTCATGCAGTGATTTATGTGAGCTCTGAGCTGGGATTTCCCAGGAGGGGCTGCAGTTGCTTGTCCCTATTTAGCCTGGGACCAGCACCTGAGGGATGAGTGGTCTCACGCAGCGGTTATCCCAATGAGGCCATGATGGTTCGGGTCCCTCATACCATGATTTTGGGACTTTGTCATGCCATTCCCTTCTGAGCTGGTGGGAACAGCGAGGGTGGGCTGGCTGTGGCTCTGGGGTCTGGCCAAAGCAGCCACCACGGCTGCCCGTCTCTCCCCACTAGAGGCTGCTGATGACCAGAGCATTTTCCATCCCTGCTCTGAGAAAGCACTGGGGTCTGGAATTTGCAGGGCTGAGCATCCCGGCCTGAGCTTTTCCTGCTGATTCACTCTGGAGACAGCAGTATGCTTTCCTTGGCAATGGCCGGGTTCAGGGGGCACATCTGCTCCCCTGCCAGGCTCACAATAGATCTCCCTACTTCATTAAGTCTTAATTAGGTAAATGCACCGGGACCACGTGGGAGGCCATTTGCAGGGGACATGGGTCTTTCGTGGAGTCGGGTACCCATCCTGCCTGCCTCAGGGGTTTTTCCAGCTGGGTGCTGAATGTGGAATGAGTTCAGGCTCTTGTATTGTTTTCCCAGAGGATGTGTGCACAGCGATAAGAGCTTCAGCCCTCTGGCATGAATCAGTTGGCAGAAAAGCCAAGGATTAGTTAAGCCATGGAAAGGATCCTTCACCTCTGGGCACAGGCATGGTAAAGCCGCCCTGTAGACACAAAGGAGACTCAGTCCAGGCCACCAAACACCTGGGCAGGATGGGTTGTAAAACCGAGACCCTGGGAAGATGGTTAATCACAAAACAATGAGGTGTAAAATGAAAGGCAGTGGCTGCTGCAGTGGAAGTGCCTGGGAAGGAGTCTGTGGAGTTGCACAAGCCCTGCTGCCCTTGTTGGTGCAGGCAGTGCTGGGTGGGCAGAGTGGTGCCAGCTGGCTCTGGCACAGGGCATGGCTTCCCTCACAATGGCAGAGCAGCGCTTTACATAATCTGGGACTTGCCAAACAAGCTTGAAGGTCTGGAAAATCCTCCTGCTATTGTTCATGCTCAAAGTTTGCTAAATTTCCTGGTTTGATCTGCAGGGCTGGATTTTGTTTTGGGACCGCAGTGGGGGAAAATGCTCTTTGCACAGAGGGAAGAAAAGGGTGTTTGTGGTGTTTAATCCATTCTCTGTAGATGAAACTATTTTTGTGGTTTACAAGAGGTTCTGAACAGCTGCTTGCAGCTTTGTAGGGCTGCAGGACTCTCTGTCTATCCAATTAGTATGGTTTGTGTCTAGTCCCCTCCTGACTCCCCCCTGAGAAAAGCCTGGACTACCAGATGAGGATGGGGTGCCATGGGCAGGGCTCACACAACCACCATCTGGGCTCCTGGCTCGTAGCAGCCTGTGTCGCGACACAAATGTCGCATCAGAACAGCTTTTTGCTGTCTCAACTCCCGTAAGTCAGACTCTGAGGCTCCAGGAAGGCTCCAAAACTGCCGCTCATTGGCAGATTTTAGGAGAAGAGGCTTGATGGGAACTTGGGCTGTCTTGTTGTGCTGTGTCAACCCTGGTGGTGACTTTGTGGTGATTTGGGGCAGCTGGGAACCCCTCTGGGAGGATGCTGAGGCTGTGTGAGCCACCCCAGGCCCATGCCGGCCTGTGTAAAGCTGCGGGCTTGACCTGGATGTGTTTTGGGGCCTGCCCTTGCTCCTCCATTTGCTCACCCCAAAGCCCTTTGCCAAGACAAATAAAGCTGCCGTGTGCTATTCGGTTAAATGAAGAAATCCTGTTAAAATGTTTTCTGCTCGTTTGTGGATAAATGACTGAGAAACCTGACTTTTCCTTCCATTCCTGGGAAAGGCAGGTTTTGTAACAAGGAATGGGGTGAAGTTCTTGCTGGTCCACTTACTGTGAGGCAAGTTTTTGAGCCCTGGAAAGCAGCAGAGGAGGAGGAACCTCAGCCTAATGGCATGAATACATCCTCTCATTAGACGTGGCTTTGAGTGCCTTTTATGTAGATAATTACATCTGGCCACAGTTGATCAGAGCTGTATTTAAGGAGGGGACATAAGACTTGGCATGTTCTGGGAGCCTTTGGAGTTGACTGCAGTGGCATTACAGCAACCTGGTAGGTGTTGCTAACAAAACAGTGCAGGGCAGCTATGGGGAGGCTCTGAGCCTTAGGGCCTGGAAAACTTGGTGTTGACACTGACCTCAGCTTTGTGGGGGGAAGTGGGGTGGACTGATGCCTCAAAGCATCACCAGGGTGTTAAGACAGCTGTGTATCATGCTGCATGTGACCTCCATGACCTGATCCCTCTAATTGCTGTGATGATTTAGGTGCTCACTGGATAGTACCAGCCATACAAGGCCTTGTATTTCTGTATCCACTCTCCAAAACCCCTTGGAGATGGATAAGCTGCTTGTAGGCACTTCAGAACTTGAGGGGAGGTCTTTGTCTGTGCTGAGGGTTTATACTGGACAGGACAGCACGAGTTGCCTCCCTGCCCCCGGGTGAACTCAAATGTTGAGTGTGGGAACGAGGGAGGGCAGATGTTATCCCGGCACAGAGCCACGTTGAGCTGTAACGTGACTTTGTGCGTCTGTGTTGATGTTGTGCTGGAGGTGCCGTGTCCGACGTGGAGGTGAACCCCTCCCGTATGGCCGGGATTGACCTCGGCCAATCCGTGGCTGCTCAGAGGCTCACAGGCTGGCAGACGGGGTCAGCACTGCTTGAGAATTTCCTTGGGTGCAGAGTGGAGGCTTTTAATAGCAAACACAGTCATCTTCATCATGACATGGCCTGAAACTTGGCCCTAAGGATCCACTGGCAGCTGGGCGCTGGCTGAGCAAGATGTTACCGCCTGTTGGAAATTCTTTTAAGTGTTAAAGTAAAGTAAAATGGTTTTGAGTAAAAATGAAATAAGACCTAAACCTGTTGCTGGTGGGTTTGAGGTGCAGCTCCTCCCTGAGAGGTAGCCTGGAGAAACCCTGCCTTTCTTGGGAAAGTTATGTGGCTCCATCCCAGTGTGCTGTGCTGACAGATCCCATGCCTCAGCTGGGTGCCAAGACTTCAGCCTTCTAGGAAAGGCAGCAGGAGCCAGTATGGGTTTTCTTCTGCCATCCTGTGGGCACCTGGTGCTGTGTGAGCAGTGTCCAGAGTTGCAGATGGCTCACGTTGTGGTTGCAGCACTGCTTGGACCATGTGAGTTACCTTTGAGTGGGAACACACAAGATATACAAGCGCGGAATTGATCTGTGCTGCTGACCAGGGTTGTTTCTGGCGCTGCTGTTTTTTCTTCTGCTGTAGCATGAGGTGAATATGATTTTGGCAGCTGCCTGGCTCTGGCAGTTTGCATCCTTCTTCCCTACAAACAGCTTCCTGACCCCTGTCCTAGTCAATACAGGGCTGTTATCCGAGCTCAGCAAGCCATGATGATCACATCCAAGTGCTGGACCTCGAACCACCTGGCAGTGCTGGGCTGGATGAAGAAGCTCATTTGCATAGGGTAGTTAATTCTCTGTGTGCTTTAATCTCCGTGACCATCTGTGTTCTTTCCCAGGCTGGCGAGATGGGAGCTCTTCGGATTTTCCCAGGAGGTGAACATAGAGAGGACTGCTGATGCTGGGTATGCTGAAAACTGCTCAGGGTCAGAGCAAGACATCCTCATTAGCTCTGGGAGCAGTTGTTCTGCATCCTTGGGCAAGGAGGCATTGACGTGTCAACTCTATCCTGAAGGCACATCCTGAGGAGATGCAGGGAGGAGATAGGGGCAAAGACTAGAAATGGAAACCTCTGTGAATGCTGTCCAGCATTCAGTCCCAAACATGGAGGGTCTGTGACCAGTTTGGCTGGCACCCTAGAGGGCTGAGGTTCCAGGGAAGGCTGTGTTGGTCTGAGGAGAGATAGTACACTAAAGCATCTCCTAGTCATCTGAAAAACCCTGCCAGGTTTTGGCAGCCTCTGGGGTGTACCCCACCAGCAGCTACTGCTGTGTCTGTCCTGGTGAACTGAGTGATTTGAGCCTCAAAAGCTGCTTTGGAGACTGGGGTGCTCACACACAGCACCAAAATAAGGGGACCAATGCCTATAAGTGAGCTGCACTAGCATCTCCAGACCTGTGCAGGCTGCTGCTGGCAGAGAAGTTTTTTCTGCAAGCAACACCTGAATTCCTCCTCATTTTGTTTTCTCACATTTGGAGCCTGAGGCTCTGCAGACCATTTGCAGCTCCAGCTGGGATCCCGCTCACCATGGGCAGAGGTGACATTGGCTGCACGTGCTTTTGAGGAATGCCTGTCCTGTGGGACAGCATGGCCCTGCTGAGGCTGCTGCTGGCATCCAAACCCAGAGGGAATGATTCCTGCCCTGTAATTAAGCTCTTCTGCTCCTGTTCAGCACTCCAATGAGCTGTCTCATGGATGTGCTCCTCACAGCTGCTGTGGATCCTCTGTGTGACTCTGAAGCTGGAGGTGACTTTCCAAGAGAGCCACCTGCAAAGGGCAAAATCTCCATTTCTGTCACGTTGGGGTGAGGTATGTGGGCTGGGAACCTTTGATTGTGAAGGCTTTTCCCTGCCTACACCCTGTGTGCAGTGAGTTCTTCTGCCAAGGTACACCCTAGTTTCTTGGCGAGGAGAGCCCTTCTTGCTGTTCATACTTGCAAGGCTGGGCAAGATGGAGGTGTTTTCCCAGCCTTCAGCTGAGGGACTGAAGCTGCCTCTTGACAGGAGAGCTGCTCTCTACCAGCATCCAGGCTGGATAATAACACTTAAAAAAAAATGGATCTCCAGCTGCTCTCCTGGTTCAGTAGCTTGGGTTTTCAGTCTTGATGGAGATGATGGCACCAGGACTGTCGGCATCATGGTGCATCCCGAAGGATGGGTATGGGCTTGTGCCCGTATTTCCACCTGGCCTAGTGGAAGGTGTTCCTGCCTGTGGTAGTGGTTGGAATGAGATGAGCTTTAAGGTCTCTTCCAACACAAACCATTCCATGACTCTGTGATTCTCTGGCATGGCAGGGTGACTGTTGAGTCCAACTTGTGCCACGAGTGCTTGGCTGTGCTTATGTGAGGCAGGTCTCTGTACGCTCAGTGGGCTGTTGCATGGGCTGAATTTCAGGCCCCGGAGTGTGCCTGCCGGAGCACACAGCCAGCCTTGCCGCGGCTGGGAGCACGTTGCTCTCTTGAATCTTCATTTACTTGATGATCCTTTTGTTGAGAGGATTAGGGTTTAGAGGCCTCTGGCCGAGTGTTAATTAAATTAAAGCTCTGGTGTTTTGTGGAATTTTTGAAGCCCACTAGAGGGCTCAGTTGGAGCCCTGTGGAGCCGGGACCGGCGGCGTTGGGCTGTGTCCAGCCCTCCAGAAGTTTGCACGAGAAGTTATGTAAGTCCGGAGGAGCTGGACGGGCACAGGAGTTGCTCGGGGCCAGCCCGCAGCCTCCTCGGAGCCCGCTGCTCCTGCAGCCCGGTGTGCCCGAGCTCGGCAGAGCGCGGCCCGGGCCCTCGCGAGGCGGCACTCACCGCAGGCCGGCGGCCATGGGCTGCCTGCGTCACTGCTCGCTGTGTAATCAGCGTTAGGTAATGCCGAGCTGATGTTTTTGGTTGGGTTTTTTTTTTTTTTTTTTTTTTTTTTTTTCCCTTCCACACTTGGTGTTTACATTTCTAAGAAGTGTCTGACCGTGAACATCCGGTTCCACCTTCACTTCTGGAAGAGTCAGATACTGAAGTTTGCTCTGTTGCCTTGCTCATGTGCGTAAAAGTGTGAGCTTTCGGCTTTGTGGCTCGGGTTTTTCTGCTGGGTGCATGGGTTTTTCGTGTTTAGCTGGAACTGCTTTTTAACCAGTGTCTCTTCTCCTTTCTCTTCTATCCATTGCCCCACGATGGATTTTGGTGCTTCGCCTGTGTGGTTGGCCTGGCTCCCTCATCTCTGGGTAAGTACCTGCTTTGTTAGATCAGTGGGCAGAAATAGTTGAAACAAGTTGCTTTGACTTAATGATCGGCCCTATTTAAATAATGAACTGACCTGTTTATTCTGTCTTAAACTCTGAAGCATTGGTTGTTGTCAAACAGCATGATTTATTGTGTGTGTCAAGATTTTGGATATTGAAAAGCACTTAGTTGGCCTGGAAATTGCTGTATTTTATAATATGAAGAAGCCCTCAGTAGTAGTTTTTCCTACCAGCCGAGGCTGTGGAGCACTGACCTGGGGATAAAAACACACTTAAGTGCCAGCAAGTGAGCAAATGGAAGGGAAAATATTTTTGTGAAGGGAAAGCAATGCTTCGGGTTCTTCCCAGGATGTCTCCTGACATCTGTTGGTGGCAAGTCAGCACTGTGGTTGTGAAAGGGGCTCTCTGATGGCACTGGACCACCTTGCCCTTTGCAAACCAGGGGTGTCTGGGGCTTTGCAGGGCATGGAGAGGAGGCTGAGGCCCTTCTGGCAGGAGAGGAGGGGAAATGTGTGTCGAGCTTGGAGAAGAGCATCAGGCAGTGAGGATTTCAGTTTGTGTTCATGGAGCACCTGCTTTGCATGGGGGGAAAAATTGCCCTGGTGGGGTGGATTCTGATGGTTTCCCTGCAGAGGTTTGGTGCCTGCCATGAACTTGGCTGTGCGGTGGTGTTTGTATATTAAAGCCTCTGAGGACAAGGTGTGTGTGCTCAGGGTGGAAGGAAGGAAGGGATCTGCTTGGTGAAGCTTTTTTTCTGGGTGCAGTTGTGTCTTTGCATCAAAATTGTGTTCTCTGGAAACTTCAGTAAGTTCAAATTTAGTTTTTTTCTTTTTTTAAATTCAAACTGTCCTGCTGCTAAGCCTTCCCCTCTCTGTCACTCCTCTTCCCCAGTAACACCCTCTCCTCTCCTAGTAAGGGAAAGGGCTGAGCACATTTAGAGCAGCTCTGCTCCGTGCCTGAGTATTTCATGTGCTGCCAGTCATTGATGAAAGACGTGAAGGGAAAGCAGAGGAAGGTGCTGGGAACAGATTGCTTTATTCTTAAACTCGACATCATTATACAATGCCTCATGGCAGGGCAGGAGAGATGAATCAAATCCAAGCATAAACCTGTTGTTCTTACTCAGAAGTGAGCACTGTATTTGGAAGATGAGCAGCTGCCTCCTGATCTGAATGAGCTTTGCTACCAAATCTCCAAAAGCAGGATTTTTAATTAACTAGAAAACCTGCCTTGGTCAGAGGTGCTGAGCTCCAACCCCACCAAACACCCAGCAGCCATTTGAATGCAGAATAAAACTCCTCCACGTGGAAGGTACAGCTGGAAGCTGCTGTGAGCTTGGATGTGGAGCAAGATACAAGTGCTCACTTGCATGATAGCTGGAATGGGTTAGTGAGAGGCAAAGCTGTACCAGCACAGCAGCTGCAGCTGTGCCAGGGTAACCTGGAGCAAGTCTTTGGCCAGAGAGTCTTCCTGCTCAGTGCTTGAGCAGACCCTCAGGACAGTCGCCCATCTGGCTGTCTCTCTTTGACAAATCTCTGGTCAAGGATGAATTTCTCCCTTGGGAAACACTGATAACCTGGATCATCCCTGGTTTGCTCTCCCCAGAGCAGTCTCCATGTTACTTTTGTCTGTTTTCTTGCATGTATTGCACAGAGGGGAGAGAATTGCATTTTGGTGGCCCTGCTTGTTACAGGCTGTGGAGATTTTGATCCTGATATGAGATGAAATTTGCTGCTTGCTGAATAATTGGTGTCAATCTTTGTCAGCAAACAAGAAAGCCATGTGGTGCCTTGTTAGGGATAGCGAAGATAAAGGGGGTGTGGTACAGTAACACTGGCTCAGGGACAGCCCTGATCTTCACTCAGCAGAGAAAACAGCAGGCTCAGATTGCCTCTCCATCTTTAAGCCTAGTTTATTTCATAGGCAAACATAAAATGCATTGCAGTTTTAGTAATATATTTATATTAAATATAAATTTAGTAATATAATCTCCTCTCTTGACCTGGTAAGTGTTGGGCAAAGTAACACACCAGCAGCTTCCATGGAGAGAAGTTGGGAGTAGCTGCGGGGCAGAAACCATGAAGGAAAATGCTAGAGGAGCCTCCTCTGTTGGGGGTTTTGCTCTTGACCTTCAAGCTGAGACTCAGATATGTTGCCATTATTTAAACCCTGTCAAGAAATCCAAGGTGAGGTCACTGCTGAAAAATTGTTCAGAGCTGTGTCTGTGGTGGTAAGTGCAGAGTGCCCGTTCATGGGCTGTGTTTGGGCTCTGTTTTTCCATATGGTGGCACTGGTGATGCTGGAAGCCGTGTCTATCTATACATGTTGTTTCTCTCTATCCCAGAATTCATGGGTGACCTGGAGAAGGGCACTGCTCTGCAGAGCCCTTGAATAGCCTGTTGTGTTGTGAATTTGGGTCTCCCCTTAGTTCTTGTTCACACATAGCTCAAAGGGGAAGAACAAATGAGGTTTCCAGCACCTTTCAGTGAGATTTTCTTCTTTAACCTCTCCTGTTGGTTGACAGTGCCTGAACATGAGTCCAGGTGGGCAAGAAGGCAAATGACACGTGGCCTGTACGCGCGCTAGTGTGGCCAGCAGGACTAGGGCAATCCCCCTGTACTGGTCACTGGTGGGGCCAAACCTTGAATCCTGGGGTCAGTTTTGGGCCCCTCACAACAAGAAAGACATTGAGGGGCTGGAGTGTGTCCAGGGAAAGGAAGAGAGCTGGAGAAGGGGCTGGTGCAGCAGGAGCAACTGGGGGAGCTGGGGCAGCTCACCCTGGAGAAAAGGAGGCTTGCGGAGGATCTGTCTCTCCACAACTCCTTGACAGAAGGGGGCAGCCTGGAAGGGATGGGTCAGGGAACAAGGGACAGGATGAGAGGAAATGGCCTCTACCTGTGCCAGGGTAGGTTTAAGTTGGATATTAGGGAAAAACTTTTTCATGGAAAAGGTCATCAAGCACTGGCACAGGCTGCCCAGGGCAATGATGGAGTTTCGATCCCTGGAGGGGTTTAAAATCCATGTCGATGTGGCACTTAGGGGCATGGGTTAGTGGTGGGCTTGATAGTGGTGGGTTAATGGTTAGCTTCTTTGATCCTGAAGGGCTTTTCTGACCTGAATGATTCCATGATTCTATAGAAATGTGGGAGCAAGGTATCTCTTCCACTTGTCCCACCCTGTCAGAGGAGACCATGGTCTCTAACATGGTGTCAAGTTCTAGAGCCAGCTTAGCTCAGTGTTTTCACTTTGTTGCTTAGTAAAGCAGTGAAAACAGTTCTCATTGTGGTGTTCAGAATAGCAGTGCTGCCCTCTGAATTACCATCTAACTAAATGAAAGCAAAAACTCCAAAACAAGTGAGCTTTCTGTTGCATAAGAAAAGCTGTTTTGGTTGACCTAAAAACCGACATTGAAAACCAGCCTAAACAGAGATGCTTTCCCTCCCAGCTCTGTGGGCCATGCAGAGCAGTTGCTACTGTTCTTGGAGAGGCATTCATGCCGTGGCAGCTGTGGGCCCACTTCAAAACAGTTCTGCCTTTGAGACTTTCTTCCCTTTTGCTTGATGGTTGGAGAAACCCTGCTGTGGAGATAAATAATTAGAAATAAAAGATGGCAGCTTAATGATTATTAGCTTTTCTGATACAGCCTGCAGTGAGTGCAGGGTGAGATTGGTGTCTCCAAGCTGCTGCTGCATCTCCTGCTCCAGAGATTTACTGTGTGCACTGTTACTGTGCAGCCTCAATGGACCTGCAGAGCACCCTGAACTAACAAGTTATTTATTTTAGTAATAAACCTTTTCAGACTCTTGGCAGTTAACTGTGACAATGGCAGTATGCTTCCTGCCCTCAGCTCCCTGTCTCTCCATCCATGCCCATGGCTTTCGTCGGCAACCTTATCCCCCTCGCCCTCCTCAATTTCTTGGATTCTGTCTATTAATATGAACCACTTTGGGTTCTCTTAATAAAATAAGCATGTAAAGTTACTACCTTAAAAAAGCCTCAAAATACCTTATTTATTCCAGAAAATCTGGCAGCAGTGGGATGCTATCCTCTGGGATTCTATCTTATTGATATTCATCTTTTTGAAGCTGGTATCCATGACTGCCAGTTTCAGAGGTTAATATACTGCATTTCAAGCAAGCTGAGGTCTTTTTAATTTGTGATATGGAAATGTGCACCAATTAATCATTGTGCACCTGCAGAAATGCTTCTGGGCAGACTTTGGCTGTGCTCTATCAGGTTCTGGGAACGTCCATAGGCAGGACTCAAAGTGACAAGACTGATCCACTTTAGTAGCTCAGGACAAACCCTGTGAGGTCCAAGGACGTGTCAGGCAGGGGATGCAGTGCTGACCAAGGTGGTGCAGAGCTTTGGCTCTTATTTGTGGAAAAAATAATGGTTAGAAGTTGTATTTCTTCTCCACAGCTAAAGTTTAATTTAAATAAATGTTAGGTTTTGCCAGGTGTCCCTCACTGATGCACAGGTCTAGCCCTCAATCACCAATTGCTGTCTGTTGACTAGAGCTGGGTTCATGGCTTGTGTGAATTTGCTGCCTGGCCTTTGGATTACGTGGGATATGTTAGTGCAGACTTGAACACTCTCTGCCAAGTATCTGCCTCAAACTTACTGCTAGGTAAAGTTAAATAGTCCTAAATAAACCCTGATCTTGTCCTTCCCCATACCAAAGAGCTCTAAGCATTTTGAAGCTAAGGGGTGCTGTTTGCTCAATAAGAGCATAATAGTATGGAGTTTAATCTCCTTCACTGAATTGGTGCCTTTCTGGGGAGAAGCTGCAGTTGAAAACACAGCACATACCTAGTGTTATTTAAAGAAGCCAGAGCCTTTCTTGGCTACAGTTTGACTCCTCATCCATGCAAGGAGTAAATCAGCCCGACATCTTTTGTTTGTAGTGCAGCTTGGCTGCCTCCCGGATGGAGCTCTGGTCTCTAGGTGGCACTCACTGTTATTTTTGGGTGCATTTCAAGAAAGGCTGCATAGCTGAGCTTGTCCCCCGCTGAAGGGACAGCTGCCTCTCTAGCCAGGCTGGCTGGTCCAGCTTGGCTTAGGAGGCTAACACAAGGGCTTGAACTTCTTCCTGCTGCCCAAACATAGGAGTTTCCAGCAGCATTCCTGAAAGAGGAGTAGGGAGTCAAGTACTGTCTGTGAGCACACTCCTCTGGTTTTAGCTTTTTTACTGTGACTGCTGAGAAATGAAATCCTAGTAAATGCTTGGAAGGAGGGTGAGCTCTCGAGGTGATGATGTGCTGTGGGACTGTCTGAGGCTCCTGTGATGATTCTTTCCATGGTTCTGTCAGTTACTTAGGTTGTTTCTGGAGCTCAGGCTCATGCCACACTGACTCTGCCTTTTCCTGAGCATGCACTGCTTGAATTCACAGCATCACCTGTAATCTATTCTCCAGGATTTGTTAAGCTCTTTATAGATCCTTTCAGTGCAGCCACTTGTGTGTTTAATACTTCCTACTCGAGAGGAAAAGTATTTCTCTGTCAATGTAGAAACATTCACCATATGAACACTCAATCCTGCAAGGCTGCAGCCGACCTCCTCTAATCTTTAATGGTGCATCTTGGCAGAAATGTGCTTTACATGCTGACTCTAAGCCCTAAGTCTAAACAAAGCTGACTCTCCAGGAGCTGTTCTTCCCTGCACTGGCACACAGCCTGGAGAGAACTGAAGCTCCTCTTCTGTTTTATTCCTCTTTCTACTTGGAGTTTGTCTGCTGTGCTTCAAGACACTGACTCAAATGAACATCAGCTTCATGCAAATCAATGAAACTCATGACGGGAGCTTTTTGTGTCAATTAACCAGATTGCAGGTGGGATGGGAATTCCTGGGTGTACAGACTTAGTTCCCAGCCACCCCCTCTGCTTTCCCCATCTGCCCAAAAGGGATCCATATGAGCCAGCCCAGTACCAAAAAGATCTAATGGCTAAAAAATGGGGTTCTTCTGCCCATGGGAGAACACATGGTTGTAGTTTAGCAACAGCAGCTTTTAAAGGCTACAAATTACAGCCAACAAAAGAAGATTCTCCAGAAGGAAACCACAAAGAAAATGATGGCAGAAGCAGTTTGGATTTAGCAAAATTGGAGGTGAACTGCCCTGATGCCAAGTGTGATTCCAATGCCTAAATCACTCAGGCTTTTTAGCTGTGGAGGGTGCTTCTTGGCCCTTTAATAACTGTCTCAGCAATGAATGAATGGTTGGTTTTGAAGAGTGTTATGATGGGCTGGACCAGATTTAATCTTTGGTTAAATACTTGATACAGAGCCAGGTGAGTGTAGATGTTTCAGGTTGCCTTCACTGTGCACACCGTGAGTTCTAGCAAAGCAGTGCAAATGTTCTGGACCTTAGTGAAAATTCCTTGAATTTGCAGTTCAGCCTGTCAGAGGCTTTTTCAGCAGCGAATTCTGTGCTGGAGAGAGGGGTAGGGGTGGAAAGGGGAGAAATGCAGTGTTAGTTGAAGCGTTCTTTCCTTCCAGGTGAACAATTTACCTGCAATATCTTAATTCTAGATCACCATTTTACAGGAAGACAAAGCGTGAAAAGTCAAAAGGAGGTTTCCTTTCCTCCTCATTCTTGTCTTCTGCTCATGGCCAAATCAGCACTGCTGATGGTGACAGCAAAGCTGGAAGAGGAGCCAAGGGCAGAGGGCCAGGAACTGGCAAAACTGAGCCACCTGCTCTCCTCCCACCTTGTTTGCTCTTGTGAAATGGCTGCTGCTTGTTTGCAAAGTGTGTGAGAAAGGGAAACGGAGCGTGCCTGTTGTATGTTCACATATGCGTGTGTAGTACAGCTCATTTAGAGCAGGATAGATAAAGGATTCATCTGACCTGCCTAATCTTTTTCTTTTCCTAGAACTTGGTGTAATCCCAAGTATTTCTCTTCACTTTAAGTCCTGTTTGCTTTGGGGAAGGGAGCACAGCACCAGTGTGATGCACAATTGCTTTGTTTAGACTGGGAATTCCTCACTGGAGAAGTTCCTCAGGGCATAGAGGAGAGCTCTGTGCCTTTTATTGTTATGCCAGTAGTGCTCTGGGCAGTGTTCTCCAGCGCTGGTGTAAACTGGGAGCCCTGTTTTGCAACAAATCCTACCAGGAGTTTATCTTGTGGGGCCTACAGAGTGCTGGATCACCTTACAAAGATCTGTTCTGTGAAGAACTTGAGCTAGATTTAATCTGCTATCTGGATGCTCCTAGGATGCTGCAGTGTGTTCTACTCAGCTGCTTGCAAGTGCCTGCACATTACCCAGGCAGAGGGCAGGGTTTGGCATTGTCCTCCATGACCCAGTTGGTTTGCTCTGACTGAATCCATCAGGATCTGAGCACTCCCAGTGGCCTTTCACCTTGTGAGGAACAACCTCTGCCTTAGCAACCCCAAATGCATGCTTAAAATGAATGTAATTCCTGTCCTTATTCCTATATCCAGCAGGCAAATACCAAGAAATCCTGACTTAATAAAATAATTCTTAGTCTCTAAATAACTCCTATAAAGTGACTTTACCCAGCTGTAACTGGGAGAGTTCTTTAAATAGTTGCAATCCAGGCTTGGCACAGGGCAAACTGTTCTTATAGTGAAGAATTTAAGAAATTTCCATTACTTCCTATGGGATTTCAGAGGTCAGTTTGGGGCTGTGTAGGAAGGAAAAAGTTAGAAGCTAAGCCAGTGATTTCCAGCAGAAGTGTGGTGGTGATGGGTTTATTTCTATGTAAACAGTGGTTTTGGGTTCCTTTTTCTCCTTTTTTTCACATATTTTCTGCTCCCTATAAAAAATTGCTTTATGTAGGCTTAGATCCCCTTGCCCCAGAAGAATGTTTTTCAGGCTCTCTTGGCATAGACCAAGTTCCTCCTTTTGTATTTGATAATTCAACTTTTTAGTGTCTCTTTCTTTAGCTTTTTAGCCAATCAAGCTCTCAGCCATTTGTGTGGGGGCTGAAGAGGTGACAGCATCCACTGCCCTCGCGCACAAGGCGTTGGCAGCTTGCATTAGTGCTCCCTGTGGATAAACGCTTCACCTGGGAATACAAAATGCAGGAGCTGCTGCTCTGTGTTCTCAGCTGCTGGCAGATGGAGTTGGGGATCATCTGGTGATCTGAGCGCAGTGGATGATGTGCTGTGTGGTGTTAAATCACCGCTTTGATGCAAAGTTTTTGTTGCCCTGGTCTCTTCTCCACGTAATTTGCTGTGGGTAGTGTACAATGAAGTAGTGTGGGTTTGTTTGCTTGTTTTTCTTAGTTGCAAGAAGCTGTTGCCAACAAAAAGTTGTGGTTTTTTTGCTCCATGGTTTTCTCCTCAAAGCCCTTTGGACTGGTATTGCTCTTCTGGCAGTGTTTTAAGCCCGCCCATAGGTGAGCAGTAGCAAAGGCAGCAGTTGTGGTGGGTCAGCACTGAACACCTGATGCTCCTCCATGCACTGCCTGGGTTATTAAAATGTGCTAACTTATTGCACTGGGGACTGAAGTCAGAGCTTCAGGGCATGTTTCAAAGGAGCTACCTGTTCCCTAATGTAGGAGCAGTGACTTAGAGCCGCCAGACCTTTCCCCGCCTGTCTTTTTTTAATCAGATGTGCTCATCTAAGTCCAAGGAAACCACCAAGTAGTCCAGATTTAAGGCAAAAAATATCTGTCTTCCCTCTCATTAAGGAGCTTTTTGCAAGTGGTCTCAACACTGAGACACAGGGGAGCTGCTCTGTTCTTCTTGGCAGAGCTGACTGTCATAAACACATAAAGGAGAAGGGATGAATAGCTGTGAGAAGCATGTTAATTTTTTCTAAAAATCTGGGTAGTTTTAGCTTCATATAGCACAAATGCCCTCAGTGTGTGAGTGGCCCTTACTAGGTCGGTACCAGTTATGGAGCCATCCCAGCCAGAGTGTGCATCAGCCTTGGGTATTATCTGCTGATGAAGAGGCAGGGCAGTTGCTCATAATCCAAGTAGAATAATGTGCCTGAGACCTTAGTTCTCTATGGGAGACAATCGAAGATGCCTTAGTGCCAGGCATATTTTGGAATTGTGCAAATATATGAGGGGGATTTGGTTCCTGAGCTGGGCAGGTTGGCAGCACCTTTGCTGGAACCTTTGGAAGTGCTCAGGAGGCACTGGGCAGCGTGGTTTGCTCTGATGTACAAAGCGGGAAGAGCTGGACAGCTCTGCTTGACAAAAATAACTGATTCTAATTTGGCTGTAAGCGAGGAAAATCCAATCCATGCTGGAGGTGCGGGATTCCAGAGCAGGGGCAGGGCGGGCCCCTCGGTGGGGCTGTGCTGGGCTCCTGGGGGCGTTTCTTGTTGACCAAGCCACCTCAATTGTCGCTTTTTTGGCTTGCCACAAGACTGAGACAGTACCTGTTCGATTACGAATGGCCTTATGCTTAAAAAAATGAAGACTATAATAACAGCATAAAAAAAACCCCCAACGCCCCCCCTACCTTTCTTCATACACTCCTCCTTGCTTCTTCACCCCGGGTTTCCCTTCAGAGCTGCGCCACGACTTTCTCTGGGAGGCAGCGAACGGTATTTAAAATTTAGGTCACGGAGGGAGGGGGAGCGGCGCTGCTGCCCGCGGTACCGGCGGGCAGGACCCTTCCTGCCCCCTTCCTACCGGGGCCGTGCGGCGCCAAATTATCGCCCCCCCTGCCACATCACCTTAGCGGGGGAGGGTGTGGCGGTGGCAGGAACACAGGTGGCGGTAACCCCGTTATTTCCGCCTCTCGCTGCCGGGGTGTTGTGGCGGGCTCAGGAAGGCGCTCCGGGCGCTCCCTCCGGGCCGCCCGCGGGAGAGAACGTGAGAGAACGGGATGGGGGGAGCCAGGAGGGGGCGCACGCTCCCCCGCCCGCGCCGCCGGCCGCGGTTTCCCCGTAGCCAATGGCGAGGCCGCGCTGGCGTCCCGCCCCTCGCCCTCGGCCAATGAGAACTTACTACAGTGTTGTGGGGGGAGGAGGCGGGGCGGGGGGGGCGCAGAGCCGCGGGCGGGCGGCTGCGGGCGCGGAGCGGGGAGGGACGGAGACAGAGCGACTGGCTGGGCACGGCACGGCGCGGCCCCGGGGTGCCGCACCGCAGCGGGGGCTCTGCGGAGCCCGGTGGGAGGCCGGCGGGCGCCGCGCGCGGGGGCGGCCGGGTAAGTGCGCGCGGGAGCGTGTGCGCGGCGCGGGAGCGTGTGCGCGGCCTTTGCGCTGCGGGTCCGTGTCCGCAGACGGCGGGTCGGTGCGCGCCCGCGGTCTCTGTGCGGGTGGGCACGTGTATGTGCGCGTGTGGCTGTGTGCTGTGTGCGAGTGCGTGTGCTCATTTGCGCAAGGTGCATCTGCACAGCGAGTGTGTGCGGTTGGTGTGCCTGTGCGTGTAAAGGGTGTGCGTGCGTGGGGTGTTGGAGTGTGCACGCGTGGTCTGCGCAAGAACCCTGTGTGTAGTTTGTATCGGGGGTGTGTGGTGTGACTGCTGTGAGCTCTGCGTGTGAGCACTGCATGCATGAGCACTGCAGTGCGTGTGCGAGCTGTGCGTGTGTGTGCACACCAGGTGAGTGTGCCCCATGTGTATGTATGTACTGTGCGTGTGTGTGCAGCGTGTCCGTGTTTGCCCTGTGTGTGTGCGCAGTGTGTCTGTGTGTACACAGTGACCGAATCCAGTGCGAGTGTGTGCGCGGTTCGTGTGCCGCCGCTCCGTGGGGCTGTGTGTGACATGGAGTACTGGAAGTCAAAAGGCTGAGGCTCAGCCCGCGACAGATTCTGCAGGAGGCAAGAAATGGGGATAGCAGGACAGGGGCACACAGCTCAGGGGATCTGGCACCGAGTGTTCCCTTTGCTGGGGCGGGGTTGCCCGGGCTGCCGTGGCCGAGCTGGGATCCCCAGCTCTGCCCGGAGTCCATTGTGCAGGAGGGGGAAGGAGATATGGCGGGGAAGGGCTTAGCGCTCCGCAGACCGATGCCTGCTCACCCACCCATGGGACAAATGTGGATGCTGTGGTCTGGTATCAGTCAGGCAAGGGCTCTTTCCTGTCTGTGCATCCAGCTTTGCCCTGAATTCTAGCTCAAGAAAACACATTGGCCCACTGGGAAGTGATGCTCTTACTGGATTTTCCACCAAAGTATATTTTTATTTCCTATCTCCAGCGAGGCACTGTTTGTGATGAAAATTACTCCAGAACATCTGGAATTAGTTAAAATCCATCTCAACCACCTCTGAGTGCTGCAGCTGCAAGTGTCCCAAGTCCTCACTTCCCTGTTTGGGGAAAAGGAACTTGTTCACCCTTGCTGCACTGGTTTGAGGGAGCTGGTTTTGGGCAGGGTCTGGCAGCTTTTCCCTCTTTGGCTGTGTAAATGGTAATTCAAGTATTGCATGGTGAAGAGAAAATTTCTTAGAGATTGTCCAAATTCTGGGGTAGGTGCTATGCTGGTTCGGTTATAATTCTGTGTGTTAATTTAATTAAGATACTAGACAAGCAAAGCAAAATAGGTCCCTTCCAATCCAAACTGTTCCATGAAAATCTAATTTTTGAACAATACCACAAACCCCTTTTTGCCTTTCATTGCTCTTTCCATTTAGGATTTGAAAACTTTTCAAAAAGCTGGGTTTTGCCTGCCTTAGTTTGCTAGATCTGGAGGGATGGTCTTTGAATTAGTGATTCTTATTCACAGTTGAGATACGTAAAAATAATCCCTGTAAGATCTCGTGGGGCAGAGGGTGTGCTGGGTCTGAATGAGGGATGCAGAGCGGCTCTGCCCTGGCTGCTGCTGTTGCTGTGATGCCGTGGAGTGCAATTCCTTTCACAGTTAGCTAACTCTTGTGTCACTGCCCCAGGATCTGCTCCCTTTGCTTCAAAGGTTGCTTTGTGGAGATCCAAAGTAGGTTGTTTTTCTTTTTTAATGGCTGGTCCAGCAATATTTTTAATGAATTTAAGGTTTTCCTTAAATTCCAGCATTGTGGTGGCTGGTAAGGGTTGTGCATCACATGTCAGTGATGCTGATACTCTTGATGTTTATATTTTACATCATCTTGCATCTTCAGTTGCACTTCTAGGGCAATTTTGAACACTGGGTGGGATTTAAAAGGCAGTGCATATCTCTGCTGTCATGGCCTTAATAAAGAAGGTGAGGATTTTCTAGGATTCCCATGGACAAACATAATCTGCTGTGGAAGATAAATATCAGGATAAACATAGTGCGTGCTCCTTACCTTGAAAACTCAATTAGAGCTTTATGAAACAGAGGGAAGGGTGATTTTTTTCCTAATATAAACACATACATTATTTCCTGTATCAATTTAGATGATGAGAACAGGAATTACCTGTGTTTTTACCTGATCTCACAATTGCAAGTTAAAACAAATAATCCTATAAAAAGCAAAGCATTTCTTGGGAAAGCAGCACTCCTGAGGAGTAAGGACTCCTCTTGGCCTGTTTCCAAACATTGTTATGTTCCTAAAGCCTATAAATGCTTCAGGCAATGATACTCCAAACCTACAGCTCCTGGCTCCAGTATTTCCCTGCCAAGTGCCTATGTGCTCTGCATGAGCATCCATGGTGTTTTTCGTTGTGACAGCATTTGATTTTTGGAAAGTGGTAAAACAGTGTCTCTCCTACTGCCCCATTTACTGCTTGTTGAGCACATATTTGAATGAATGGGACATAGGCTGGCAAAGATGTGGCTTATCTGGTGAGCAACCACCTCCACAAATTCATTTATTGGAGATCAAAGTGTTGCTCTGCCACGGTGGCTTGCGGGGATGTTGGGATGCTCCATGTGCTTTGATACATTTGATAGGTGGATAGTGATGTTGTGAATGTGGCATACAACATGCTGGAAGAAAGCTGTGCATACAGAAGAGTTGCTGATGGAAGGCAGTGGCTCTGTACTAGGTTTTCACCAGCAGTTACTTGGCATCTCAAAGGAATCCTGGATTTTTGGGGTCAGCAGGTGAATCTCAGGCTCTTCATCCTTGGATGTTCCTGAGTATCCACAGCATCTGACTCGGAGTTTCTTCTCAGACATCTTTCCTTGTGTTCCCAAATGAGGGGTATGTGCTGAGAGCCTCTTCATTTGGGGGAACCGTGACAGTACCTGTGTCACTGCAGGTGGATTTTTCTTCAGCCCCTTACTCCCATATTTCACCTATTTCTTGGAAAAAGCCCTGGAAATTAGTGATGCTTAGAGATCTTGTGTCTATGTCAGGTGGGAAAGCTCTGGGCTCTCCCCACCTATTCAGGCCAGGGATCCCTGCTCCTAGTGGGAGATTCCCACCCCTCTTTGGATGGAGTAATGTGTGGGTGGAGCTGCAGTGGTGAGGTAAAGCTGAGCTATACTGTGTCCCACACTGTCAGTGTCTGAACTTGCTGGAGCTGCTTTTACATTCCTGGGAAGCTGGGATGAATCTAAGGGCTTTAATGTGTGTGAGGGTCCCTGCAGCAGCCCTATAGATGCAAATAATTTCCCATCATAAACTTTACTTTGTACTTCTTAAGCTCCACTGCAGATCTGTTGGCTTGCCTCTAACTTCTGTGCAGTTTTCCTAGAGCGTTAAGGAACAGCAGATACTCAGGTTGTTCAGGCTTGGAGCTGTGTTTCTTGCTGTTGTGTATTTCTCCGGGGAAGTTCAATATAAAGCTTTGCATCTGGAGTAGAAATTGCAGTCTGGGCTTGGGGATCTTTTGCAATGATTATTCTTTCTCGGTGCTTGGTTTTTGCTGTAATCTTGTGTAGATTAAACAGGCAACAATGTGTAAAGATTTCCCTTTGTATGTCTTATCTCCTATTGTTTTGATCAGTATTGTGGTTTCTTAAGTTGCAAAGAACTGTAGATGAGGCATGGCAGGGATTTATCTTTGTCCATCAGATGGATTAGGTAGGAATGTTTATGGCTTGTACTTAATCCAGATTAATATTATTAGTTTCTTTACGTTCAGTCGGTTGTTTACGCTTGTTTTCTGTTTATGTGAATTTTTGCTTGTGTAATGCCGCTCACATTGTGTATTAAAAGTCTGTGCTTTTAATTTGTCCATGTGGATTGTGTAGATGGACTAAATCTTTCTCTCTCTCTCTCTCTCTCTCTCTCTCTCTGTTTCTTTTTTTAAATGAAGCAGTTCCACAGAGAGAGAAATTCTGTGGGTTTGGGGAGTGTGTTCAAGCAATCGTACTCTTCCAGACCATGCTCCTCCAGACCCTGCTGCATTTCTGATCTGGGATGTTTAAACAAATTCCCATGCCAGCTTGCTGTAGCTCCTGTGCTCAGAGCAAATGTTGATAGCAGTGGTTTGTAATTTATAATTTATAAAGTCTTACAGCACTTGAACTCTGGTGCTTTTGGAGGAGACTGAGAATTTTGTATCTCCTTGATCTCAATGCAGAGCCTAAAAGATGTAGGAAGGTGAGAAGCTCAGGGGAGTGTTTTGTCTTGCAGGCAGTGGGAGAGCTCCATGGCTCCTGGTTGCATGGCCATGGTCCCAGCATTGTGTGCTTCCCACCCACATGTGTATTTTTGGGGAGCAGCCTGGTCCATCTGCCGGTGAGGGCAAGTGCCATGGGATGTCAGCCTGGCTTTCAGACTGGGTTACACAACAGAATAACCCTCTGTGGCTGCATCAGGAAACCTGGAGCCCAGACCTGTGGAGGCACCTTTGCTCTGTCAAAATTGAGTCCTTCTTAGAGGATCAGCTCAGTCTGAGATGTAACCACAGCAAAACACGCCGTGTTAGGCTGGAGCCTGGGGATGGGAGTACGCTTTGCAAGCAGTGGAAGAAGAATTGGGCTAGTTAGCTATTTCTGTGAAAACCACAATTCCTTTGAACCCTCCAGTCACTGGTTGTAGGCTGATTATTCTACTTCTTCCCCACCCCATGGAATGTGTGTGTGTGAGAGAGAGATAATTAAAAGCTTATAGTTAAGTAAATAACTAAGCTGCTCACGTGGTTTTAGAGGAGAATTGCAGAGCCAAACCCTTGGAGGTGGAAGACAGTGTGTGCTGCTGCTGGTCCCACAGCATCTCCTTGCCTTCCCATGCTTATATGGCCTTGGAGCATGATTCCATATGGACTTTTCACCCCTAGGACCTGTGTATCACTGAATATGAGAGCAAGCAGGGTCTAAGTAGGGACAGTCCCCTCCGATTGTGTCCAGGGCTCCAGGCTGTATTTATTCCCTGTTATTCAAACTCTGCTCCAAAGACAGGATTAATAATTCCTACCCAAATTCATCTGCAATGCCTATGTACAAATGAATCAAAAGCATGAGCTGGTCTGTGCAATTCACTCATGACATGGTCTGGATGCTCCAGGATGGCTTGAAGGGTGGTTTGGTTTTATCCCATTGACATAGAGCTTGATGGAACGTTTTATGTTCCAGCCCTGGTTTCTGCCTCTGTGAGCTGCTTGCCTTGAGCCAGGCACTTGGAAAATGAGAAACATGCAGCTGGGGAGTTTTAGGAGTTGTTTGTCATTGGGCAGGGGCTGGTTCATGGAAGGATAAAAATCTTTCAGGTCCAGCTTCAGCTGCCCTAACCAGCAAAAATTTTTCCTCCTTGCATGCTGCCTTCCAGTTCCTGAACCAATGGATAAGAGGGCCCTATAACCAGTGCCATAGAATCTCCTGAGTTGGAAGGGACCCACAAGGATCATCAAGTCTAAACTCCTGGCCCTGCACAGGACACCCCAGCAATCTTACCCTGTGCATCCTTGAGAGGGTTATCCATTGTTCAACGCTCCTGGAGCTATGGCAGCTTTGGGGCTCTGACCATTCCCTGGGGAGCCTGGTCAGTACTTGACCACCCTCTGGGGGAAGAAACTTTTCCTGGTATCCCACCTAAACATATGTTCCTGATTTCCCCTCTTAACATGAGGGCCAGAGGAGAGCAGGATGCCCTGGGGCTTTATGGGAAAATGCAAAGTGCAGAGGCAGCTCAGGGTAACATTTTGCAGACTGACAAAAAACTCTCTGAAATCCCCAAACAAAAACTGCTGGTCTGTCCTTTAAATACTGGATTCTGTGTGTGCATAGTGTATTGGTCCTGTTGGCAAAGACAAATATCCTGGCAGTGTCACTGACATAGACATCAGACACAAACCAATGGGACCCTTCAGGGATGCAGCCCCTTGGAGAAGAGCAGTGGTGATCTGCCATCCTCCTGGTACAAGGGAGTCCTCCTGTCTGTCATGTACTATGAAAACTCAGCTGCTCATTTAGTCTGAAAAATCTTGAAATCCAGCATTAGGCCAAAGTTTTCTGGCCTAAATACCTGTTTTGCAACTATTGGTTGCCAGTGAATTGACAGGCAAGATGGAAGTTGTGTGTTTAAATTGTGGGGGTGGTTGTTGGTCTGAAGGCAAAAGAAGCTACCTAACCAGCATCCCTCTTTCTCCTGCATGAGTGCATGTAAGTGTATAGAGGCAGTAAAAAGGCCATTTATCATGTAAACATACCCTGACACAGAAGGCAGACCCCTATAGCTTGTAGGAGGAAGGGGTCACATTGCACGCAAGAAAACAACATTTTTAGGACCCTTGGTAGCACGTGTTACAATTTGAACAGGGAGAAACCAGGAGGGATGGGTATCAGGCACTTTGCTGGTGTCCCTACATCCTTCCTCCTGGGAAGTACCAGCGCTGCTCCCGTGTCCCTCTATTCCTCCTGGGATTGGTGCTGGTGGCCAATGCTGATATCGCTGCTTTTTTATCTCCAACTGCCAACTTGAAGGTTGAGTGTGTGTGGTGAGAAGCTCATGAGAGTCTTGGTGAATGCACATGAAGTAGCAACAAGATAAAACTCAGTCTGGGCTGCCTGGTCCAGCTGCGGGAATAACTTTCATCACTTTTTCTCCTTTTCAGAGGAAAAGCTGGAAGCTTTTGGGGCCTGGAGAAGAGTTCAGTTGCAGAGAAAATGCGAGTTTTCAGCTGTTCATATGTGTTTCTAGTCAAAAGGGTTTAAGGACCCCCACACTTTCTCGAAGAGGGGGAACAACTAGCAAGAGAAACTGTTTTGGAAGAGGAAGAATGTAGGGTACATATATATAGGTTTTCCATGGATTTTCATGTGCAGCCAGGCTCCCGCAGGTGTTTAAACACAATGGAAAAGGGGTCTTTCAGATGTGTGTGAGTTTGCTGACCCACACACATGAGCTGGCTTCATTCTTCAGGCTTTCTGAAAAGTGTAATATTGTCAGGATGGCCCTGGAGAATGGGGTTTATCTGCTGTGGGAGCAACTGCATCAACGTGGGAAGGGTATGCTGGTGATAGTGGGGGAAAATGGCCATGTGCTGAATTCCTCTGGCACTGCTTCTAGTGAGTGCTATAGTTTCTTCAGACTTCTGGAGGGGTTTGTTGTTGTTGTTGCAACTGCTGCTTCTGTTACTTCCATCAGGTCTACCTAGATGCTGCCTTCAAAAAACACTTCCTTTGTTTATGGGTGGCAGTATCAGTTTGTTTGCTCCCACCCATCTCTGCTCTTTCCTTCACTCCTCCAGGAAATGGTGGAATAAAGCTGGGGTTGGTTGATGAGGTCAGAGCAGCTGTTGGGTGCAGGACCCCTTCCCTGCCCATGTCTTCAGTGAGGTTTGGGATGCTTCATTGCCTTGATAACAAGAACCCAAGGGACTTGTGGTGTCCAAGCAAGTTCGTCTCAAAAAATGACGTTTTTTCCTCTGTTTACGCACTGAAGCAAGTTTTTTTATTTTGTTTTGTTCCAAAGTAAAGTGCTTTGACTAGCTGGTGTCTCCCATTCCCTCAGTTTTGGGGCACCAATGCAGAAAGCAGTCCTCCTCTTCTTGGTTCTGGTGCTCTTCCTCCCACCTGCAAGCACCCTTGTATGCTTGTGGGGAAACCAGCAGTGGCATGGACAGTGGTAGTGGCTTCATGTTTTGCAGCTGCTGCTCTTGGCTTATTTAGAAATGATGATTGACTCTCTTCATCTATCCTGATGATGACGTGTGGTGATATTCCTTTTGCAGACATGTGGTTTATTAAAAAAAGAGTCCCTGTTGCATGATGAATTGAGAGGGAGCGCTCGGGGAAACTGAATCTATTAGCATTACTTGCCTGTGTGCCTCCTGAGGCAGGAATGGGAGCAGATAATGGACATGAGGGATGAATTCACAAAGCAAGGCGGCTTGCAATTACAGAGAAATTTAGTATTTCACTGTGATGCTTTTCTTGCAGGTTTATTTTTTTTATAATTGAGCTGCACTCTCCAGCATGAGCGTTGCTTGACTATTACACTGGTGGGTTTGACCTGCACAGTGCTAATTACAGCAAAGGCTGGCAATCAAATACATTATGTTATACATAGCCTATGCAAATACAGTGGAATTAAATTTTTTTCTCCTTTTTTTTGAGGTAGATGCACAGCTGCATCTGTGCCAGTGATAAGGTTCTCTGCAGACACAGGTGGCAGTGCCCTGTGCCTGCAGCTCCATCACACACAGGTTCAGGAGGTTGGAAGGTGTGCACGGAGCTCATTGGGATCTAACCTGGTTGCAGGGTTGGCTCTGTTTGCTGGGCTGATGCTGCTGGGGGAAGTGGTTGTACGTTAACCATATCTCATGATTTCTCAGCACAAACAGTTGTAAATCACTCCTGTGGTAGGAGCAGCTGCAAAAAGCGCTCAGCCCTGGTTTTGCTGTGCAGAGGTACCACCTCCTGCCTAGCCTTTGAAAACACAAATGCAAGGAAACAAAGGACTCTGTCCTTTTGATGTATTAACTACAAAATCAGCTGAAAATTTGTTGATAGATTCTGCTTGTTTTGGAAACAGGTTAACCTTCTGAAACTTCTGACTGTGGCAGAAAACCAAGGAGTGATGAGTTACATTGAAACTGAGGTTTGATTAATTGTAACTTTCATAGCACTTCAGCTTCACCACTAGAAAAACACTGTAGAACTGGGGAAGATCATGTTTTTTCACTAAAACACTGGCTCTAATAAATTTTTTAGACTGAGGCGGGGAGAGAACATCAACTGGAGCTGCAGCTGTGCACCTCTGAAACAGCAGGTTTGTGAGTGGGTGGTTCCTGTCTACCTCAAGTGTCTGCTTATGTTTTTCCCCAGTTCCCTTCAGCAGAAGCATCCCCTTAGAAAATATTTTGAGACATTTCTTTAAAACAAAAAGCAATGGGAGAGAGAAAAGAACAAGCCTCTCTCATGTAAAGGATTGTCAGAGCTTTGCTATTGGAGCAAGAGCGTTTGGGATTTAGGGAAATAGGACAGACACACAGCTGGCTGCACTTCATGAGATTGACCATCATCCCAACATTCCTATGTCTGCCAAGCCTAGCAGTTGCTCAGTTCCACATCTCCAGAAGAAACAGTGACTGGGGAACGTGCAGTTTTTGTCTGTTTTTCTGAGTTAATCTCCTTGCCCTGCTTTCCCACATATGGGCTGTGGTTTTGCCTAGTCACAAGGTGTTTCATGGGTGCAGTCAGTTCAGGTGCTGCAAGTCAGAGATGTCTGGGGATGAGTCACTAGAGCTCAGGATGGGGCAAGTTTCTTGAAAACAAGAAAACAGGCTTTGTGAAAACTTAAAATTAAGAGTTGATTCCCAGACACAAAAATATTCAGACCTCTTGGTATCGGCAGTGATGAGCTCTTTTGACATGCTTTGAGAAACAGGCTTGAAATTTATTGCTGTGTTTAAAAATAAAGTGTCTTTGCTGCTACAAGCAGTGAATTATAGTTTTTAAAAAATGTGAATTGGAAAAAAATGCAAAATGGAAAAAATTCAGCTTGGGGCTATGCAGATATTTGATTTTGAAGTTGGTGATTTGTCACACAAGTAATTAGCCAGTGTGGTATCCAGCACAGTCCCTTCTGACTTTTGCAGTGATCGTGTATGTGATGTGCTCTTACTCTGGAGAAAAATGGATGTGGCACTTGCATTTTAGTTGGAGGATTGGCTTTTTTGGGTTGAATCACTGTAAATGGGGGTGTGTATGTTTCATTTGGAATCTCAGATCCACCCATGTGGTACTAATGAAGTGTTTGGTATAAGCCACCTGCAGCAGAAGCCTATGCAGCCATTCCTGATTTCCCAATGGGGTGAGCATGTGTATGCTTGTGTGGCACCTTCTTATTTTAAGCTGTGCTGGAAGTTGGTTTTGCTGCTTAAAATGAAGTTCCGTAAAGTAGCAGCTCGCTGGGTGACCACTAATTGATTTAATTGCTGCTCTTAATGTGAAATATGTTGTGGTTTATGGAAGCATGTTCTGCTGCTCCACAGTACTTGACTGATGCTATCCCAGATGTGGGACGTGTTCCCTGTGTCCCCAGGCAGGCATGTCCCTGGTGTGAGCAGTTCGAGCCACCGTGCTACAACATGGATTTTTCTCAAAAGCTGTGCTTGGCAAGGTCTGGGAGCAGAAGTGAAGCACAGAGTTATTCACCTTTTTGTTTTTCCTCTTGTATTTGGATGTCTAGCACTGATCTTCCCTGTTGTTGTCAAGACTGAGTTCTGCAGTGCTGTTGGTGAAACACTTGGAAAGTGCACTGCACCATGCAAAGGGTAACACATTGTTGAAAAAAAAAAAAAAAATCTAATACTCAATTTAGAAATAAGTAAATAATCATGGCAAAGTGCTGTTTCCTTCTGGCATACTGCTGTTTCATGCAAGTGGCACTGCATCAGTGCGTTGTGCAATAAAGATCTATTTGTAGAAAGTAAAAAAAGAGACCAGAATTTAGGGGGATTATTAAATCTGAGCAATGTGAGTTGCAAAATACCTTGTTATGCTGCTGTCTGCAGAGGCCAGTGTGTGAAGGTAAACAGGCATTCTGTGCTCTTCCCGAAGACTCACGCTGTACTCTTGTGTCCCTGGGCTCTGCGCAGGGAGTTGTTTTGGGTCTTAACCTCACAGGTCTGTTATTAATGCCTGAACCACACAGTTCTTGCTATAAAGTTACCTGTGCTTGAAGGGCCACAGTACACAGGCATTTCTCCCACAGAGTTTGGGTTCTTCATCCTTCTTTTTGAGTGCTTTGCCAAGGTGCTTAAAACTCATGGGCATTTGTACAGCACTGGCTGCTGTTGCTGGTGCGTGACCTTAATCCTGGAGATTTCTGGGTTAGCATCCCCAGGCTTGAATGGTGCTGTGTTTTGTTGAATCCCATGGGGAAAATGGAGATTTATTGCTGTGGATACTTGGGGGACCCAAAGGGTTGCCGAAATCTGGGCATTGAGGCTGTGATGCTCATGGTCCGTTTCACCAAAACTGCTCTTAGTGCTCAGGACTGTTAATCCACCACTGAGACCAGGAATCTCTGTTTCTTGTCCTAGAGGAGAGACTGGTCTTGGATGCTTCAGCTCTGTGCAGTTCAGCAGGCAGCAGCCTTGTTTGCAGGGTACTCTGTAATTAATGTCGGCTCTTGAGCGCCGAGTAATTGGGAGCAGTAATTGGATGGTAGCTTAAGAGTAGGAGCACGGTTTAATAAAACAAACAGGCTTGCAGTTGTAATGTCAGCAGGTAAAACGCCTGGGAAACGGCAAATCCACATGGCGGTGACGCCAGTGAGGTCTGTGCTCAACGCAGGCGCTTTGAAGCCCAAGCAGTGAGCCAAAGCCTGCAGGGCAAGGCAGGTTCTCTTCTCCTTCCCTGGGTGCTGAACAGGGGACACAGCCTGGTAAGGCAGATACTTTTTAAACATCTCCCATGCTTAGGAATAAGAGAATGAAATGTTTGTGTTGTGGAGTTCTAGTTCACCTCTAAAGAGTTTTTGCAGCTTGTATAGCTGGGGAGCTGGAGTGAGCTCAGGCTGTGCACCGATGTCCTAACTGGAGACCAGCTCATTGCATTTGTTTCTGTCTTGTTTTTGCTGCTTACTCTTAAACTACACTTCTTGCCACTGCAAGGGTTCCCATTTCTCTACTTTTATTTTCTGTATTGCCCTGCTCATGGCTTACACTGGTGAGGAGGTGCCTCCCAGCTAGCTCAACCTGCTTAGACCTCATTTGTATGTTCACTGTTTTCATCTTGGAGAGGAACAGGTGACTATTTGCCTTCAGATTGTGTGTATAGAAAGAGAACCTGAAGGAAGTGCAGAGGAGGTGGTTTAAGAATATATTTATTGGAGAACCAAAGAGCGGGTTTGGCTGGGGCACCTGGGTGAGCTCACTGATGCTTTTTGCTCTCTCCACTCTTTCACCCTGGCCTTGTTTGAAGGGTCTTCTTATGGCAGTTTTAACCCAAACAATGGTATCACCAGAGCCTGCAGAAAAGAGGATCTGTGTGGCATTTTATTCCCTTGTGTTGCATGAATGTGGATTTCAGCAATATTGTTGTGTGGCTCCTGCTGTCAGCAGCACAGTGAAAAGAGCGGCTCACTTGTCTGGAATTGTGACTGTGGGATTTGCAGCCCTTTAGCAGCATAATTTTAGCTGAGGCTCTCCATTTATTCCTCAGTACTGAGCAAGACCAATTGATTCTGGATCAGAAATACTGAGAATAATATGGTTTATTCTTAATTTGCTGTTGCTTTTGATACTTGATAAATACCTGAGCTACGCTGAGTCCCTGTGAGTTTGTGGAGCTTTCAGCTGGATGAAGCACTCTTGGGCTCAGTGTGGCTTCAGCTGTGCATGAAGCAATTGCACAACAAGGATTTATATATAAAAAAGGGAAAAATAAGCAAAGCTTCTCCAGAAAAAACGTGTGGTTGTTCCTACCCCCATTGTATTGTTGGGGGTTTGTGTGTATACACACAAGCACACGCTTTGAATAGAATAAGGATTATTTTGAGACCTAACTCATCAAATAAGTATAGATGGGATGCTAAATTGTGCATATAAGGCCAGCAGCTTATCCAAAAAGCACCACTAGCCCTATGTACAATTTATTTTATTAGGGAAAAATTTAAACCAGCTGCTGTTTTCTGCATGTGCTTTATCCCTACTAAAGAATATATTTTGTCTTTATTGGCACTTTATTTATTTTAAAATATTGCAATGTTAAAACAGTTGGAAACTGTTTATTGTTGTCTTGTCGACTGGTTGGTGGCGAGCAGTGTCCTGGCCGTGCCATAGCAGGTTGCACTGGCACTGGTGGGACTGGAGAAAGCTGGTTTACAGCTTCCAGGTGCTGTCCCAGTTTCCCCAGTGCACATGCCCACCTGACTTCATAACCACGCTCCTTTTAATGCCCTTGGGGTGCTAAACTTATCCCTGTGTGGTGTGTAATACAGGATAAAAGGGAGAGGACTAGAGAGAAAAGTGTGAGTTGGTGGGGAAGGGGATCCTGGACAGCCCCTGGAAGAGGGGAGAAGGTTGGAGGGAATCAGGGGGTGGTGGAAGAAAAAGCAGGGGTGATGGAATAAAGAGCAGGTCTGGTGCAGCCAGACAGGAGGGTAGGAGAGATGATTTTAGTGCATGTTGTCCATGGACCTCCTGGGTGGAGCAGTGTTTGGATCAGCAGGATTAAGCATGGCTGGAGGGGAAGGTGCTGTGGTGTTTTGTTCAGAAACACAAGGGCCATCCAGGAGCACCAGTGTGATGCTCTGCACTAACCCTGCTATTGTGTGCTGGGAGGCAAAGTTGGGCGTTGAAGGGTTAGAAAATACCTCTTGAGAGCCTGTGGAACGTGCTGGTGTTTGTTCAGTGAAATCACAACCTGCAACAGCCTCCCACACCAACCCATCCAGCACGGAAAGGAGGGCGGCAACCAAAAATATGAGCAAACAGCCCCTGAATGTGGGTGCAAAGTGCATTTCTGACCCCTCCCTGCTGTATTGAGGGTGAACACAACTTCCTTTTCCTTTCTGTAGTCTGAAGAAAGCAATGTTTGTGTACATTTCCTCCATACAAATAATTGCAACGACTCTGGGCTGATGATGGAGCTGAGCAGAGTGTGCTGCCGGAACCAGTATGGATCTTTACTTGGGTCTCCAATGGTGAAAAAACCCTCACAATACCATCTTATCATTCATCTCATTCTTTAAATCCGTGCTCTCCCTTCCCCCCATGGTGGTGTTTAATATCCTGTTCACTGTTTCCTACTGCTTATAGGCTAGGCTGCTGGCTGGAGCTCAGCTGCTGTGCCCTGGTGAGCCATTAGTGCATCAGGATGGGATCTGGGACAGTAATTCAAAGCAGGAGTGAGCACAGGCTCCCTGTGGGATAATGCTGCTATGGCTCTGTGGGCAGACAGAAGGTGTCAGCATCGTTATTTTCATTCTGCAGCAGAAGTGGGGGTGATAAAGTGCTCCCTGAGTGTGTGCTGTCCCAGAGGATCAAAGGGATTCCTGACAGCTGAGCAGCTGAAATGGAGCATCCCCACTGTCTGCCTTTAACTGAGCTACTGAATGATGATGGACCAAAATAATCAGAATAGGCACTGAAATGCTGTCCCTCCATCCCATGGGTCAGTATCGGAGAGGATTGCTTTAAATGCTCACTTTTTTGCTGTAAACTTCTGAGAGCTGCACTCCCATTCTGAAATCTCAGATTGCCAGATAAATATCTGCTCTGCCAAAGGAAGAGGTGATTGTTTAATGAAAATAGCATTTCCAAGCTGTGTGTCTTGTTAAAGCATCCAGAACGCCATGTTGTGTCTTCTCCCCGTTGGTGACACTGCACAGCCAGTGTGAGAATTCAACAGCAATTTTGATTCAAAGCCACCTTCAGTGAAAATGGTTGTTTGTAAATGTGTTGCATCAGATGTGTCAATGAATGTAATTAAGGAATGAAGACTGCTGCACACGCCTAATTAAGGGGATTAAAAACTAAAGCTGCCTGATTCCACTGCTGGATGGAAAAAACAGACTGGTGGAAACAGCCGGAGGCTGAATCTTGTGGGGGTTCTGCTGCAGTCCCTGTGCTCACGAAAGGAGCAGCTCTGGGAGGTGACAGGACTTAGCTGCTCTGCTACATGCCATAACTGACTGCTGACTGTACATGATGGTACTTAGTTGCTGCTTCACACTCCCTTTCTGTTTGGTTCCTGTTCCTGGTGGGGATGGGAGGATTTTTATCCCTGCTAGCCATGCTGGGGTGCAGCCTTGGGAAGTTGACAGTTGTGTCACCCCATGTTAGTTTGGTGTCCTGGTGTCTCCTACCATCTTGGTACCCATCCCCGGCTCTTTGGCTGTTCTGGATGGTGCTGTGGGATCTCGTTGTGTTGAAGCGGGATGTGTGTGAGGGCAGAACCTCTAGGCATCCATAAGGTGCATTTTGCAGGCCAAATTGTGCCAATAGAGGATGAAGAACATTGTGCAATGGAAATATTAGGAAGCTGTGCTCACTGAGGGCTTCTCCCTAGCCTTGCTAAGAGGAGAATGACTTTGTTATGGGATGGGGAATACCAACAAGGATGTCTCATTAATCCGACAACTGATATCCCATTGTTTTTTTTACTCAGAGTGGGTGTCATCTGTCCTGTGGAGCAGGATCCCTGGAGGGATTCTGGAGAACATCCTCTGTGTGGGAGGTGTTACAAAACCCATTGTGATTTTCCAGGAACCATCTTCTCCTTTGCTGCCTGGCTCATGGAGCCGCCCCAGGGTCAAGGGTGACTTTGTGGTCACTGAGCATCACAAGCAGGAAAGCTGGGAAGAAAAGCATCCCTATGGACCTGGTGTGTAGTGTCCAAGCATGTTCCTGGGACATGCAGTGCTCTTCTGGTGCTGCATTCATTGGTGCAACATCCTTCTGGGTCCCTGGTGCCACTGGAGTTTGTCCCAGTCAAACGGAGTCAGTACCTTGAGGCTTTGCAAACAGCTTCTGATTCCTGGCTCTGAGTGTTTGGGGGACCAGCTGAGTGACTGGTTTTCTGCCTGTTGCCTGTGGACCTGGTCTGTTGGGAACATGGTTTCACCCAGGATTTGGATGTTTGCCTGCTCTTCTTGGGCATAGAGAGGAGTCTGCAGACGTGCAGTAGAATCTTCCCCATGGGTTTTTTTCCTGGGAGTGGTGCAGAGTTTAACCATCACCTGCAATATTTTTTTAAAAGGGAGAAAAAAAAAGCCAGAGGGCAGCTTTCTGGAGGTGTCTCCTCACCTCCCTCCTGTGCACAGTGCCCACAAAAGATGCTTTGCTGTTCCCAGTCTTGAGGCAAGGTCAGCAGCATCCCAGTTTGCATTCCTCGTTGCTAGGTGCCTTGGAGAGCTGCAGCCAACTTGGAGTGGGCTTTTGCTGCTGCTTTTGATGGGGGACCTCAATTAGCTCTTAGTGGCTCTAAAACCAAACTGCCTGATCTTGTGAGTTTTCAAGTTGTTGAAGGTTGGGTTCTTTCTGTGATACTGGGAGTTTACAGCTCGAAGTTTGTGGTGGGAATGGGTTTCTTCTCCTTCTCTGTGCTGTTGCATGCGATGCTGAGCCCTGAAAGAAGAGGAGACTTCAGAAAAGGGTGGGCCTCCCTGAAACAAAGCCTTCCCCCAGCTGAGGAGCAGCACAGGCTGCTGTGTGCTGATACCTGTGGTGTTTGTACCCACCCAGCAAAATGCAGCTTCACAACCCCCCTGCTCACTGACTCATTCCCTTGGGCTCCTTGGAGCGTTTGCTGTCCCAGTTGTGTCTCCATAGCTGGCATCCATGCCTGTGCTGTATCTGGCTCGTTCCATGCTGGTGGATGCTGAGGAGATCTCCAGCTTCTTCATCCCCTGTGTTGCTCTGCAGGTGTAAGGGGCTGGGGCTTGCCAGAAAACTAAGAACTGAGGAATTTAGTAAATAATCTGCAGCTGGCCAGTGCCTTCCTGCACTCCTAGGTAAGGGTCATTAATCTTTAAAAGTGCAATGTTCAGGCTGATAATTACTGTAATGGTAATTTTAGTTACCTTGCAGCCCTCATTTCCCTGCTTGATGGTAGCAGTGAGCATGTGAGAGCAAACCAGGTAAATCAACTCAGCCTGGAAGCTGGTACAACTTCTTAAAACTCATTAAAACAGCACAAAACCACATTGCTGCACTCCTGGGCAGGCCCAGGCACCACTGGATTAGGCACCATGTCCTGGGAGTTTCTCTCACTGCAGGCTCTTGTGGGGGAGAATGATATTTCCTCTGCATTAAATATATTTGGAGTGTTGCTGTCAGAAGAAAAGGTCTTGAAATCAGCTTAGGATAGTGTAGTGACTAACTTAAGTGTCCTTAACAAGCTGAGGGAATTGTGGATATTCAGCCTTGAGAAGAGAAAGCTCCAGGGAGACCTTAGAGCCCCTTGCAGTGCCTAAAGGGGCTTATAAAAAGGAGGGAGATTGACTTTTTTATACAGGCAGATAGTGAGAGAATGAAGAGGAATGACCTCAGGGCAGGATTTGGTGGGATAGTGGGGAGAAATTCTTTGCCAGGAGGGTGGTGAGGCCCTGGCACGGGTTGCCCAGAGAAGCTGTGGCTTTCCCTGGATCCCTGGAAATGTCCAAGGCCAGGCTGGATGGGGCTCGGAGCGTTCTGGGATAGTGGAAGCTGTCTCTGCCCATGGCAGGGGGAGTAACAAGATAGGCTTTCAGGTCCCTTCCCACCCAAGCCGTTCTAAGATTATGTGATATTTGATGGCAATTTGATTCTGTGATATTTGATGGCAATTTTGAAGCTGAAAGCTGAGGTTGAGGACGTTTTCATCCAGCTTTTTCAGCCAGCTTTCATGAGGGCACGGCAGAGAACAAGCCTAGTGCTTGTTCTCCCAGCCCTTCCTGTAAGTGGTTCCCTCAGATAGTTCAAATATTGTGCATTTCATGTGTGCTAATAGCATCTGAATAACTGTGTGATCATGGTTATTTTTAATGAATTTGGGGCGTTGTACCAGGGTGTGGTAGATATATTTGAGGCACTTGGATGAATGCAAATTGCATTCACCCGTGAAGTGACAAATGAAGCGCTTAAGTGCGATGTTCCTGGCACACAGGGGAGGAGCAGCCCATGTGTGTGAACTGGGACAGTCAGTGATGGAGCCTCTTAAGAGGTTTTAGCATCAAACATCCTTCTGGCTCTTGGTGCAGCAGTGGTTCATCCTGGCAGGTGCCTCTGTGTGTATGTGTGTGTGTGTATCTGCGTGCAGGGGTTGTTTTTATCTAGCAGGCAGCTCTTTATCAAAGGAGCGTGCACGGCCCTCAGGGCTTCTAATTATAGCTTCGGTTTGGAAACAACCAAAGGGAGAGCAACAAAAGCAAAAAGTGCTTTACTCACGTTCTTGGGAAACTGTAAGGAAACAATATGAGCCCTGTTATGTTAAACCTTGAGTGTAAATGAGGCACAGTGTAAGTAAACACATCTGTGTTCAGTCAGGAAAAAAACCACCTTATGAATAATTCATGGCAAAAATCCTCCTGTTCCGTTGATGGAGAGCTATTGCTTATTTCTGTTGAACTGTTGCTTTAACAAGATGGAATGGTGCAGCAGAGCCATCGTCACACGCAGCGGTGGCATTGTCATCTCTGCTGTGCTGTCATCGCCACCGCAGGTATTCCTTCGCTGCGGAGTCAGGAGTGGCTGTGATGGAGTGACCTGCTGGGACGGAGCCTGTCCTTGCCATTGCCTCCCTGTGATGGAATGGCTCGCTCATGGTGCTTTTGTAAGCACCGTTCCGCTGCTTTTCTTTGCACAGATTTCTGGCGCCTGCTGGGTGCCCGTGCTGCCCATTTCCGTGAGAGGGTGGTGGAGGGAGCAGCCCCAGGATGTTATCTGCACCACGCAGGGGCTGAGCTGTTCGTAGGGTGGGGATGGGCTTGGATGGATCCCTCCCTCCCTCCGCCAGGTCGGGCAGATACTGGCTCTTCAGGCAAAGGATGGTTTTGGAGTGACTGCTGCCTGCCAGGCTGAGCCACTGTGTCCTGCAGGGGGGTTTGGAGACTTGTTTCTGGAGAAGCAGCCCTGTCAGGCACTGTGTGTTTGAGACCAAACCATGTTTTTTCTGCTCTGGCCTCTGCTGCAGAGGTGAAGGGAGCCCCGAGAGTTACAGCTTGCTACTGAATAGGAAACAGCACTTGTATTAAACTGATGGTTTTCTTGGTCTTCTTATCCAGCTACTGTGTTGCAGTGGGAGGAGGGATAGTCTATGAGCAGCTTGATTTTACTGGCAATCTGGTGGATGTGACTTCTCCGTGTCTCTGTTCTGGGTCCAACTGCTCCAAGTTCAAGTGAGTTTTCCAGACAGGCAGCCTTTCCAAACCCATTGCTTTAGACAAGGCCCCAGTGACAGGTACATGTTTTCATTTAAATTTCAGCACTTCACCAATGAGCAAAACCCATTAATTTCCATGTAAGGAATTCTGTACCATCCAGGAGGATTTCTGAGGATACGGAGGAGGAGCTCTCAGCTTCCTTTGCTTGTAATGCACTCACTGCTCCGTTTAGTCAGGTCATTTTATAAGCCCAGTCTTCAATTTGACATAAATGACTTGCTTTCAACAGATGGTGAGCTACTATTTTTGCCCTCATTTAAATAGGAAAGCTCTATGATAGCAGGAGATGGGAGAGGGGCATGGTGCTGCCGACGTGCAGTAGATTACCAGGGCTGGTCTGGTGAGAATTAAATCCAGGCAGCTGTAATGTGCCATCTGTGTTGTGTTGGGTGGTTTATTTTTCTCCTGTTCAGTGAGGCTCCTGAAGTCTCCTGTTACCCTCCAGGTCAGGCTGAGTGACTGCATCCTTTATGTTCGTGATCCAAAGTACCAGCACAGAAAGATGAGGCATGTTAATTTTAAGAGGGGTTATAAAATGTCAGCACAAATTAATCCTCTAATGAAATGTATTAAATAAATTCTGAAAGGTTCTGAGTCTTTAGATTATTTTGAAGTTGTTTGAATTTCTGTTGAGAGGCTTATTTTATTGCATTTGAATTTGTTACCTTGTTTGAAACCCCCAAGCAAACAGCTCTCTGCTGTGGTCATAGAATCCCAGACTGGTTTGGGTTGGTAGAGACCTTAAAGTCCATCACATTCCACCCCCCTACCATGGCTGGGGACACCTTCCACTAGATGAGATTGCTTCAAGCTCTATCCAATGTTTTCTTTACTGTAGTAAAAATCACATGTAGGACACATAACACACACGTGGAGTGAGTCGTGCTGGTGGCAGCTGCAGTTTCCTCCTCTCCCACCCACAGGTTTGTTGCACGTGCACAAGGTCTTGGCAAAACTGAATTTTCAGGCTGTGCTCTCTATTTCAAGCAGCATTCTGTGTAGTTTCCCTGGTGAATTGTGTGATTTTCACACACATTATGAAACAGGAAGGAACGCATTTTAAAGAAACCCACCACGCTGTTGCTGAAACTATTTGATTTTTGCCTATTTTTAGCAGAAATTTCTGTCTTATCATTATCTCCAGCTCTTGCTGGAGCAGCAGTGTTCAGTGAAGCCACACATTTCTGTGTAGCAAGGTCAAGACAGTTTGTCCCACCCGTTATCTGGTGTTAGGCATCTCTGCAAGACGGTTTGTGTTTCCAAGAACTGCACCTTCCTCATGGACAGTCCTCTTTCTTCTCTCTGAAAGACTAAGCCACTGGGAATTAAGTTATGACATAAGCCATAAATCATTTTTCCAGGCTTGGAAGCAGGGATAAGTTAGATTTTTCACAGAATCACAGGCTGGTTTGAGTTGGAAGGAAACTTAAAGCCCATGTCATCCCACCCCCTGCCATGGGCAGGGACACCTTCCACTGTCCCAGAGTGCTCCAAGTCCTGTCCAGCCTGGCCTTGGACCCTTCCAGGGGTCCAGAGGCAGCCACAGCTTCTTTGAGCAACCTGTGTCAGGGCCTCACAGGCAGGAATTTCTTCCTGATTTCTAATTAACACTTCCTTCCTTCAGCATAGTTTCCGTTTACTGTTGCTAAACTTACTGGGTGCCTAAATAAGAGAGACTGAAGTAGGCTGACAGGTAGGAGAGGGTGACAGACATATCTAAACTTGCCTGTTTCATTGAGCCTCTGTCTCTTGTCATGGAACAGCCCAAATGAGCAGCACTGTCATTTCCAGGGAACTCAGGTGCCACCACTTAATGAGAACCTTCCAGAGCACAGGCACCCTAAGGGAGGAATTTACCGTTCTCTCAAGGATTGAAGGCTTTCTCAACATGGAGCTGTTGCAGTGTGTTGAGCTACTCTAAAATCTTTTAGATAAGTCTCTGTGTGTCTGTGCAGTGTGGAAAATCAGGATGGTTTAGCTTAGATTGGGGTTGTCTTATGATGTCTGCAAGAGCAGAACCTATGGAGCCATGTGGGGATGAAACTGAGTTTAGCCATCATCTGCTCACCAGGTAATTAGTGCAGGGTGGATGGGGCTTGGAGCAACCTGGTCTAGTGGAAGGTGTCCCTGCCAATGCCAAGGGGTTGGAATGAGATGAGTTTAAGGTCCCTTCAACCCAAAGCATTCCATGATTTTATCATTGAACCACATATGTTGGGAGCAGAGCGAGCAATGAGCACTTGTGCACCTTTTCAGTCTGTTTTGTTTCAAGGATTTTGATGCAGGAAAGAGAGATGAGTATGTATGAATTACACCAAGCCCAGGGAGATATTGTGTGTTCCCTACAGCTGTGCCCTTGGCCAGAAAGAAGGATAAGCACTGAGGATGGGGGGCTGTAGAGTCTTTGCAGGTACAGCAGGTTCAGGAGGTGCCCCTGCACTGTTTTGCTTTGACGTTTGGTGTTCAGAGTTGCTGATGCCTTTTGAGAGAAGATCTGTGGAGCTCCCTCTTCATCACCAAAGCACCGACATCCTTGAGGAGGTCCAGGTTCACCCCTGGGGGCTGCTCTGGTTCAGATGAGGTGGGATGTTGCTGGTGGGAGGTCACCCCATGGTGCAGATGTGCTCAGCCTGTGTTCTGCTGTGGAAGTATTTAACACCTTTCTCTTCAGGTTGCTTCCAGTTGCCAAAGCTGCCTTATTTGGAGGATGTTCTTCACATTAAAAGTCCTTAGATATAAATATATATTTGTACTCTTTTGTGATGAGATTGTTACTCTGAAATCTCTCTCTGGGATCATATCTGAGTTTTGTTGTAGTTTGCTTATTTCCATAGTGTTTAACACCTTCTCCACTCCAGACTTGTGAAGAGCCTGCCTTTTACAGGCTGTCTGACATCAAACCTTCAGCCTCTACCAAAGAAAGCCCCTCCAAATGAAGTATTTACGATGTGACAGTTCAGAGCAAAAGGTTAACAGCACTGCTTGGGTGCTGCTACTGCTCTTACAGTAGCAGAGCATCTTCCTCCAGCATCCAGGGAGCTCCTGAGGCACCTGCTGGCTCAGCAGAATCGCTTATGGAATAGCAAGGGAAGAAAATTTAATTTTAATAAAAACCTGCTTGTGGTTTGGCTGTGGGCAGTGCTTTCTCCAAGGGATGGGTTGAAGAGCAGTGGAGCGGGAACCTTCGCTCTTTGTGTCTGCTCTGCTGTGGGCTGGATGGGAAACAAAGCACCATTTGGCACCTGTCTCCTTGCAGGAAAGGCCCTTTTCTTCCATGTATAATCACAGACTGGCTGGGGTTGGAAGGTTTAAAGACCATCTCCTTCCACCCCCATGCCATGGACACCCTCTCAGTTATGTTACTTACTTACGAATCTCTTTGCTTTTGATAATGAATGTAGGGGAAATAATTTCTGAGCATAAAACTTCCAAGGGAGGGAGTCAGCCGGGAGTCCACGCATTGGAGCAGCGCACTCGGGTCTTGCAGCAAGATGTTTGCTGTACCCAGTGAATTATTGGTGCTGGCTGCTGTGAAGTGTTTATTGAGAAAAGAAGGGCTCTGCATCCCCAGCGCTGCTGCGGGGATCTGGCTGAGCTGAAGCGTGGTTGTTGGGGAAGGGAGGAAAGACAAGGAGATGTTTGCTCATTGCCAGCCAGACCCACCTTCCTGCGCCAGGAAAGGTCCATGACTGCAGCTTTGAAATGTAAACAAGTCAACAAATCTTGTTCCAAGCTATTGGTGTTTAAAGAGAGAAAAGTACATCCAGAGGAAATGTTCCTTTGTGGACTGTCCCTGGGGCTTCCTGCAGCCGATAAGAGCTGCTCCTCAGCTGTGCCCTCCCCACTAACGTCATCTCTAAAGCTTTGGTTCTGCCTTTTTGGTTTGAAGAACAACTCGTCCAGTGTTGTGTGTTTTGATAACGATTCCTACAAATTTATTTATTCAAACCAAACACGGTGGGAAGCAACAACAAAGCAGGCTGCTCCAACAGCTGGTGCCTGAGGGAGCTGGCTGCTGATGTGTGATTGTGGTGGGACAGGCTTGCAGGTGGGACAGGTGGGACATCCCTTTCATTCTGTGTGTGCTGGGGCATTGGGAGCTTTGCCCTGGGTGATGGCATAGTGGGTTTGGGGTGATGAGTGTTTGGCTGAACAGAGTCCTTGGCCTCTTCACTGCCTTGTGGCATCTCTAGGAGTTCTTGGAGAGCAGAAATTGGCTGCATAGTGGCTGGGGTTCTCTGCAGTAGGAGCCATGGGTTGCTAATGGGTGGCAAGGGATTGCAGGAGGAGAGGGAGCAGAAGTAAGAACTTCAGGAACAAGTCACACATATGCTGCCATCTGCAAACTGGTCACAAGCACATCTGGATTTGGGCACCCTCGACCATGTAGCATCCCTGGTCCACTGGCTGCTCATGATGCAGGTTCTCTGCTTGGGTGCCTGTTTCTTCAATGCAGGTTGGAAGCTGCTGTTTCAGTGGCCTCTGCCACTCCATTGGGTTTGGAAATACCCAGAGCAGCTCACAGAGGGTAGATGGTGAGTGGAGAGTAATTCTGTCTTCTTCTTCTTCTCGAGACCATGCTAAAATGAGCCCTGCAGGTCGTCCCCAAGACTGTTGGGGCTGAGTCCAAGTGAAAAACCCCAACAAAAACCCCAAACCAAACCCTGTAACCTCAGGAAGTTTGTGTTGCTGCAGAAACAAATTCAGGGGAGGTCTGTGATGCTGTGCTGATTTTACCATGGCATTAGAAATACTATGAAATGTTTGCATTAAACGCAAGGGGAAAGTCCTTTGAAGAGCTGGGAGGGCTTTTCTCCTTCAAGCACTCTGGTTCTTTTAGCAGTCAGGATGAGTTATATTAAAGTTGATGAATGCAATAATATGTAGGAGGATGACATCTTGAAATGTTTCTTAATTTTAAGTGTGTATTTTGAGCAAATGTTTATACACTGAGGCTCGGGCTGGGGGATTGAGGCATATTGGATTATATGCTATTTGCTCAGTGTAAGCAGTGGCAATTTATTGCTGCAGATACATGTGATACGGTGTGCAAAGATTAGTTCTATCCCCTCTAAAGCATGATTATTTTGGGTCCTCTTTATACCTTAAATAGATATTCTTCTCATGTGATTTCCATCTTTTTGTGTCAACAGCCCAGGCTAAAGTTGAAATAAACATTGCATCAGCTTAATAGCACAAGCTCTGAGGAAATCTGCTCTCCATTATAGATGTTTGGAAACCTTTTCATTTGACATTTTTCCAGTGTGCAGTGCAAATACCCTGTGAATCCCAAAGTCTGCTGGGCTCCACTGGATTTGTCTGGTACAGAACAATGTGACTGCTCAACACTGATGGGTCCTGTTCCCAGCAGTGTGGCTTGCTGTGTTTTAGATCAAAGACTCTTAGAATGGTTTAGGTTGGAAGGAACCTTAAAGATTATTTTCAAAGCAAACTGTAGCAAAAGGAATGACTTTGCTTTTGCTGACTTAGGCTGGAGTCAGCCAGGGTTTCATCCCCTTACAGGCCATTGACTTCAGAGTTGGATTTGATGATGCTTGTAGGTCCCTTCCTCTCTGGTTCTGTTACAGGGTGGTGTGGCTGGTGAATATGGTGTGTCTGTGCTCGTGGTTGGTTTGAATAGCTCAGTCAGACATGGGTATTGGAAACCTCTTGATTGAGCCCTTTTGCTCCTCTCTTACAGCATCATCATGACAACAGAAAAGAGCCCAGCAGCCAACGCTGACAACTCAGAGCAGCAGCAAGCCAAGGAGGAGGAAGGAGTTACTGAAACACAGAAGCAAGAGGCTTCCCTGGAGGAAGGGGCTCAGCCAGCACCAGAGAGGCAGCCCCAGAAGCAGAAGGCCTCCAACGGAGATACCCCCACACACGAGGAGCAGGGCAAGAAAGAACGTCGCACCTCTGAGGGCCGAGGTCTCTCCCGCCTCTTCTCCTCCTTCCTCAGGAGGCCCAAGTCTCAGGTATCCGAAGAGGACAAAGACACTGATGCTCCCAAAGAGGCGGGAGGTGACCAGAAAGATGCAGGATTAGGAGCCAGCCCTGATGACGATATCCTGGTGAAAGCTCCGATTGCAGCTCCTGAGCCCGAGCTCAAAACTGACCCATCACTGGATCTCCATTCCTTGAGCAGTGCAGAAACACAGGTAAAACACCCCATTCCAAGGACGTGCTCCCTGCTGCTTAAAAATGTGTCTTTGTAGCCAGAATTACAACAACTTCGTATCCGAGGCTGGTGAGCTTGACCAGAAAAGATCATGAGATGCCGAAAAGGCTCTTGTTAGCTCCCTGTGTTTCATTGTGTACTTCCCACTCTTGCATCCCTGAATCTGACCTGAAAAGTACCTGTTTCAGGAATTAGTGTTACACTCCACAGCATAATTTAAAATGCCCTGTGCTGAATCATTGCTCTGCTGAGGCTTGGGGTGTCACATCAGAGCACAGAGGGTTCACATTCATTGAGTCCAAAACCAGGATTGATCATCAGGATATCCTTGGTGTGAGCAGGATCAAGGCAGGTCAGTGGCCCAAGGTGGACGTTGCAAGAGTATTTGGATTTGGGAATGGATTTCTTCAACTTCAAGGAGCGCAAGCACAGCATTTTAGGACTTGGTCATCTGTTCGGTCCGGGCTAGTGCTGAGCCTGCCAAATATAAATATTTTCTGCTTATGCATCATGTAGACGGGCCTTTCTGCATGGCACATGCACTGAACCCAGCTCCTGAGACATGTCTGATGTCTGCTCTTTCCAGCTAGGGTCATTTTTCATGCAAAATTTAATGTTTAAAAATCTAAAGTAGAAATTGAGGCAGAGACACCCCCAGGGAACATTCACTGAGCTGTGGCTGGTTATTGATTTGGGGGTGCTGGGTGCCCTTTCTTCCTTCTTGGGTAGTTGCAGCTCTACTATTACTTGAGCCTGAAGTGGAAAAAGGTGGGTATTCCTTTTCCTCAGTTGGGAATTTCTTATATCCCAACCAACCTGTGTGTATTGCTGGAGCCAGACTAGGTGAAATCCAGATTTCTGACCCACTGCCTTAAGTTCACAGTGGCTCCAGATACCCACAAATGCTCAGTTTTGGAGCAATACTTTACACATTCAAGCATTGCCACTAGGCAATAATTGTAAATCCACCTCCTTAAAATTACAAAGTTGTAGAGAGGGTAGTAGGTAACAGCTTTTCCTTTCTTTTCCCAAATTTCTGAGCCTGTGAAGACCGTGGGATGATCTCTCCTCATGTTTTATACCTCTGAGGGTTGGGGTTAGAAGTATGGGGAAGAGGTGGAGATCTTCAGGCAATTTCAGCCCAGAAATTGTATTTTCAAGAGGAGCTTCTTCTTGGAAGTGTTTAAGGCCAGGCTGCATGGATCTTGGAGCAACATGGTCTAGTGGAAGGTGAGATGGGCTTTAAGGTCCCTTTCAACCAAAACCATTCTGTTTTTTTTAATGCATGATTTCTTTCTCTATTTATCTCTGATTTGCTGGTCCTGAGCCCATATGAATTTGCACCCCAGCCTTTCTTCATGGGTCGTTCATTTTAGACTACGCAATTGTGTATTTTTTAGTTCTTATTTTAGATCACTGTCAGTGCCTTTCTGAACTGTGACACTCGGCAGATATTTCTGCTGTGAAAGCATTTGCGAGGTGCTGCAGTTTGATAAATGCTGACCGACGGGCATTAGGAGCTTTGATTCCCTGCTCCCAATTGTCCCAGTTCTGCTGGAACAGAAGTCAGCAGCTTGTTGACATTATTTAGTTTTTAAATACCTCTGTGCACTTGTGCCTGAGTGTGATTTCATGAGACGTGATGGGCTGAACAGACAAGGTTTTGCTCTTCCTCTGCTGCAGCTCTTTGCTCCTGCTGCATTCAGCCCCTTCCAGCATTGTCACAGCCTGCCGTGAACTCGTTTAACCTGCTGAAGTGGCAGAGGAAAAAAAACCATATGGCTTCCTTCCTCCTCCTGTCCCCAAACTACATCTCTTTCTGCTATTTGAGTGGATTAAACTGGCTTGCAAAGTGCTTCCGTAGGCAAAGGGGATGGTGGTGTGCAGACTGCTTTCCCTTTTTGGAGGCAGAGAGCTGCTCTGTCAGCTCCAATGGCCATGAAGCCTCAGCCCTGACCCTCCTTTTAGTGCCACTGCTACCATAAAATCCCACAATGGTTTGAGTTGAAAGGGACCTTAAAGCCTATGTCATCCCACCCACTGCCAGGGGCAGGGACACCTTCCAATATCCCATGGTGCTCCAAGCCCTGTCCAGCCTGGCCTTGGACCCTTCCAGGGATCCAGAGGCAGCCACAGCTGCTCTGGGAAGCCTGTGCCAGGGCCTCCCCACCCTCATGGGAAGAATTTCTTCCCAATATCCCACCTAGCCTCTGTCACTTTAAAACAATTGCCCCTTGCCATGCCAAGGGCCAGTGCACTGGAACAACAGCTATGCCAGAGTGGCAGTGGGAGCACTGGGGGTCCTGCCTGAGAGGGGAAAAAACCTTCCCAGTCCAGAAGGTGCTGTCACTAACGCCATGAATGCATGATGTAATCTGCCCTGATTTCTCTAATCAACCTTATTTCTTTTTTATTACATCATTTACAAAATGAAAACTTGAGAAGTACTTGGAATAAAAATTAATACCATTCCCTTGGTCACCCTAATTGCTGCTCCAGATCCTGGGTTACAGGTTAAAGTGGGATAATGAATTCTGAGTGAGATCCCAGCCCTGCAGTGTTTGTTCCATGTGATGCTTTGTTTGTTTGTTTGTTTGACACCTCTAAACTGGGGGTTTCAGCCTGCTCAGGAGGAGAGGAGGGACGACCAGGAGCCTTTGGGAAGAGACCTCGAGGACAGGGAAGAAGGGGAAGCAAAGGAAGAGGGTGCCAAACCAGAACCGAAGCCAGAGTCTCTGGAGACTAAAGCAGACAAGGAGTTGAAAGCTGCCCAAAAAGCAGTGAAAAGACACAGAACGATGTACTGCAAAGTTGTCTTGCTGGATGACACCATTTTTGAGTGTTCTCTGGATGTAAGTACTTTGGGGGTTTGGTTCTGCTTCTCCTCTCTTCTCTCTCCCTTCTGCTTCTCTTGAAAAATCACCACAAACACGATTTAATAGGGGCCTAATGTGCTGCCAGGGAATTACATGACAGGTTTTACTGCAGAACAAGCCTGCTGTAAGCTATAACAACTTATTTAGTGTATTGTAAAAACCTCTGGGTACTAGGAATCTTTATTTTATTGTTCTGCTATTACAGGGTGCCTTACTTTATAAAGGTGGAGGAAAGGTAAAAAAAAAAAAAAAACAAACCAAACCCAAACTTTATATTACTTGATGTTCCTGATCTCTCTTATTTGTATTCCAGGCTAGAGTTCAGGTTTTTGGGGTAGGTTGCAATTGTCTAAATAACTTTTGCCTCTTTGGCTTTGAATAAAATGGGTTGTATAAAATTGATTTGTGCTTTTTTAGTTCCCCAAGTTACCTTTACCTCTCAGGCTGCTGGTTCTCTTAGCTCCTGGTGCTTCGATGTAAAGAAAAACACACTGTGTTTAGCCTGCAGTTGAATATATTTCCAGTAAACAATTTAAAATTATGTTGATTTAGAGCACTGCAACCCTCTTCATTTGAGAGCTTTTTTTCTCCTTTATTTCATATATTCCCTCACAGGTGGTGCTGTCAGGGCAATAAAAAACGAGCAGAGATCCCTATTTTAGTATCAAAGTACTTGTCTGGAATAGCAATAATCTGGTACTTACCATTGGAACATACTTCCACCAGCTTGTTTTCCTTCAGTCCTGCTGGTAAATGGGCCAAGAGAGGGTATGTGGGCACATGGCTCCTTGTGGGAACAATCACCTTGGGTGATCCTGGGCAAGTAGGTCAGTGCTGAGTGTTTGTGTAATGGTGGCGCTGCTGGTACTGCCTGGGATCAGCTCAGAGCATCACTGCCCCCATCACCTTCCCCTTGGCCAGGGAGACTGTGTGCAGCCCCAAGGAATCTCTTCCTCAAATCCCAGTGACAGCTTGCTGAGGCTTTGTGCCTTAGTTTGCTGCAGTGCTCCCTTTGGATACTGTCATGGGCACTGTTGGAGGGAGAGCCATGGATAGTCAGGCAGAGCCTGACTTGAGCAGGACATGAAAAATTTCTCTCTGTATGTCCAGAGTGCCGTGATGGACACTGCAGAGGGTTAGGGGGGCCACTGTGTCAGTGAGACTCTTAACTTGAGAAGCACCCTTGGCTTTAGTGCCAGTGTAATTCTGCTCTGGCAGTTTGAGAGTTTATTAAGATTTAATTGGGAAGGAATTGCAAAGGTGTAGGCAAAGAGTAGCACAAATGCTTTTATCCGAGGAGAATTAGTGTTTTCAGGCATCCTTTCCGACTGACAGCCCTGGAAGCTTTTTTGTTTCTATATCAGTGCCAATTCTTTGAGGAATGCCCAGGCTAACGCATACATTATGTTACCTATAGAGTCACAATGTGTGCACAAAGGACCTGACAGCTGAAAGGCTGAAATAAAGCCAAGGAATAAAACAAGGCAGGGGTCTTGGAGCAGTTGCCATGCAGAGATGGCTGACAGGAGAGCTGCGGGCATTAGTGAAGCTGATTTTGCGTCACTGGAAATGCACTTTCTTCTAGCAAAGCCGCCAATGGAATGAGCTGCTTCTGGTTGCCATAGTTTTATGCCTCAGGGATGTTTTCCTTCATGCTTTTGGACTAAAAGGGTGTCTGTTCCTTGGCCACTTAATGGCTGCAGGATTTGGGGAAGAGAAAAAGAGGAAATAAGAATGCTCAAAGTGTGTTTCTGGAGATACGAAGCTGTGTGCTGAGTAGCTTTGGGCACATGAGGCAGATGGGAGAAGCTGGTTTTCTACAGCAGAGAAGGGTGATGGAAAGGCCATGGAAGTCTTGGGCTTTGGTTTTTTCTGAACCTGGGAAAAGTCAGGTTGCCCCTGAAATGAATAGGTTGGTAGCAGCAGATTAATCTCTTGATCGACACCTGATTCTGGGAGATAGCAGCACTGTAGATGTACCTTGGGAGGGAAAACCTGTCCAGATCCTTGGTGTCTATTAAGCTGTGTTGGAAAGTCCAGCTTTGGGGGATTTTCAGACATGGAGCTGGTGGGAAGAGAGAGACCCACTGTGGTTCTTGTTGCCTCCGTGGAAGTTTTATGTCTGGCTGCCTCTGGAATTTTTATGCCCTTTCCTGTAAGGAGTCCTTGCTCTGAAACAGTCAGGTGGTAAGATTTGGAGCTACTCAGGACCCTTTTTCCCCTTACTGATAGTGCACAGTGTGGTTTCATCCTATTCCCTTCTTCCCCTCTCCTGTGAGCAAAGACAGGCAAAACCCAGCCCTGTCCTACAGGATTTCTTTGTCTCTTTGCAGAAACACACTAAGGGACAGGATCTACTTAAAAAAGTCTGTGACCACCTCAATCTGCTGGAAGAAGACTACTTTGGTTTGGCTACATGGGACACACCAACCTCCAGGGTAAGCAGCTGTTGGTCTCAAGGGGGATTCAGCTCTTTCTGCATCATCTCCCCAGGGCAGGAAGTGGGGCAAAAGCTCTCTGCAAACTTGTTTTGGTGTCCTCCCTAAATATGGATTGCAGGTCATGACACAGGAAGAAATGGTGAATAAATGACTACAGGAGTGTGGATTTTTGTCAAAAAGCTATGTGAATCATAGAATGAATCCTAGTGAACTTGGGTCTTCACCTGGAGAAAAGTCATTATATTAGTTCACTGCAAAATTATGTCATTAAGTTACAAAGCTGAAGGAGTCAGGCTGCTCTGGCACTGGTGTCAGCATTGGGAAGGTTTGGTTGGAGCCATCCAGAGCATTTGCCCTGCAGAAGAACAGATGTGACTTTCTACCAAAGCTCCTACTTATGGTTTCAATTTAAGGTCTTTGTTTGATTTGACTCAAGCAATCTATTGAGACCTTGGTTACCCTTTAACTCAACAATTACTTTAGGGGTCTATTTCATAAAGCCAAAAGTGAGATAATTGAAATGAAGGGCCCTATTCTGTGTCCTTTAGACCAGTCATGTTGGTCTGTATTCTGACTCTTCCTCTGCTTCACCTTCAACAATCCCCTGTGGCCAGGTTACTGACTGACAGATGTCTGTCATTAAATACTTTATATTGTTTTATACACAGGCAAGATAACAACCAAAAATAACACTGTTTGAGACAGACAGAACTCCTACTTTGTTTTACAGTCTCTGGTGTCTTCCAGTTTTCTTGGATGTGAAATGTGTTTCCATGTATGTAACCTGGATATTTTTTATATCAGAGGATTTTTTTTTTTTTTTAATCAGAGTTCGTTCTTGCAGAGGGAGGGGTTAGATGTACTTTTAGATCCAATTAAGAGCAAAAAGAGTGTAGCTGGAGCAGCTCAGCCTCTTCTGCGTGTGCTGTGGGCAGCTCACTGCTGCATTTGGATATTAGGAAAAATTCCTTCCTGGAAGGGGTTGTCAAGCCCTTGGCTCAGGCCCCCCTAGGAAGTGGTGGAATGTCCCTGGAAGTGATCAAAAAGCTTATAGATGTGGCATTGCAGACACTGCCTAGTGCTAACCTTGGCAGTGCTGGAGTAATGATTGGACTTGATGATCTTAGAGGACCTTTCCTAAATGATTCTATGGTTTCCCAGACCCTCGGACTTGCTCTTCTTGTGCTCAGGCTTTTGGCATTGATTCTTCTGGAAGCAGAAGCATGTACCCTCTCCCCCAGACCAACAAGGGCTGAGAGGTTGTGCAGCTGTTTAACTGTAGGGACTGAAAAGAGATTGTTTTTCAGATCTGTGTCCCAGAGCTGGCAGCTGGGGCAGATGAGGCCACTGTCTGTGGGTTGTTCAGCTCCAGTGTGGAGCAAGCTGGTTTGGTTTGCTCTGGTGGGTGAAAACACCATTTTTATTTTTTTTTTTTAATCTTTCTGGTTATGTTTCATTGTACTTTGAAATCTGAAGCTCTCCTGCTGTAACTTCAGCAAGACCTCCCCATCGTTACTGATTCACAGGTGACATGGTGTTGATAGGATCCAGGGATGAGCTCCTGTGTGGTGAATGCTTTGTGGGGTGCTCCCGGGATGAGTGGAAGGACGAGAATCTTGACTCCACGTTTCAGAAGGCTGGTTTATTATATTATGATATATATTGTATTAAAATGATACATTAAAACTATACTAAAAGAATAGAGAAAAAGGATTCATCAGAAGGCTAGAAAGAACAAGAATGGAATGCATAAAAAAGAGCTTGTGACTGCTCACAGCCTCGACACAGGTGGCTGTGATCGGTCATCAAGTGAAAACAATCCGCATGGACCAATCTAAGATGCACTGTTGGTAAACAATGTCCAGACCACATTCCACAGCCATCAGATAGTTAATTGTTTACATTTCTTTTCTGATGCTTCTCAGCTAGGAGAAAAATCCTAGCAAAGGATTTTTCATAAAATATCATGGTGACACTCCTGCACCTCACCTGCAGCTGTGTAGAGCAGGTGAAGATACTCGTGTATATTCCTGGATAGGGAAGGGTTGTATGTGACATTTTCCACCTTGATATTTAGGGAATAAACTTTCTGAGGACCAGTAATTACCCACATGGGCATAGCAGACGGTGACAGTGGGATTAGGAGGTTGTGACAGTGGCTGGAGCAGCTGGGCACCGTGGAGCAGCAAGGAGCTCCTTGCCCTGAAAGGGAGGCTTGTTTGCCACTGATTCATGACCCAGTGGGATAAAAGTGCTGTTAATTGCTGTTCCCATCATTGTCTGCTGGATCAGGCAGGGTGGGATGCATGACTGCACCCTGGGCTCACCCCAGTAACGAGTAGTTGTGACACCAGCTCAGCCATGGAGATGCTGTGCTCCAAGTTGTGGCTCTAAAAAGACAGCAGATGGGTTTTTCAAATGGATTTTGTATCCCCACTTTTATATGTTAGCGTAGGCATATAAAAAGAGGAGATTAAATGTGAGTATTGCTGTCTCTGTGCCATGAAGTTATGTGTCCTTCTGGTCAGGAGAGATTAGCTTGGGGGATTCAATGAGTTAATTCCTTCACCTCGGGAGACCTGGACGTCCAAATCCTATTCAGAGCTGGTGAAAATGAAGAGGTGGTTAAATGTAACCTCTCCAGGAGGGTTGCTAGCCCACTGCCAGTGCCTGCAGCAGGACAGGCCCTGACTCCTGCAAAGGGAAAGGCTCAGACCATGGAAAAAGCTGGAATTGTGTTTTGAGGTTTAAATTGCACCACCATCCCACAAAACCCCAAATTACGGAGGAGGGGGAAAAAATATATTTCTAAATTTGTAGCAGAGATAATACTAGAAACTTGAGTCATAGTTAAAAGACATGAAGTTTATGTCACACTCCTGTAAAAAATTCCAGCCTTACTCAGGAATTGGGTGTTTTTACTTGTATTTCAGCAATTAGGTCATTGAAAAACTATAGCTAATAATAGAAAGCCTTGGTGATCTTTGATCTGAATAGGGTAAGTAAGGAGGCAGGGTGCTTAAAGTTAATGTATCTGTCCTATTTTCCTATTTTTAAGGGTTGTGGAGAATAAAAAAGGTGTTGTACAAGTACCCCTGGTAACTGGGTGTGACTGTGGCCATAACTGTTACTCTGTTCTTGCAGCCCTAAATAATCTGCCTTTTTTTTTTCCTTCTCTTGTTACTCCTGCCTCCCTTATGAGTCCCTGGTAGGTGAATGGTTGGAAGTACACCCATGGAGACCACAGCCTGGAGTGAAAGTAATGAAGAATGCACGATCTCTTCAATTTCCATGGCTGCCTTTGTGTCAAATATTGTCCTTTTTTTTTTTTTTTTTTAATTTTCTTTTCTGTATTTTTAGCAATTTTCAGCTTTCTGTGGTGTTTCTGGACTGTCTGGTAAACTGTGAATGTTTTTATTCTCTTACAGACGTGGCTGGATCCTGCCAAAGAAATAAAAAAGCAGGTTCATGGTAAGTAGATTTAATTTATCATGTGGGGCGTGTGTGGTTTCTCCCAATGTGGCTTTGCTGAGCCATCCAGGGGGCCCAGGGATGGAGAGAGGTCAAGTGAGGGTGGCTGGCAGGGATCAGTACAAGTTCAAGCAGTCTGTGCATTCTTTCTGGCCTTCTTAAGATGTTCTTAATCTAGATTTAGGAAAAAATGTCATTTTCTTGGCAAAACAGCTTGAGGTGTGTTTTGCCTGAAGCAAAGCCACACGGTCAATGCAGTGCTGAAATGGGGGTGTGCTCCTTGCTGGAGGATAGGAAAATGGGTGTCAGTGGGAACCACTGAAATCCCAAAGGAGATTGGGGGACCCCAAGCAGAATTTTATGGTGGAACAAGGTTTTATGGACTGTGAGGCTGTTTTGAGGTCCAAATATCAATGGAATGATAAATGACTTGAGAAATATCAGCTCAAATACCAGATGCTCTCCCAAGTTGTGTTTTAAGGTCTGCTAGCACTGAATTAGTTCAAGATGAGGGCAGTGTCAAAATTAAGTATGTTTTAGAGGCTTTTGTTTTCTCTTGGGAGCAAGTCTGACTGCTTCAGAAGATTTTGGAAGGCAAATACTGTTTTTTGGATCCTTTTGTTGGTGGGAGGCTGAGAACAAAGTATGTCATTAAAATGCAGATTAGGGGTGCAGTGCAAGGCTGTGGGGAAGGGGAAGCTCCTGGTCTACCATCTTCTCTTGGAATCAGTAGCAGGGTGCATGTGAAGGGCAGGAGCTGCTCCATACATAAAATTCATCCAGTGAATGTAATAAATAGCAGCCTGCTGTGAAATCTGGTCCCCTGGGGATGGTTAAATGGCAAATTACTGATTTTACTTGAAGTGAAGGTATTTTGCATGTACATATGAATGTGTGGACACCTGTGTGTGGTGGTTTAGGCAACCTCTGCTCCCTTCATTGTCACCTTGGAATCACTTGTTTTGAACTGTGTGTGATGAAAACAATGTGCCTTGTGTTTAATCCCAGTTATGGCATTGCATAAGCAGTAAATCCAGGAATGCTCCATTCCCCGTTCCCTGTGTGAGATAGGGATAAACCTCCGAGCGAGTTAAGTGCAGGAGTTAAGTGCAGGGGTAGATCTTCTCTTTCTGAAATCAATCTTATTTTGAACTAGTGTTAAAGGGCACAGCAGGGGGAGATGTTACTATGGAAATCACTCAGGACTAGCTTCTACTAGGAAGTGGGATTATTTTCAAGGAAAAGAGTTACCTCTTCAGCTGTGTCATCTGGGCTGTCCATACCACATATCATGCCAATTCTTTGTGTGTTTATGTGAATTCTGACTCAGTTAATGCCTGCAATGGTGCTATACAAGGTTTGCAACAAGGTGTATTTAAGTAATTAGGTCTGGACTTGAAAAGCTCTTCGTATCTTGGTGTTTTCTGTCTTCATCCAGAGGTTGATGCTGGTGTTGGGCTAAGTTTAAGCTCTGTGTGAGCACCTGATCCCAGTGCATTAGGCTGAGGAGTGACTTAGCACAGCCTTCCTTGAACTTTGAAATTTGGGTTAAGCAGTAAACCAATTCATTCAATTGGTCAAACAACCAATTCATTAATTTATAGTCTATGCCTGATCTATTGTCATGAATCCCTTTTCAGTCAATGAAAAAATATGTCAGTCATTGGGCTTTTTAGCAATTAATTTAATTTTTGCCACAAGTTGTGCTTAATCCAGGTGATTTTCCCTGCCTTGCTTTTTTTCTCCTGCTTTTTTTACCTGCTGTAAATGAAATTACATCTTACGCTTATACAGGTGTTAAGCTGCAGCCAGCTGTGAGAGCAAGCAGTATCAAATCAGTGTTACATCTGCTAAATTCTGAAGATCAGATTGGCCATTCCCAGCTCTTTTATATCAACTGATCATCACAAAGCTGTCCCAGTGTGTTTATTTTTCTCAAGTTCTCCCTTGTCATTGCAGGGGGCCCATGGGATTTTACCTTCAATGTCAAGTTTTATCCGCCAGATCCTGCCCAGCTAACAGAGGACATCACCAGGTGAGTTATCCAGGAATCCTACTGCTGTGTTCTCCTGGATATGGAATAGAAATGTTTCATATTTGGGTGATTTTTCCTCCTTCAGGAAGGAGATCAGATGCCTTCACCATTTGGAGGGGGTTTGGTTTACTTTTAGTGGATGTGAGGATGCTCCCACACTCCACTGGAGTCCATGTGTAAAGCACTGTCATTTATAATTCTGCCATGTGCATGTTCATACAGAAAAGTAAATTCCTACCTAAAGCCAATATTTTCTGGTCAAAATGTCCTTTACTCCCTTAGCAGAGTGGAGGTGACCTTGAAGCCCCCAGTCCTCCATGCTGTTTACCTTGGGAATAAGTTCAAATTGGAAACAAGCATTGTCATATGTTCATCAGTGGCATTAAAAAAGAGGCTGATCCTCAAGTTTATAAATTTCTCTCTGTTCTCTGTGAATAGTATTTTCCTTTCTGCCCTCAGGTATTACCTGTGTCTGCAGCTTAGACAGGACATCCTTACAGGGCGGCTGCCCTGCTCCTTTGCCACCTTGGCTCTGCTGGGTTCCTACACGATCCAGTCAGAGTTGGGAGACTATGATCCTGATCTCCATGGCCCAGATTACATCAGTGAATTCAAACTGGCCCCAAACCAGACAAAAGAGCTTGAAGAAAAGGTTGTGGAACTTCATAAAACATATAGGTAAGGCACAGTGTGGCTGGAGGACTTGTTTGTGCACAGCAACACGAAATAAGGGAAATAAAGGGATTTTCTGGTGTTTTCCCCACCCCTGTGAGATACAGAAAACCTCTGGATGTCCCATCCCTGGAAGTGTTCTTGGCCATGTTGGATGGGGCTTGGAGCAGCCTGGGATAGTGGATGGTGTCCTTGCCAATGGCAGGAGGTGGAACCAGATGATTTTTGAGGGCTCTTCCAATCCAGACCATTCTGTGATTTTATGATGACTCTGTGAACATTAACTTTTAACAAAAAATTGAATACTTTAGACAAAATCTTTCAAGAAGCAGGAGCTCTTTTTTCCTGCATGAAGAAGAAATTACATTTTTAGAAAGCAGATGGGAAGTCTTGCAATTATTTAGTAACAAGTGATTTTTTCCCCCCACAGACTAGCCATGAAAATGGGGTTTAGTTCATGTGCAAATGCAAAATTTACTTGTTTTAACCTTGCCTTTTGCCTTTTTAAAATACATTTCTTTAGGATTTTTATAATTTTGGATTGGAGTTTGATCTAGTTTCTCTGTTTACACACTGTAGCCTACAGCCTGTTTGGGCATTCTCCTACTCCCATTTAGTGAGTAACATTAATTTCCTAATGTGGAAGGATTCCAGGTGAGCCAGGAGTTCCAAACCTGCAGTAAGTGTTTCCTAGTGCAGCCATGACCTGGGCAGGTTCAGGTGCATCTGGTTAAGGTAGGGTTGAACAACTCCTGGGACTCTCTCTGGTATCAGATTCAAGGGTAAACCTTGTCCTCATCCTATTTTGGACATATCTTCCTAGAAAGGAAAAAATGGAGCAAAGACAAGACTTTCTTGTCTTTCTTGTCTGACAGGCAGATGGAAGCAAAAAACTGGAGCACATTGGGAAGGGTGGATGTGGGCTGTGGCTGTGACCACTCAACACCTCACTCAAGCCTGTAAATCAATATTTTAAATTGATTCCCTTCCTTTTACACTGAGAGGAGAGGAAATTAAGGAAAATAAGTACTGGGCCTCTGACAAGCTTCATGACTTGGAGTCAAAGGCCGTTTGCTATGCTAGAAGTGGTGGATCACAGTGCTGAATTATTCATGCCCTCACCAGGAGACTTTAATGTATAAGATGTAGTTATATTTAATCTGTCTGCATGTGCTGGAGAAAACAACACGTCCCCATTTAATTTCTGGTCTATATTTTGTGAACATTAAACTTCAGAGGGTTTTCAGTGGGAATCACAGAATCATGGAATTGTTTAGGTTGTAAAAGACCTTGAAGACCATTGAGTCCAGCCATTACCCAGCACTGCCAAGCCCACGACTAAACTATGTCCCCAAGTGTAACATCCATGTGTTCTTTGGACATTTCCAGGGAAATCTCTGCTAAACCGTGCTCTGGCTCTTGCTACTGTATTTGCAAAGCACAAGGCACATATCAGGATGGTGACTGCTCCTGGGGCTTTCCTACAGGATTGTCCTTACCCTGGACTTTGCCCTGTCTCCCACCGCTCAAACCTCTATTTACATCACACACAAGATGTATGTGAGCACTCAGTAAGGAAGACATCAAAGGAGGGTAGAAAATTAAATGTATGCAGCTGAATCCTCTCCCAGCAGAGCTGTTAATGTACCTCATACACCAGAAATGTATTAACAGGGACACTTCAATAACGTTGATAATGGCCTCCATTATCAGGATGTCTTTGTTAAATTGTGCCCCTCCTGCAGACAGGGCACCATCTGTTCTCAGAAAACCCCTCATTCATCTGGTTCCCGGGTTGGAATCTCTGCTGAGTGGTTTCAGCTGTCCGTGTGTTTGGTTGGAGAACAATAGCTGGGTTTGGGGATGTCTGTGGGGAATAGGACCTGTCACCTTTTGCTCAGTTGCGTTTCTTCTGCTGAATCAAGTTTTGTCCCCTCACTGCTCTTCCTCACTTCCTTCTCTAGTGCCTTTACAGCTTCACAGGAATAAAGTGCAGCCATGTTATTGGGATGTCTCAAAGCACAAATTTGGGCAGTAAGAGTGATTTCATAATTCATTATCTGGGCACAGATTTTTTTATGTTGAAAGCAAAAGAAAATCTATTCAAAATGGAAAATGGATTTCATGAAGTCTGATCTGTCTCCTCTTAAAAGCAACAGTTTTGAGAATACTGATCCCTTTCTTTTTCTGCAGATCCATGACTCCAGCCCAAGCAGACCTGGAATTTCTTGAGAATGCAAAAAAGCTGTCTATGTATGGAGTTGACCTTCACCAAGCCAAGGTGAGCCAGCGTGTGTGCACCTACTGGTGGATTTTGTAATTTGATTATCATTCCCTTGCAGGAGCAAGTTTACCTGTTTTGGGAAGCTCCTTTGGAAAGAGAGGAAGTATGGAAATACTGACATATAACAGGAATGCCTCAGGCATTCCTGCAAGAGAAGTGATTGTTTGTGGTTGCTTATCATTTATATGTCACAGGAAACTTTCCAAAGCTCCTCATATAGACAGGTCTTCTCTGAGTAGCTTAGAATACAATATGTATTCCCTGCCACATGAGCCTCCGTGCTCCAGGAAATGCAGGATGGGCTCTTGATGAGCCTTTTGGGCAACCAGCAGAACAGGAGAGATCAGGAGGAGGGAGGAGGTTGTCAGGAAAAGTGTGAAAGAAAAGGAAGAGTGGCCATGGATCTGAGAGTTGGAATCCGGGTGGTGGGGAGATGAATTTATGGGACGACCAGAGAGATAATTTGGAAGGCAGCTGTTGACATGAAGCTCATAAACCTGACACTGCTCAAATCCTCATCTGCATTCCCAGGACTTGGAAGGAGTGGATATCACTCTGGGAGTCTGTTCCAGTGGCCTTCTTGTTTACAAAGATAAACTGAGAATCAACCGCTTCCCATGGCCCAAAGTCCTGAAGATTTCCTACAAACGCAGCAGCTTCTTCATAAAGATTCGGCCAGGGGAGGTACGACTGGCTCCTGTGGGCCCCTGTCATCCTCTGTTTCCTTGGGATCCTCACGGTGTGTGTGTCCCTGGAACCGAGGGGGGTGCGGTCAGGCTCTCTCTGCAGGAGCGTTTGACATCGGGGTGTCTGATCCCCCCTGAAGCTCCAAGCCAGCTGGTGACAGTGCAACAACGTGTCATCCAGCACCACCTCCTGGCATCACTGGGTATTCCCAGCATCCGGGGAAAGGCATGGGAGGTTGACAGATGAAATTGGGGCAGAACTAACTCATTTTTTTGAAACGGAGCAAGACAATGCTCTTTGTCTTGCTTGCATTCAAAGAAAATAATTAAAAATTAGAATTAGCTTTTCATCTAAGTGCAGGAAGCAGGGAATGGGTGCATTGGTGCTGCCTCTCATGAAAATCCCTGGAGCAGCAGCCTGGTTACATCAGGGAGAGAGGCTACAGTAGGGATCCACCTCTTTCCTCTTCTTCCTTCTTCTCCTGCTTTGACTGCCATGACCCAGCCTGGTAGGGAGCTCAGTGTTAGACCTCAGCCCACAGCTGGGCAGTATGACAGGGGGGATAAACCCACAGCACGTTGCTCTGCAAAACCCTGTGCATCCTGAGGGATGCCTGGGCTAATGGCCAAGCCCTCTCTTTCCTCTGACCTGAGGTCCTGCTGCACATTTTGGAGCAAGTTCAGCAGTTTATGCCACAGCAGACCAGGGTGGTGGGCTGGGGACTGGGCTCCTACCACATTTATTTCCTGCTATACCTAAATAACTTATGCTTTCCACAGCAAGAGCAGTATGAAAGTACAATTGGGTTCAAGCTACCAAGTTACCGGGCAGCAAAGAAGCTCTGGAAAGTATGTGTTGAACATCACACCTTCTTCAGGTGGGTTTTCTGAACAGTAGCCTCACCCTGAGTAACTTAGCGCTTGAATTTAACTATTGAAAATGAACATTGTTCCTTAGCTTTTCGGAAAAATGGGAGAGAAATGGTTTCAGGGACAGTAGGTGTTTATTTTGCAGAAAATTTTCAAGTGAGTTCTGCTTTGTAAGACCCATAAGACAGAGATCTTTGGGTCACGTAGCTGTGCGACACCATTAGTATGTGCATTTCCTTGGCCAAGTGGATGCAAGAGATTCCTTTAATTTCTATTTCAATTCTTCTTCACATGCCCCTTCCTGGCTTTGGAGTTGTGATATTTAAACATGTGTGTCTTTCAGGCTGACTTCCACTGAGGCCATCCCGAAGAGCAGGTTCCTGGCACTGGGCTCCAAATTCCGCTACAGTGGCCGGACGCAGGCACAGACGCGGCAGGCGAGCGCCCTGATCGACCGACCCGCGCCCCAGTTCGAGCGCACGGCCAGCAAGAGGGCGTCCAGGAGCCTCGATGGAGGTGAGTCAGTCCTTGCTGCATCTTCTTTCTCCCTTACCCCAGGATGCTGAAGTACTCCTTTAGGAACACCTGGATTCCCTGCTGTACAAAAACGCAGGCTTAAGTTGTCACTGCAGTACAAGACCTTGTTCCTGCCCCTTACGTGTTTAGGAGTTATGTGCCTGTAGTGAGACTGAATTGGTGCTCAGTTGGTTAGAGCAGGGTACTGATAACACCACAGGAATGGGTTTGTTCCCCATATTGGCCATTCACTTAATGGTGAAAGTTAGACTCTGTGATCCTTATGGAACCCTTCCAGCTCAGGGTACTCTGTGATTCTCTGATTCTGAGTTGGACTCAGTGATCCTTGTGGGTTCCTTCCAACTCAGAAAATTCTGATTCATCACACAACCTTCATTCACATCAACAAAACCACACAACCAAACGAAAAATTCCCCCAACACAGAACAAAAGTGGACAATTTGCACCTAATCCACCCCTTTTCCTTTCACCACAATTACAACAAGAATTCCTCATGATCATTCTGCTCTCTAACATTGCTCAGTACTTTTGCCCATTACCTCTCCCAGTTTTTATCCTTATCTCAACATCACAGCGCTGTGAGGGCTGTTATGGTTAAATGAGCTGCATCTCAGCCAGACCCAATACAGAAATGCAAACCAAGGGTGGTCCCAGCAGAACTGACTGATGAAAAGAATTTAGGTAGGTGCTGAAGGCTTATGGCTAAGTTCTGCTTGTAAAGGTATTTCTTCATTTGATCTCAAAGCATTTTCCTTTAGAAAATCAGAAATTAAGCCATTCTGTTTGTTTTGATTAATATGACTTCTTAAATTCTGTAGTTTTACGTGAGGGGGAGATTTTTTGCCATGATAGAAACTTTTTCAGTGTCTCTTAAAGTGATGCTCAGGTTGGAGTTGAGGTGTGTCAGTCAGATGGGCTCATCCCCGAGATTTTTAAAATAAATTGATTGCAGCAGAAGAGATGAGGCATGGAAAAGGGAGTGCCTAAGTTTGGTCCACATGGTCTGTATCACAGGGTATTAAGACCCAGGGAAAGAGGAGCATCCCTGTGCACCACGGACACCTGCCTGATGGAGCAGGGACCGTGTTGCTTTGATCCCTGGGTTTGTGTTGTAGCCTGGGGGGACCAGGGCTGCTCAGCACCCCGTGGCCAGCAGCAGCCAGGCTGTCCCTTCTTCTGGGCTCAATGGCATTCTGAGCCTGGGTTTTATATTGTGGAGCTGGAGGGAAGGGATGGTTCAAGCTCCATAAGGCAGCAAAGCCACATTCCAGCCTCCCTGCAGTCTGTGCATGCCAGATTCCTCAGGCATGGTGCACAGCAGCGAGGGAGCCAGTGCTGCTGGTTGCCTGTTGACCATGCCATTATGACTCCAGCTGAGTAGAGAAATTGCAGCTGCAGTGCTACACCTGGATGTCAGGTCTGGGAGAAGAACAGCCTGGGAATGTGACACTCCTGCCCCCTTGACATCTGCGCCTTTGCCGTGCGGGCGGTCGTTAACGTGTGCCCCGTTTCTTCAGCTAAACGTGCGACTCAAAAGGTTGAGTTCAGAGCCATAGAGGAAGAAAAGCAGAAGGAGGTGGTGTTGGTTGAGGTTCCTGAACCAAAACCTGTGGATCAGATCCGAGAGAAGCCAGGTATAGCTGTGGTGGTGGCTAAAACTCTCTGCAGTGCCTTTCCTGTCCTCTACATGCTTGTTCCTGACAATTTCCAATTTTCACCAAATCTGGTGGCTTTCTTTCTTCATTTCTTTGCAAGAAGAGTTTCCCAGTGAGAAGAGACACAGCCCAGCTCTGGAAGACTCCTTAAATTTCCACCTTGCACCTCATTAGACTGCAGTTCTTGTGGGGAGGTGGGGAAAAGGTGCTGGCACTTGAGAACTGTCTTGTTAAATGTGGGTAGTTTTGTATATATGGATTTAAAAACTTTAGGTTTTCAAGTTTTGATCTTGAAACTTGTCATGAAGCTTCTGAAATTCTTCATCCCAGAACCTCCTTGCCATTTTGGGTTGGGTGTTTTTGGTGTTTGAGAAATGCTACCCGTTTTCCTCTGTGGAGTTTATATTTCTCTTAGAATAGGTACTGTTAATAAATGTGAATGTCCTTAAGAGGTGTCTAGGTACGACAGCATATTTGAATACTCATAAGTGTATCACAGCAGCAGTGTTGCAAATATTTGCAGTGTTCATGTCTTGGATAGTGACCACCTGTAGTGTGTTAGGGCTGGAGATAATTCATATGCAAATGCTTTGGGTATCCTCCTACCACCCAGAATTTTTTGAACTGCATGACTGCTTTTCTAGTATCTAGATCAAGTTTTCATGAAGTGTGGCAAACTTCCTCTCCATGGGCATTCCTTGAATCCTCACTAATCTCTTTCCCCACCAGCATCTCCTGGTGGGGAAAACCCAGTGCTGTAAAAGCAGAAGGTGGGGAATTTCAGACACCAGGGTAGATTTGAAGTTGATCACTCGAGTGCTTTTAATTAAAACTGCTAGGTTTTGGATAGCTTTTTTTGTCTGGATGTGTTTTTCCTGGATTTTGCCAGCCAGCACCTGCTTCACTCCAGACTTTGCAGGCAGAGCCCTTCCTAGTTCCATGCTCAAGAACTGTTCATGTGTCCCACGTCTCCTTTCCTGGGCAAGGAGCCCATAGAGCTTATTTTTGTGTTCTTTCCTCCTCTCATCCAATACACTGTTGGGTCTGACAGCACTAAAAGGATTGACACACAGTTCCATGGTGGAAAATGACTATTGAGCTGCCTGCAAACCTCCTTGCTGCTCCTGTCTGCTGAGAAGGATCTCTTCACTCCTTGCTGTGGTGACCATCGTGTGTTTGTGTGGGTCCTCAACCCCCATTAACACCTGCAAACCTCTTTCTAGCCAAACACACTCTTGAAACTTTTGAAATGAAACCCATTGCAGAGGAGGAAGAGGAGGAGGAGAAGGTAGAGGTCGTTAAGGTTCCTGTTGTCAAGCCAAAGTCAGTGGAGCTGGTGCAGCCGTGGTCAGGTACAGCTGCAGTGGTGTTTGGTGGCAGTGGCTTCTGTGCTGATGCTGCTGGGGTAAAGTGATGCAGTGCTGTAGGACAGAGGTTACACTGGTTGTGGTGGTGTTTGTTGGCACTAAAATCACTCCTGGCTTTGCCGTGTGCTGCTTTTCAGGTGTTCACTGGGTGCAGTGAGAGGCTGCCATGCCCTGGCTGTGTGTGGAAATGAGTGTGCAGTGCCTCTTAAAACTCCTCCCATACTTCCCTTCTTGTGAGGTTTGTTCCCCTGAGCTGCAGGAGCATACAGTGCCTGTAAATCAGGTTATGAGATCTGGGACTGCTGGAGGTCACCTATATTCCACTTTATTTCTTCACTAGGGAGCTGTTACTTGCCTAGTTGGGGAAGAATGTCAGAGCAACATTGTTGCTGCAGACAGATCCATATTAATCATAATTAAAAGTAGAGTTGATTATTTGTTGCAGGAAGAGGAGTTTGAAGCCATAGAGGGAGGTAACTGGGAACATCACATGTTTCCTTGATTGCTATGAAAACCACTGGAGAAACGGTCATGGCCCCAAGGCTGCCAGAGCTCCAGGAACATTTGGACCATGCTTTCAGGCATGGGGTTGTTGAGATGTTCTGTGCAGGACCAGGAATCGGACTCAATGATCCCTGTGGGTGTTTTCCACCTCAGCAGATTCCGTGATTCCACGTGATGTGTGGCAGCAGATGAGACACCAGCTGGTGTCAGACCTGAGCACATCCAAGGCTCTCCTGCTGTAGCTGCCCCTTCTCATCCACTTCCTGCTTTCCCTCATCCTGGCTTTTCTGCTCCCAGTAGGGACTGTTGGTGAGGTGATGGCCATGGTGATGGTGATCAGTCATAGAATGCTGGAATGGTTTGGCTTGCAAGGCACCTTAAAAATCATCCAGTTCCAACCTATGTTTTATAGTTTCTCAGTGCTTTTTACTGTGTTTAAATCATGTGTTAAAATAGTCAAAGGCAGTTAATCACGAAAATGGAACTAAAATATAGTTCTGGTAGCCCAGAACTCATTGTTGGATGGCACAGGAGAAGCTTGGTGTCTGTTACCATTTTTCCTGCATGTCTTGATACTCTGGGAGAGCAGCAAGAGAGATGGCCCTGCGGATTTACTGGTGGCAATATTTCCTTTGCTGCTTCCTCTTTAAGGTGGCATTTTAACACATCCATAACTTTTTTAGCCAAACGTGATCTTGGCAGTATTGAGATAAGCCCAATTGAAGAGGAGGAGGAGGAAGAGAAAATGATGATGGTGAGAGAACTAGAGCCGTTGCCGAAGGAGTCAGGTACCACAGCAATGACAGCTTTGCACTCCCAGCATCCTCCTCATCCCGGCCATCCCTGCCATCTCACCTCTGTACAACCTTCCCAGCAGCTGTCACTGCTTCCATGACATGAATACACTGGGACGCAGCACCGATTGTCCTTTGAAGAGGATAACACAGAAATGAACTGTCTGGGTCACAGAAATGAACTGCTGTGCCAAGGAGCAGGAGTGGAGCTGGCAGTGGTGGGGTGGGTTTTAAGGTTGTTTACAAGAAGATGTGGTGTCCAGGAGTTTGTCTTGAAAATGTCATTCCAATCTCTGGAAATTCAGAAATTTTTAAAAAAAAATCTTTTTTTGCCTCCACCTTGTACATTTTGGCCACATAGACACCTTATTCTCTCTATGTTTTATTAAGACACAGATGAGATGTTGTTTCCTTTTCAGTACAACAGGAATTCTTACTAAGGAGTTGCTTGAAATTACAATTTTTATTCTAAAAGCAATATTTCTGGGAGTGACTGGCTGGACATGAGTGATGTCATGTTGGCTGGAATATGATTCACAGTATAGTCCTGCTGCAAACTGTGATTTTGGGAATGTGAGACCACATCAAAGATATTTTTTTGTGTGACAGGGTATCTTTTTGGTGAAACATCCCTAAAAACCAACATCAGGAGAACCAAATAGCTTATTATATACCTAGGTTCACACAGGAAATCAATTTGGGCTTGCTTTGTCACACAGCTTTGGCTTGACTTGGGGTTGGGCAACTACCTGGCAAATGAAGAATTGAAGGAAAGGAGTAGGCAGTTGATTTTGTGTGGAGTGTTTGTATTTACAACTGTCATCCTCTGAAAAGATGATTTTTGGCAGCATGCTGTTCATTTCTGCACTGTCACTGGCCTGGAGGTGCTGGATATCTTCCCAGTGTGCTGCCTTGAGATATCCAGCTCGGACACAAGCCTGCCTTGAAACCCACCGGGAAGTTGCTGAGAAGTTTGCTAGAGCAATGCTTGTTGATTATTTTTTTGGTGGGGGGGTGAAAGCCTATGTTTTTCTTCCAGAAGCCATCTGTTTCTGTGTGAGGAGATGCCCATGAGTACAGAACTCCTCACACTGTGTCTTTTCTAGTGTCTTTTGCATTGGAATGGAGTCCGTGTCAGTTGTGTGTGAAGGACCCAGAAATTCATGGCACAATGTCAAAAATAGATTTGCCTTTCTGGTGTGGCTTCTCTGCAGAGTACAAGCTTGCTTTCTGAAAACCATCTGGTATGGGGTTTTATTTGATTTTATTTTAAACCATAAGGAAAATAATCTCAACTCTCCTGTACTAAATGCACAAGCTGCTTTGCTCAACATCTTTATTTCTTTTCCCTTTTTTTTCATCCTCCTCCTCCTTCTCCCTGTCTTTTTAAATGACAGCACTGTAATTTGGAAAGACTTTGTGCAGTCCTTTGAGAAGTTACCTGCTCTGAACCTTGTCCCTGTCTGTCCCCCATCCTCAGCAGTGGCTGTGATAACCCCAGAGCGGAGTCCCCGGCCTACCTCAGCCCCGGCCATTGCTCAAAGCCACCCTGCAGAGCCAGCCCCAGCTAAGTCCACCGTGAAGGACGTGGCCACATCTAAAGTAGGGAAGGAAACAGCAAAATCTGATGTGAGACGTGAAGAATTTTCACTGGAGAAACCCCAGGAGCCAGTGGATGCCTCAAAGGTGGGTCAGAGCGGAGTCTCTTGGGAAGAGCTGGGCTGGAGCATCACTCAAGAAAGTCACCCCAAAGCAGCAGCTCTGTCCTGGGAGATGAGGGGTTTATCCCAAACAGGGGTCTGTGTGCCAGGGAAATCCCAGCTGTGACTGGGATTGGGTGGAAGAAGGAGCTCCAGGGCAGTTGGGTGTTGCTGGTTGTAGTCAAAGCAAGTGCAGACTGCTGATAGATGGTTAAAAGCACTGGCAAGAGCTGCATGTGATCATGGAACTAGAGTTCAGAGCTCAGCCATGGCCAGGCTGTGCCCCCTGATTCCTGGTATGACAGCAGAAGGGAATTCCAGTGAAATCAGTGATAATGGATCTGTTCTGCAGCCCAGCGCCAGAATGTTTTTCACCTTGATAGGCTTTTGCTGGGAGAGCTGGTAATACAGTGCTGCAAACTGGACTAAAACTTAAGTTGAAAATGGCACTGGTGAGACTTTGGGTAGTTTATTGTTTAAATTCAGTACTTTTAACCATTATTTGATCTTTCTGCAAATGTCTGAGTTCTTTGCTGGGTTTGATATGTGTGCGCTGTTCTAATAAGTTGAAATAATGTGCAAAATTATTGCTGATATTACAGTGTCCTTAATATTCAGCAGATATTACTGAATTATTGAAACCTTGCAGTGGTGCAGCAGAAGTGTTTGCCTTGAGACACAGTTTTCACATTACTCCAAAATTTAGCTGTTCTCAGCATTGCTGGAGCCATATAATTCTAAACATCGGGTCTTGTGTGAGCATCTCCAGGGAAGATTCCTATTAATTAAGGTTTGGAGATGGAGGTGAAGAAAGGGCAGTTGCTTCAAAAAATTCCATGGCCTGCGTGAACAGTAATTTTTAAATGAAACTGCTGAAGGGAACTTCAGGTTGGCACTGTGGGGTGGGAGTCAGACCACAGAGATGCTGCCCTGCTGTTACTGTCCAGCTGCTCCCCCTCCCTCATGTTACACTGAGAACGAGGAAATTTTACTTATCCCATCTTACTTATTACAGGCTTTTTCCTAAATGCTTAAACATTGGATTTTTTCCCCTTTAAACATTGATGTGAGAGGAAAATGTGGATTTGAATGTACTAAATTTACTGTTTCTCCAATGGAGCTGCATCACTTCTTTTAACGCCCACTGATGCTTTTGCATTCAGAGTACTTGGTAATCTAGTTTCCCTAAAATACTTCCCTTAGAGTGTTAAGACAATCTTGGCTCTCTACTTATAGACAGGAGAGAACCTAATTTGTGATGTTAGGCTTGGTTTTGTAGCTATGCCTCTTCTTACTACCTCCTCCAACATAACACCTGCGATACAACCAATGATTTCTAGTTTTGAGAAGGTCTGTGTTAATTTGAGCATGTTGCTTTGTTTGGATTTTCACTGAGAGATCCAGCTGCAAATGCCATTTGGAAACATTGCCTGACTAGCCTAATGCAAGTGGGAAGCCCTTCTTCAGAAGCACTGGAGAGCACTGGTTTCAAATACAAATAATTCTCAAGCTGGAGGAATTATTTAACATGCTGTTGACTAACAAAGTGCTGGGGAGCTGCTGTGTCATTAACCCCTGCCCAGGGCTGCATGTTGGTTTTTGCATGTTCCCCCAGCACTTCAAAACCAACTCTATGCAGCTGTGTTTGGAAACTATGTGGTTTCTTGAAACAAATCTACTAACAAGAAATGTTTTTACCAATTTATTTCTTAAATGTAGGTGAGGAAAACACACACTGAGGTCACAGTCCCCATCACGAATGGTGCCCAGCCCCAGGTTTGTGCTAATAATTCAGTTTAGGTTGCTCACTTTTTTTTTTTTCCCAAGGTTCAACGTAGTTAAATGAACCAACAACTCTTTTTTTTTTTTTTTTTTATCACTGCGCAACAGCAGCAGCCTGCAGAAAAAGAGGAAGAGCTGATAAGAATGAGGAAGGTTAGCCATTTTACCCTTTCACTGGCCAAATTTGCCATATCATTCATGCATCTGTGACCTGTTTAAAAAGACAGTGCTCCAATTTCTTCATGGACTTTGGGTTGGGGTGTTGGTTTTCTTTAAACTATCAAATACTTGATTGGAAAATTAGTAGCTTTTTGTCCCACAGACAACCTCATTGCTGAAATTATGCATGTTGAATGTTCAAGAGAAACACATGTGGTTTGATTTATGAAATTTCTTCTCTGTAACAATCTTAGTTAGAAACTAAATGTAGCCTGCATTGCAGGAAATGCAAAACAAAAATCAGGAGAAAGCTTCTTTGGTATTGATTAAGTAATAGGGAAATATCCAAGATGGGAAAGTGGTTAAGGTGCAGTTGCTGTGCACATTGGGACCTCGTAAAATTCCCCCAAGGCAGTGCAGCCTCAAACTCAGAGGTGGGCCTGCATCTCTCAGGAATGTGGTGTGGTGACTGTTCAAGGCTTCCACAGAAAACCAGGAATTGTCTCTTTGTGGCCAGAGCCAAGGCCCCCTGGGAGCTGTCTCTTTAAAGGACTCATTGCATCTCCCATTCTCCATGAACCAGACCCCCATTTCCAGTGGGAATTCCCACCCCATGCTGCCACAGTGCTGCACTCCCAACGCTGAGTTAACTTTTTAATTTGCCGATTTATCGATCCCACAAGACCAACGTTTTAATTTTTTGTGCTTTTTGTTTTGTTTTGTTTTGTTTCCCCCTTTTCTTTCATTTTCACAGAAGAGATCAAAGAGGCTAGATGGTGAAAACATTTATATCAGGCATAGCAATTTAATGTTGGAGGTTTGTATGAACTTGAAGCTTTTTTTGAGTTGCATTTGCTAAACCTGCATCTGCGCTGAACTTCTTCCTCTTCTGCTGCTGCCTTTGTTTTTGCATGCTCTTGCATGAAAGACCTTTTGATTTTATTTGATTTTCTAATTATGCTTCTGCATGGTGACGGTAAACATGATGATGTGCAGGCCTTCTTCCTTCTTCCTCTTCTGACTTTCATTCTCTCATACCTCCCCAAAATACATGATTGGCAGTGCTCAGATCTGCTCTGGGACCTGCTGGCTGCTCAGAGGGTCATGAATTGTAGTGCTGGGCTCACTGACCAGTTTTTCACTGCTTGAAACAAATTATTTTGCTGGTGAAAAAGCCAGTCTGTGAAAATACAAAATTCAGGATAAGGTGCAGGTGAAGTTGGGGCAGATTGCCCAGAGCAGCTGTGGCTGCCGCTGGATCCCTGGAAGTGTCCCAAGGCCAGATTGGACGGAGTTTGGAGCCACCGGGGACAGTGGAAGGTGTCCCTGCCCAGGGCAGGGGGAGAATGGGGTGGGCTTTAAGTTCCCTTCCAACCCAAACCATTCCAGGATTCTGTGAAATTGTCACCTCTGTGGTGTCCAGGCCACCACAATGTCCATGTTGCTTCAGGCAGGAGGGATCTTTTTGGATGCTGCAGTGGTGTTTACAGCTTTTCCATCCTCTTCCCAGCCCTTTTTGGCCTTGCAGCACCTCACCACCCCTGGAGCCCATCCTGCCTCAGTGCCAGGTCCCTCTGGATCTGATAGAGAGGCTCAGTGATCCCGGCTCATCCTTCCACATTACAGCTCCTCTCTTTCTATTTGGGAGCCCTTTCCACTTGTTTTCACCTAAGCTCAGTCTCAGAACAGACCATGCCAATCATATATTTTATTTTCTTTAATACACTCTGTTATGGGAGATGTTTTGTGGCTTCTGATACTCTTGTCCTGTGTTACGTGTTTCTACTTGCAGCACCAGCAACTCATAGAGTTTCCCTGGTGATATCTCTTGAAAGTGGAGTGTACTAACTGCCTTCTCATCAGAATGTTCAAAGTTTTGAGCTTCTGTGTGGGTTTCTTGGGGTTTGTTATTTTTTTGTTTTGGTTTTTTGGCTTTTTTTTACTGCTACAACATCAAGTTTTGAGTGACAAGTGAAGGGTCTGCACGTGATAGGCAGAGTTCGGCTGCTGCCAGAGCGTACTGAAGACCATGCCTGTTGCTTTTTCACCCAATTCAAACAGCTCAAATTCCCCAACCCCAAACACAGCTTGGTCATTGCTTCTAACCTCTTTTTTCGCACCAGTGCAATACTTGACTCCAAACCCTTTCTGTCTGCACTCCCCTTCCCACAGCTCTGTTGCAGGTGCTCCAGCCCTCCCCTGCCGTAGGGCTAGCCAAGCAGCTCACCCCATTTATTCCCTTTATTTTTTTAATCCATGCACTTGGCAGATCCGATATTTTCCTGGCAGACCTCACCCTCCTGAAGCTGCCTGGTAATTTTACTGAAAGCCTTTTAACACTCCACGTGCAGTGGCTTCCTGCAGAAAGGGTGAAACAGGAGGGAAAGGGTGACATTAAGCAAGCTGGTTTCTCAAGGTGCTTCCCAGACCCAGCTCCACGTAGCTCCTCGTGGCTTTGGCTCCTCTGCCAGCCCTCCCAAGCCCTGCTCCTGTGCAGTGCTGGAAAGCCATGGTGGTCCTTCTCTCTTCTCTGAGCCAGGAGCAGCTGTAGGGTTCTTGGACCAGGCAGGGATTTACCCCCGAGTCCACAGCAGACTCCTTTCTACTTTTTTTTCCTACCTAACAGGCATTTGCCTTATACTTTCATCTAGGATAGAAGCGAAAAACTGTTATTTTCCTCCCAGGACTGTGCCAGAAAAAGTAAATATTTTTAAAGAGGCATTTGGGGGTTAGCCCTGTAGAGGGAGCGTGGTGTGTCCTTGGTGAGCTGCAGGAATGGAGATTTTTGGGAAGGCACTCCTTTAGGGATGCATTTGCTGTCCCATTTTCTAAAATTGATGGGCTCAGTAACACCTAAAAACACAAAAAGAGTGAAATTTCCTGGTGATGCTTTTACTGACCTTGATTTCCCCCTTTCTTGCTGCTTTTTTGGCCCCATCCTGAAAAGTTGTTTGCCTGCTGCAAAAACTTTCTTTTCTACAGCCTCTGGTTTGCTTGCAGGGAAGAACTATTTTTAACAAGTTAACTTGCCTTGAAGTATGTGTGTTTATGCTGTAAACTGGCATCACACAGTAAAAATCTGACTTTTTCCAGATGAAAAATTTTAGCAGGATTGATTGATCCAGCATAAAATAAATTTTCAGTTTGATTTTTTTCCAAAAAAAATCATCTCATCTTTGTTTCTGAAGTCTAAAACTGCTTATGATAGCTCCTGGAGGGATGAGAGGGAGGGGAAAAAATGGTAATGGGGATGTTCTGGAAACAAAGATAATTTCTGCTAGGAAAAAGGAAAAACAGGTATGAAGCGAGTAAATAAAATTGAGAAAACATTTTCTTTATCATCAGTTGTATTAATACCTGGAAATACTCAGGCTAGCAGAGGGTGAAGAAAGCAAACCCGCAAAATTTAAAGATGTTACATTAAATAACCCAAAGAAACAAGAGTCTGGCAACTTTAAAAAATCCTACCTGGGGAAAATCCATTATATTCCAGCTCAGCTGTCACCTGGTTTGCTGTAGCTTGAGATGAACCAATGGCATGTCCCGCTGCTGGAGGAGACCCAGTTCTGGGGTTGCAGTTTATCCCAGTTAATCCAAGAGGAGGAGAGAGGAGCACTCCCTCTGTGTGTTTGCAGTGTGAGCCCAGTTTGGGAAGTTGTCAGTAGCTCTGCTAAGTGCAGCTTTGCTAAGCACAGCTTAGGCAGTCCCAGGTCTCTCTGTGTCCCTTCACTTACCCTGTCCTTTTGCTGATAGGATCTAGATAAGACCCAGGAAGAAATAAAGAAGCACCATGCCAACATCAGTGAGCTGAAGAAGAACTTCATGGAGTCCGTCCCCGAGCCTCGGCCGAGTGAGTGGGACAAACGTTTGTCCACCCACTCCCCTTTCCGAAGCCTCAACGTCAACGGGCAGATTCCCACGGCAGCGGATGGAGTGAGTACCTCGGCACGGGCTGTTCCAAGGGCAGCATTGCAGTGGGGGATTCAGCTCCCCTTAGCTTCTGCTTATTTTCAATTTTAATAGTTAGTATTGACTTGTAATATGTAGAATGTTCTCTGAGAGAATCGAAGCTTTAGTCATAGTATCATAAAAATGTGATTTTTTTGGTAGAGAAGGATGTAAGAATTCCTTAACTGGTATTGATGCTACTTATTCTAGTGTTGCTGTCAGTGTCAGATGCTAGAGAGCACTTCCGTGGTGGGTTTGGGGACTGTGTCATTCCTGGATCTCCCCAAAATGTGGAAAAAACCCTGACAAACCCATATCCAAAGACCTAAATTATTACTTCAGAGATAACATTGCAGATAACCCAGTGGAGAAGAACTGGGATGGGATGATTTTTCCAAAATCACTTTATTCTCCAGTTAATCTGGTATGTCATTGGGTTTAGACTTGCATTAGGAACTCCAGGTGCTGATCTGCTGTGGAGGCTTTGAGAAGATTCCTTGGGTGGCCACAGCAGGGCTGTTCAAATATGATGAGAATCTCCCTCCTTCCAGGAACTGTGTGTTGGTAACCACATACACTCACAGTTTCTCTGCTAATTTCCTTAAAAAGGTAATTTTTCAAGGAAAAACCAGTCACCAGCTGGTTTCTTCTTGGCTAACAGACACCTCTCTGTCATACTGGTGGTAACTGGCTCAGATTTGGAGTCTGTGAGTAAAACTATAATTAATGCCTGTGGTAATCAGTCTTTTAAGTGGTAAATGCAATTTTTATTGCAACAGAAAAATTGCATCCTGAGTGCTAGTGGTGGCAATTGAAGATCCTCTTGGTTGAAAGCCCAGTTTTTCCCCTTCCTTCCCACAGCCATGTAGATGAACTAGTATTTCATGTTCAAACAAGGCAGATACTTATTAATCAGGAAATAATCTTTCAGTGGATGGAGGATAATTGTAACATGTACAAGGGGTTTAACACCAAATTTACTACAGGCTCCTCAAAGCTTGGAGTAAAGCCAGGACAGCTAAAGGGCTTTTTTTGCCTACTAGAAAAATGAGATCCCCAAAATGAACTTACTCAGGGCTGTTTGCTACAGAATCTCAGAATGGTTTCGATTGGAAGGGCATTTAAAGTCCCTCCAGTCCCACCCCTGCCATGGGCAGGAGCACCTTCTGCTTGTCCTGGGTTCCTCCAAGCCCCATCCAGCCTGACCTTGAATACTTCCAGGGATCCAGGGGCAGCCACTGCCTTTGTGGGCAGCCTGTCATTAGGATTACCCTGTTTAACACATGGGTAGACTTTACCCTCTGTGGCTGAGCCTCAGCATAGATTCCTGAGGAGTGTGGGCAGCAGAGCTCTGCTTACAGTGCCTAGTGAGTGTGACAGAGCAGAGGCTCTCAAGCTCCACAGCTGCAGTTCAAGAATGTTATTCTTGCTTTTTATGAAGAATTTCTTGCAAGGAGACCACACTGAGACCTTGGAAGGCTGCTGGTCACCATAACTGGATGGTGTGGGCTTGTCCCACCTAAGGCAGCAGTGAGTCTGCAGCACTGCAGAATTGGTGTCAGCCCTAGATTGGCATTTCTGGAAATTCTTTCTTAATCTGGTCCTTTTTGAAATGATCTCACTCTGAGGTTGCTATGTCCTGCTATGAACTTCCGGAAATGCATCTTCCCCAGGCACTGACCGGGGAGAAAATTTTCCCTCACCTGCATGTGTTGAAGGATCATAAATCAGATGGTAATTAAGGATTGTAAATCATGGTGCAAAGCCATTGCTCCTGTTCATGATGATACTTTCACCCTGCCTTAGTGGCTGAAGGGTTTTTTGCCAAGGGCCACTTCTCTGCTATTCCTATATGTTTTGTTATGAGACAACTGAACCTTAACACGCTTTGTGTGTCCAGGTCAAGAAAGTCACTGTCCCATCTTCTGAGAGACAGGTTGGTGGGCTTGAGCTAAAGCTGCTGCTCTGATCTGTGCTTCTGAACCAGACTTGCTATTGCAATGGCACCGAGCAAAAACTCAACAGCAGCTGCTAGATAACATTTTTTTTTTGGCTATATGAAGTAGTTTCATAACTCACACCCAGAGGACTTTCGCACTGCTGCAGCTTTTGCAGCTTTCAATTTTTGCTTATTTTGGTGCATGGCTGGTTCGAAAAAGCTGCATGACCAATATAACTGTGTATTCGGGGACAAAAACAATTCTGAAAATTTAACTGTTCCCTGTTCTTTTTATGTTGTCTTTCTTTCCTTTTTTTTTTTTTTTTTTTTTTTTTTTTTTTTTTGTTGTTGTTGTTGTTTTAATGATCATGTTACTCTTGCATTTTATATTTTCTTTTGCTGCCCAGTCTCCCAGCTACTTTCTCCCGAATTCTCACCACTTAGGGGTGTGCAAAGAACCAGTCCCAAAATACCGCACTGACCAGCGGAGGTTGGCTCAGCTGAGGGAGCTTAGAGCCAAGTTTTTCCTCTCCTAAGTACACTTGGGTTTCACCAGGGCTGGCAAACTAAAGGGATGTAGAGTTACCGAACAGCAACATTCCCACAATCTTTCCTTTCTTCAGCAGAAGTGCTCAAGCCCTTGCATGGTCCTGTGTGCTGATTTACTCATTCTGGGTTTTTATCATTCTTTAGACTCCAGAAACAAAAATGCTAAAACACAGAGCAAAATTCCAGGAGTTTGCACTGCTTCTACTGCCACCCTGCCCATTCCATGCGTGGGATTTCTAAGATTTACAGTTTTTCACTTGTTCAATAGAATTTTCAAACCAATTGAAATTTTGATACTCTGGTCAGAACTTTGGAAAAGCATTTTGTATCTGCTCTGCAGTCTGGCTGTTCCATTGGATTTTCCAAATGCTGGGTTTTAAGGGCACTGTAGATTAGGAAGCTGTCAGAGACCACATTTTGTACTGCACCATTCCCGTTTCAAATGCTTCAAATGTTTTTCTCACCATTCCAATTCCAAAACACTCTGGAAGATTTTGGGCATCCACTTTTCTGGGAGGGCAGGCACCAAACACCCATGATCCTGATGCAGATGTTGATGAGCTCTGCAGAGAGAACATAGCTGTAGCATAATTCTGTAGCTCCAGGGCTGGTGTGACCCAGGCCCCAGCGGCTCTGCTCCCCAGGGCAGTTTATTTTATGTTGAGAAGAGCTGCCCTCATGCTTTGCACATCTCCAAGTGTCATTTTGGGCACTTTCCATCTGTCATTTTTGTTCATCTCTCTCTGTCTTTCTTGATCTTCTACCATGAAAGCAGACACGGGAACGGCCTCTGTTAGTACAGGATGAAGACAAACTAAAAGAGCAGGAGATACCTACTGAGACAGCCTTTCCCCGGCCAGCAAGTGAAGCAACTCTTCCCAAGGTTTCTATTGCAATCCCTGAAGAGCAGAAATCACTCAAAAAGTGTCAGCTGTACTCTAGCGTTTTTCCTTCTCCACGTATTCCCTTTATGATGTCCTTTCTCCTGGTCATAGCACTGACTGTTTGGTGGCTGCTCTTTCTCTGAGTGGCAACAGGGTCATGTTGAAACCTCAAGACCAAAGCTCCTGAATTTCTGGGCTGCAGTCTCTGCTGCATCTTCTTTGTCCTGGTCTTTGATCTCCGTAGATCGCTGTCCCTGGGAGGGACACCCCGTGACTGTCGTGTTAATCCTGCTGTATGTCCTTGTGTGGCTGCGATGGCACCTGGCAGGAGTGGTCGTGGATTGCCAGGTCCATTCTGAAGTTCCCTATGGTGCAAAAGCAAATTCTTTGAATTGTGTTCCCAACTGCTGTGGGAGGGCAAATGGAGGGGAGGAAATCCTGAGAGGAGAGTCTGGTTTCCTAAGCCCCTGAAGACTTCCCACAGGAATTGCTGGAGAATTGCTTTTAAGCTTGTTGTTTTAAATGTAAGATATTCACAAGCTGAAGAACATTTGACACTGGTCTAAAATGTGCTTTACAGGAATCTGCTGAATCACAGAATCCTGGAATGGTTTGGTGTTGGAAGGGCCCATAAAGGTCAACTCATTCCCCCTCTGCTATGGTCAGGGAACCTTCCCCTGGACCAGGTTGTTCCAAGTCCCATCCAACCTGGCCTTGTACAATTCCAGGCATGGGAATCCACAGCCTCTGTGGGCAACAAGAGGTTGACTCTCTAGGAAGAACACTGGAATCTAATCCATAAACACTAACGTTTCTAGGAAACTCAGATTGGCATTTAAATAAAAAGTGCTGGTTCTCACTGCTGCTGTTGGTAATAACTTAGGGACAGGGTCTGCTTTTCATTTTCTAGTGGGGGAAGCCTGTGACAAAGTATCCCAGCTTCCCTCTCCACCCCTATTCTTACATCCAAGAAAATACATAGTGTTATAGGAGAAAACTCATTGCAAGGAGATATTTAGTGTAAACACAGATTAATAATTTTTTCTTAATCTGAAGGTCTTCATGCACTTGGGATGTGTTTTATTTAATTTGTGTGGAACTAACTGACGTATGTTTGCTTAGGTCACAGAGATGAAGTTACCTGTTGTTTGAGCATTCCCTCTGTTGGCATGTTGGCTTGGCCACATCAGGACACACTTCTAATGTTAAAGCGCTCAATGGTTTTTGGCTTCTTTAACCAAACTGTTGCATGCCAGTTGTTTATTGCCTACAATGTAAGTGTCTGGATGATGCTCCCTTTTGTCCAAGTTATCCTGGCTGAGCTGTGCGGGCTCCAGCCCAGCTGGACTGAGCAGAGCTGGTTTGTGAACTGGAGGGAAGGTGGGACTTTGTGTCTAAGAGGTTTCTTTTCTGTAAATAGTAACAATGGGGCTGCGCTGAGCCCCCCATTTCTCCTTTCAGCACTAATCCGTGTTCTCCTGTGTCCACTGGAGGACTGGGCTGGACACAGTCACTGAGAACATCCCCCCAATGTCACCAGTGGTGGCAGCTGCTCCAGCAGCATGGAAGAGAAAGGACCAGGCCTTTATTACATGGACTACAATGTGTGAATATATATAAATACCTGTATTTATAACCCTTTCTAGATCTGTATCTGTGTGAACAGTATTAGTTAGGAAGCTAGCAGATAAACTTGAAGGAATAAGGCATGTGCTGTCTGGTCTGAGGGTCCATGGGCTATCGTGGGCCACTTGAGCCACCTCTTGCTCTCAAGGAACAGGTTGAGGTTCTAAATGCTGTCTCAGAAACTTAGGTTGCTAGTGAAACCCTTTGTTTTAATCCCACAGGAATCTTTCCAATTCCTCTTGTAACCTGGTCTGATTAGTTCACCAGTTTGTGCCTTTAGGACTTTGTTTTGTGAGGATGCTGATTTTTCATTGGAAAATATTCTTCCCTTTTTAAAACACTGCCTTTAATACACAGTCGTCCTCCTTTGGTACTAGGAAGTGTAGAAGTCTGAGGGTTGTTGTCCAGGCATAGTCTGGTGTGAAGGAGGGTGCTGGCAGTCTGTGTCCCTGAATCCTTGGAGCATCCCTTGGAATGCACTTGGACTCCAGCAGATCTTGTGTGGAGTTTAGGAAGATGGATGTGGGCCCTGGAGAGGAGAAGTGGGGGAGGATGCTGGGTTGCCATGTGCTGTGCAGAAAATGCAGGGTGGAAGAAGTCAGGGGATACTTGTGGTTGGCATTCCCTGCCTGCATCTCCTTCCCAAAATGGTAACATTTGTGATGAAGAACAGGGATTGTTTGTTCTCCCCAGCCTGGCATGAAGAGTGAAGAAACAGGAGTTGTTTGGATCTCTCTGTCCATTTTCTGTCCGTATTTCCTGGAGTTTGAACACAGGTGCTTCCTTCCCAAAGCCATTGCTTGGGATCACTGTTTGGGATGCTGCAGTGAGCCCTGCTGAGTTTACTGCGTTTCTGATCCAGTGACAAGAACTTGGAAGCCACAGTGGTGGCTTTGTCAAAGCCATGGTTTCTATAGCTCTGCCACCCACTTTCAAAAGGACCTGAATTCTAAAACTTTTTGTCCAGAGCAACCTTAGGCCAGAGTGCTCAGGGTGTCTTCTCTCAGTGGGATGAGAGATGGACTCTGTCACCTCTACTGAGTTCTTTAACTCTTTAATTCAAGTGGTCTCTTTCTCTCTTTTTTAATCTTGAGATAAGGCTGGTTGTCATCACCAAAAAACCTTGGAGACTTTACACTCTGAAAATGCTCAGGAACATTTTTGGGATTTATAGACCAATTATCACTGCAGAGTATAAAGAAATTGAACAAATGCTTTCTGTATCTCTGGCAGTTTAGAGGCCAGTTATCCATATTCATCCAGGTAGATATGATCCCTCCTAACAGAGGAAGCCTGTAACTTAGCAGGAACAGAAACCTCATCTGTCCAACACCCCAGGGATGTGTCCACTGGGCTACAGCCCCTTTCCCAGTCACTCCTCTGCTTTTTTCCTTGTTTGCTTGTGATGCAAAGGGAGTGACAGTCCATGGCCATCCACGTAAGTTCTAATTCCTGCACATTCTGTATCCTGTTTGTGCACATTCCATATCTTTTACACCTTGGTGCTCTGGTTTCCCCCTTTTCCCATGATGTCAGCACAGGATGCAGCACCGAGAGGAGGATTTTATGGGTCCTGCTGTCATCCCTGTGCACAGGGAGAGCTGATTGGCTCTAGTGCTGTTTAAAGGCTGAGATCTCAGGGCATCTATAAAGGAACCAATACATGAACTTTATTCCTATTTTCCTCAGGAACAAACTTGCTAGGAACACCAGTAGCTCCTGGCTGCCTGCCCTGACACTGGCACCCATTGACACAGGGATTCACACACCCTGTTCAGCCTGGCTGGTGCAGTGCCAGGCTATGAGCAATGGAGAGCTGAGTTATCCCTCTTGCAGGGAAGCTGGAAATGTCTGCAGCATGTAAGCTCATCCAGGTTGGCATGAGAAATCCTGGTTTTTCAATGTGACCTGCTGCAGAAAATGGCATTCTGGTGACTGGCACACTGGTGACATAGGAAGGATAAGTCTGCCAGCAGTTTTGCCCATTGTTTTGTGATGTGGTCACTCAGCTCTTTGATGCTTATGTGTAGGATCCTGTTGGGAGCTGTAGAGGGTTCAGTGATTCCCATCGCAATATTGACGGTTGGCTCCACACTCACTTCCTGAATCTCCTTACCCGGATTCCAGCTCTTTTGGACACCACCTAAAACACACAGGAGTTTCTTGTACTTTCTTGCTTTAGGAAAAAGTGGAAACCAGTATTCTGAAGCAGCAGATGTGCCAGAGCCAATAGCTTGGAACTTGGATTCAGTTCCGAGGCTGTGCTGGGTGTGGGGCTCTGTGTGTGATGATGCTTGAAGTCTTCATTGCTGTAAAACAACATCCCTTTTTCTTTTTCGACTGCTAAAAGGGAGCAGATAAATGAGGGTGTTGGCTGCATCTCCTCCCACCTTCTGCCTCACTCGGGGAGTGATGGAAGGTGAGCTGAGGACTCTCCATGGGCAGCTCAGTCAGGGCAGTGTTCAGCCAAGACTGGTTCCCCTCTCTTGTGGTTTGTCCAGTAACTAGTGATGACCCTAAAGAGTAGGTATTCCATATCTCCCTCCTATCCTGAATAATCAGTAGAGGTGGATTTCCTCAGCACCAAGGGAAGTAGTTTGTGTTTGGAGGAATGAGGCTTGGCTGTACCACCAGCTCCTGGGAAGGTTATCTTAGAATCATGAAATACCCTGTGTTGGAAGGGACCCACAAGGATCATCAAATCCAGATCCTAATGGTTATGGGCAAAGTCTTTCACTTCACATCAGTGTTAGTAATTTGTCACTCTGAGAATTGTTTCACTGGTTTATTGGGTTTTCTTTTTTCCTTGTTATGAGTTGATGGTGCCTGTTCTGACCTGCAGGATAAGGGAGGAAGCTTTCTGGATAAATTCAGCCCAAGAAAGGGTTATGGATTCATGCAGAAACTCCTTGGTCTGTACTTATTAGTGGATGACACTGGAGAACCTGACAGAGGTGATTCCTCTTGCGTCTCTGTTTGCATCTGTTGTGGTTTGTGGGGCTGGAGGGAAGGATGGGCCTTGGTTTGGGCCCCTTTGGCATATTTTAGCAATGGTAGACAGTCCTGTTAGACTAGTCCTGTGGGGACTAGAAACACTTTCTTTTTTACCTAAAATTCTCTCTTTTGGAACACTTTTTTGGTTTTGTATTTTTTCTCAGCTTTTTCTTTGTAAATATGTACATTTATCCACTAATAAATGTTATTGCAAATCAGATCTTTCTTTCCACTGCTTATTAACCAAAAAACTGTAGATGATCTGTGTTAATGACTTCTTGGACTAACCTTCAGTATTCCTTTCTCAAAGCAGGAGCCATCAGACTGAGTCATTGTTGATGGCATTCAGTGTGTAGGGTCTGTTGGACACTCTTGAGTGTGGATTGGGTGCTCCTGGGGAGAGGGAGTACACAAGGCTGCAGCTCTAAGATCTCAAACTGACCAGAAAAATTCAACTGGGGATTAAATCCAGCTTGGTTTATAACACACTTTGTTTGCAGGAGTCCTCTACCAAGTGCTTAATGTCACTCTAGCACCTTCTCCCTCTTCATTCTGGAGACTGTGTGGTAGGAAAAATGAATTGCAGAAAGTTGTTTTGAGAGCAGAAGTGAGGCAGGTCCTGCACAGCTCAGCTACAAGAACTTCTGTCCCACCTGGTGTGTTAATCTGTGGGCAAAAATGCTCCTTTTGGGTTTTATAAGTGAAGAAACCACATTCCTAATGAACCTGTTCCTCAGCTCAGTGATATAACACAAGCTTCTGGTGGGTTTTTTCTGGTTGAAACTCAGGTTGTGTTTTGAGGTTGTGTCAAGAGTCAATTTTAAGTCCCAAGTTTTTCGAGATTACAGGAAGGCAGATCTGGCTGCTCATAATGCTAATCCCTGAGATGAGCGTGGCACCAAGACAGAGCTGTAACTTCATGTCTTGGTTTGAAAAGTCTGTTAAGGAAGGCAGGAGCAACAGCAGAGAACTGCCCAGCTCTGACAGGTGGAAATAGAATACACAACCCCAGCTACATCTTGTGACCTAAGACACTTCATTTATGAATGAGGGAAGTGGAATGAGCAGCACAAAATTGATGGCATTTATATACACTGACTTTATCCCCTCTTTTCACCTGCTGCTGCTGCACTAAGGCAGCTCTTGCAATGCCACTACTTTGTTCTCTGCAGAGGGATTTTGGAATAAAGAGCCCTTCATGTGAGAGTACCTGCCCACAAAAGAGATGGGAAGGAGACCAGTGGGGGTGGGCAGAGGAATCATATTGCCCAACAATCTCATTTTGATAATTTAAGTCTTGATCTTGAGGTTGTTTCACATTACCAAGACATCAATGCAACGATTACAGGTGATTGCTGTGTGTTGTGTAATATATTGGATTCTTGTTCATGACAGAATTTAATCTTTTGAAGGTTTGGGCACACTGTGTGTTTTCTAGCATTACTTTCACTTTCGGTCAAAATCTCTTTTGTCTGTCTATCGTCTGAGTAGGCTGGTCAGGACATTGTGATCAGATCAATGACAGTGAGAAAATCCACTGAAAACCACAAATCCATAGGTAATGTCCATCCTTTTCAATGCCAGGGTGTTTTGAACAGCTTCTGAACATTTTTAACTTTTACCTTAAGGCAAAGCAGTTTGGTAAGGCAGTGGTGGGTACTGTAAAATAAGGATCTCTTGTTTTCTGCTTTATAATACTTTTTACCCAAGTGCTTTGCCAGCTGTGAGATTGAGCATCAGTTGATCTGGGAGCGCTCTCTGGTGAGTGTGGTTTGCTGCAAAACGACATCATCTCCTTGTGCATCCCTAGACAGTCACTCCAAGCCTGTGAGCTTCTGTGGATCCTTGTTTGGGGATAACCTAATAACAGCGTCAACAATTCCATTGCCATACTGGAAAAGAACAGGACTGGGAAGTGTTAACCAGCTGGGATTCCTAGTATTTCATGTGGTGGTTGTAGGCAGTTACTGTGCACTATAACTTCATGGTTTTAGCAATTTTTATTTAGTAGTAACTGGCAGTTGACATAATTTTAGCTCTCCTTAAGTTTTCTGCAGGATAGTAGTCTGATTTGGGATTGGAATAATGGAATATTCAACAGAGAGAGGCAGCAGCATGAAAAAAAAACATCCACTCAAACAACACAGGGCAACTGAGTCATACAAATAGATCATGATCCAAAACAGCAGAGTCTTGAAAAAATGCAGGCAAACCAATTTATACAAAACCACTTTTTGAGAAAAATAAATCCTTTTGGCCACTGGTGTCAAACATGAAGTTAAGCCTGTTATTAATTTATCCCCAGTCTGAATTATTGTGTGTCACTTCATTGCAATGCTTCAGCTGTATCTTCTGAGGCACAAAGATTTGTATTTCAAGGGTGGTGCTTTAGTCTGGGTCAATTTGTTTCTTCTGGGGCATTGCATCCTGTTCTGTATTTAATTTACTCTGTGTTTGACTGCTTTGTGCTTGATTTAGGCCTCACTGTTTTGGGGCTATGTCCCTGGAAATGAGTAGTTGGCAGTCCAGGCACATCTCAGGTTTCCTGGGTCTCAAGGTGAGCTTGGAACTCTGCAAATCTGAGCTCTAAACATAGATATGCTTTGACATTTGCAATTTAAAACAAATCTTGATAAGATCAGAACTTGTAACAGATGCTGAAATTCCTATGGAGGAATTTTACATAGATAACTTTATTTAGAAACAAATACCTTCCCATTAGTTTATCTTCTTAATAATAATGAGTGGAATGGGAAGGCAAGGCAAAAAGTGTTTCTTGTCAGTTGATCTTATCAGGATTTCATTCTGTCTTTCCAGCTTGCATGTTTGCTGCTGCACTTGGCTCTACTGGTGATGAGAATACTTGGCACAGGCTTCATTCCAGCTCTCCCTTCCTTTTTGCATCTGTCATACAAGATGCTTCCAAATGCAAATTATTTTATCTGTCTGTGAAATGGAACTGGGAGGTTGTTTTGACTGTATACAGATTTTTGCCTTTTAAATACATCAGTGTTTGTGTAGCTGCTTAATCTTCTTTGTTTTATCTGTGATTCTTCTGTTGGCTGAGAAGTGCTCCAGCTCTTACATAAGGAAATCTCACTCCTAAGACATGTTCCATTAAACCCCAAAAGATGAGCTGTGTCTTCTCAAGGTCCCATGAATAATTTGCAAGTTTAGCATCTATAATTAAGGGAAGGTCAGCATATTGGCAGTATATAAATTCAAGTTTTAAACCAACAAGACATGGCTGTACACAGCTGACAACCCCATTCATGTTCTGTTTTGTGGAATATTGCAATGTAGAGTCTTGAGTTAGGAAATGAGGGTGGGATATGGATATGATAACATAGAATATCCTGAATGGGAAGGGACTGCAGGGATCATCCAGTCCCACCCCAGCCCTGCCCAGACTCCCAACAACCCCACCCTGGGCATCCCTGGAGCTCTGGCAGCCTCGGGGCCGTGCCCATTCCCTGGGGAGCCTGGGCAGTGCCAGCACCCTCTGGGGGAAGAACCTTGCTCTGATCTCCAGCCTGAGCTGCCCTGGCCCAGCTCCAACCATGCCCTGGCTGCTGTCCCTGTCCCAGAGCAGAGATGGGAACTGCCCTCGGGAGGAAGGTGCAAGCTGTCTTGAGGTCTCCAAGTTTCTCCATGTTTGGAGAAACATGTGGAAGTGGGTTTGGTTCAGAAATAGCCTTTTCCTGTGAGCACAGTCTGACCTGCCCATCTCAGTGCTGATTGCTCTCCCTCCATTCCTATTAAATGCATTTTGCTAAGCAATATCCCAACAACTTAAGACAAGCACAAGAGGCTGGAAATTCTAGTAAATAGAAATCTTACAGCTAACGGGTCTGCATCATAAAGAACAGAGAACTGAAAAATACCATGAAAAATGGGGGAAGAGTAATTTCTTGAAGTTATACTAGGAAAAAGCATCTATTTGTTCCTACATAAAGCGGCTCCTGCTCCTACTCTACCATTAAGCTGTGCCGTGAGAGGAGGTCAGTCAAAGTGAAAGCCTCTGGGGTATAAAAAATAAACCATACCAAATAACTCACGGGCTTCAGGCCTCACATTTTAAGCACAAATTACAGGTTTTTGGTTGCCCAGGAAATCTTGTTAAAAAATGAGGCAACAGTTTCAAGGAGTTAAAAGCAGAATCGGGATGGTTTTGGTGGGTTTTGTTGCCCATGGAAGTTTTGGATGTGCACAAGTCCACTCTTGATACACTGATTGACACACTGAAATTATTCCAAACCGAGCAAAAAGCACTCGGTGGTGGCTCTTCCTCTAGGTGCAGAGAGTTTTCACATTACTTCCTTAGAATTTAGGAGAGTGGATTATTAATGTACCAGGAAGGCTGTGTCAGTAAATGCATTGGCTACATCACAGAGGTGTTCCAGTGATCAGCCCCACTGTTGCATGTGTTACCGGAGATGTGATACATGATAAGAACCTGATGTTTTGCCTTGATGCCTTCTGACCTCCTGCTCTCCTTAACTCCCTGCTCTCTTTCTCTCTCTCTCTCTCTCTGGCCCTTTTTGTGTATCCATTTCTTTTTAGAAAATGAGTGACTTTCTCTCCCAAGAGGATGTGGCTGCAGTGGCAGAGTGGAGCAGTTTTAACACTGGCTTTGCGTGGGAGGGCTCAAGGCAGTCGGTAGTTTTTAGTGAGACTCCAGTGCCACCCGCCTCACAGCCTTCTGCCAGCTGGCACTTTGGTGCTTCCTCCCTAAGCAGCGAGGAGGAGGAGAAAGAGGAGGAGGAGCAGGAGGAGGCGGTTCCCAGACGATCCGCCAGCGAGGAGGACCTGACATGTGGAAAGGGGGTTTGTGTGGATGTGGAGAAGGACTCGGAGCTCTCTGAGCCAGAGCCCCCCCCCAGCCCTGCCACACTTCCCCGGCAGCCCTGGGGAGGAGAGGAGGAGGAGGTGGCAGAGGATGGTGAAGACAGCTTTGCCTTTAGAAAGCCACATGGTGAATGTCCCAACCCAGATGCTCCTAACGGGCTGCTGGAGCTCATTCGCTGCTTCCAGGTAGTGAGCCCAGCTCCTGCACCCTACGCCCCAGCTACCTTTGGAGTGGGAACCCAAACACTGCAGCAAGCAGATGCCACAGACCCACACAGGAGTTGGGTTTGCTTGGCTTGGACTCGTGCTTGGAGCTGATGAGCCGGTGAATCTCCCGCAGTCAGTGCAATAAACCCCTCTCAATTTATCTTTAAATTAAATATGAGCCACTGTCAGTTTGTCTTTGCATTAAATACGAGTCCCTCTCAATTTATCTTTGCATGAAATACAGTCGCCACAGTGCAATGCCCTTCTTGGATTGAAGCATCCTGTGGCATTCCCACGAAAAGGCAATATTTAGGCTCAAAAATCGTGTAATTTTAGCTCCTTAAGGATTTTGCTGGCCCCAGCTGGACTGATGGCTGACTCTCAGCCCAGCAGAGCAAATTTGAGGTGCTGTCCAGTGTGTCCTTTTGTGCTCCCCACTGTGGGAGGGATTTTTGCCTGCTCCAGTGTTGATGTTGCTTTTGGTTCAATAGATGCTTGTTTCCCCCTAATGATCACCGTGGCACCTGGCTGGGTTGGGGATGGTGGCAGAAATCAAGCCCTCTGGGAAAGCACTGGCTCTGAACTCACTCTGTCTTCTTCTGGATAATCATCAGGTGTTGGAACAATTGATTTCTCTCCACCCTTATTTTTCTTCCTGTTTCACCTGACATTGATTTAATAAAAGTTAAAGATCTGATGAGGATTTTTCATAATGCAGTGTTACTCTTGAGGTCAGGATAAAGCTGCTCAACTGTGATAAAGTCTTCCTGTACCCAGGGTTGGTGTTAATCCTGACACTGCCATCAGCAGATGAGGGTCATCTCCTGGCAACTGGCAGTGAGCTTCTGGTAATTAGAAAGTTAAGAATCAGTGGAGAAAGCGTCTGTGGTGTTGTGACACACCTATTAAACCCTTAATGCCTGGTTTGGGCTGACCAAGAGTCCATGGTGTGGGGAAGGGCTGGAGGATTTTGCTGCCTGTCTAATCCTCACACCTGATCGCTGCCCTTGGAGCAGTGTGTTCCAGAGACTTCTACCCAAAGATTTCCAGACTGACCTTGGTTCTCACAATACTTTTATCAGATCAGTGTCAGAATACTTGCCAGCAGCCCGGTCAGGGTGTGGAGGTGGGAACTGGCTGTTTACAAGATGTTTTTAACCCTGTCTCACAGCCCCCGCTAGTGAAGACACAGACTGTCACCATCTCTGACGTGTCCAGCGCCGTCAAAAGTGAAATTCCCACAAAGGAGGTCCCTATTGTCCACACAGAGACAAAGACCATCACCTACGAAGCTGCACAGGTAAGGTGTGTTCTGATAAATTTCCTAGAGGCTTAATTAAACCCAAGTTAATGCTTTGTTTCCGAATCCTCAGGATTACACAGCAGCACCTGCCTGTCTCTGCACGTCTGGGTGCAGCACAGGCATTAACTGATGCTGTGGACACTATTTCCAGGTGCATCGGTATTTTTAGAGGAGCAGTGGTTTTGCTATCCCTGAAGAATAATTATTTTTTCAAGATGTGCTTGCAAACAGAATTTATCTTCAGCCACTGGTGGCTTCAGGATGTGACTCTCTCTGTACAAAGTTAACCTGAGTTGGCCTTTTTTCTGCAATAAATGCTTTGTCTTGTTTTCCCAGATCATCCAAAGAGGCTGTTTATCCTTCTTCAGAACTTGGTTTATAAATTATTTGGTCATCCTTAGCTTTCAGGACTGAAATGGTTGTTAAACACCAAATGTTTTGTATAAAATGCAACCTCGGTGGGTGTGTGGTGACTGGAAAGTAAAAATCTTAGTGGAGCAATATTACAAAGCAGAGAATATGCAGGCATGGATTCATTGCTGAGGTTAAAATTAATCCTCAGACTAAGACAAGTTTTAGTCACAGGATGGTTTGAGATGGAAGGAACCTAAGAGCTCACCGAGTTCTAGCCCTCTGCTGTGGGCAGGAGCACCTTCCACTATCCCAGACTGCTCTAAGCCCTGTCCAACCTTGGACACTTCCAGGGATGCAGGGGCAGCCACAGCTTCTTTGAGCACCCTGTGCCAGGGTCTCACCACCCTCCCAGGGAACAATTCCTTCCCAAGATCCCATCCAGCCCTGCCCTCTGGCAGTGGGAAGCCATTCCCTGTGTCCTGTCCCTCCATCCCTTGTCCCCAGTCCCTCTCCAGCTCTTCTGGAGCCTCTTTAGGCCCTGAAAGGGCTCTGAGGTCTCCTAGAGCCTTCTCTTCTCCAGGCTGAACACCCCCATCCCTCCCAGCCTTTCTATTTGAAATTTTGGAGTCTGTGTCAGCTTGGCTTTGCCATCACTGTGGTTGTCATCAGCAGCCTGTGCTCTGCTGTTGCAGTGAACTGACTGTGGGATGTTGTTATGCATGCAGGAACCTCATGATTGTATAATTTGGGATTCCTAAGGAAAGCTGTGGCTGCTCAGCATCCTCCCAACTGCAGCACCAGAGAGATCATTCAGACAGTGGTGGTGAGCATTGCCCTGGCTTTCAGCATGTTGGCAAATGGAGTTTTGCTCTAACTGGGAAATGGAAAGGAAAAGTGATCTCCAGGGCTGGGATCAGTCGGCCATGTGTGCACAGGATGTGATCTGCTGTGAGATCTCTTCCAGACTGTGGAAAATGGTCCCACCTTGTGGTAATTCCAGATATTGTCCCAGTGCTGAGCAAGGATGCTGCCCAGTGGGGACATGGACAGCGCAGCCAGGATGGGCTGGCCAGGATGACTTAGTTTGGGATTTTTGGCAGACCTTGAGAGTGGTTGAGTCAGGCAGGATGAAATCCAAGAACCAGCTCTAAAAGTGATTCCTGTTTCAGCAAATGTCTGGATGTTCTTTGCTTCTGCAGAGCATAAAGTGAGGGATGTGCAAGGTGTTGTCAGGAAGGAGGTAGGGTGACAATTACCTTCTGATTAAGATTGTGCTCTTGGCTTTGTTGATCTCCATGGATGCAGGCAGGTGGAATTTGGGATTGGTGTCTGTGTTGGTTTCCTGTCATGGTTCAGGCATGGATGGTATGACCAGCGCTGTGGGGCAGCAGCATGCTCAGGTTTGGGTACATACCAGCGCCCCCAGTCTGAGGGGTGTTACAGGTCCTCCCTGAAGGATCTGTGCTTTTCCAGCCTTAAAGCACAGGGACTTCAAGCTTTCAGAGACCTGCCCAGCTCTTGTGCACCTGGGCACAGGTTGGCTTGTGTCTTGTGCACGCTGGAGCTGCTGTCCTCAGATTGTCCTCTGTCTGGCTCTGGTGATGTGGAGCCTTTGCTTCTGTCCCCACTGCTCAGGACTGATGTCCTGTTCTTGTGTCCCACAGACAGATGGTGGCAATGGGGATTTAGACCCTGGCATCCTGCTGACTGCCCAGACCATCACTTCAGAAACCACCAGCAGCACCACCACCACCCAGATCACCAAGGTAACACCAGGGAGCACCACAAAACACCAATTCAACCAACAGCCTGATGGAGAGATGAGCAGGGATGAATGAGAGGAAAAAAAAAGTTTTTGAAAGGTCCTTTCAAATACATCAGTACCTGGAGCAAAGTACAAAGGTTTCCATTTTGCCTGTGTTAAATCTGTGGATTGTGCATTAATTGCAGCACAGTCTGGACATGGACTCTGATTGTACTGTGGGACAGCAGGAAGAGCTGTACTGTGAGGAGAAGCTCTTCCCTGGCTCAGCTATAAAAAAATAACTCTTTGACAGTTTTTCCTTGAGCAGCAGCAGTTTCCCCTGTGACTCTAATGCCAGGTACTATTTGGTGACACTATTTTTGGATACCGTCTTTACACAGGCAGCCCCAGTGAGCTCACACGCCTCTGCGCTTTTACACTAACAGCAGCTTTTCCTTCTGTTCTAGACTGTGAAAGGTGGCATTTCAGAGACACGGATTGAGAAGAGGATTGTCATCACAGGAGATGCAGATGTAGACCATGACCAGGTAGGAGTATGGCTATGATCCAAAAGAATTTCCCAGAGCTGGCAAAAATCAGTCAGGCTGCCCATTCAAAGACAGTGTCACCAAAAAATGAACCAGGAAAATTTTACTGGGGTAGAGAAAAAAGTTCATATTTTTATGAATTGTGGCTGCTCCATCCCTGTAAATGTTCAAGGCCAGGTTGGACAGGGCTTAAAGCAACCTGGTCCAGTGGAAGGTGTCCCTGCCCATGGCAGGGGATGGAATGGGATGAGGGTTTAGGTCCATTTCCAACCAAGCCATTCTATGATTCTATAACAGTAATAAATTCCTTTTTGACATTAAGCTGCTGAGCCAGGAAAGCTGAATTCTATTCTGAAACTGATGAGCAGCAAAGTTTTGATTCCAGAATTGTTTCGGACAGTTGTGGGCTTTTTAAAAAATCCATAAAAATGTGAAATAAAAGTTTTCCTTGACATCTGGCTGATTTGCATTCCTTTTCCCTTAACTTTGAAGCACTATTGCTATTCTGTAGTGCCAGAAGTCATTTCAGAGCACTCAGCACCTGTGTTACATCTCTTTGGCTTTATATGAAACCTTTCTGATGACTCAGCCTCATTGGCCTCTTGCATGTGTTGGAAGTGATGATTTTGTCATCAGAGAATTATACTTTGAATTTAAATTTAGTCGCAAGTATCATGGGGGTGGAAAATATTCTTATGACAAGATCTAGTTTATTAACTCCAACAGAAAATGTCTGGGATGTGCCTATCACGCTTGCTGGAAGAATAATCAGGTTATGCTTAATTGCTCTCATCCATCTTCTGCCATGGGGCAGTGGAGAGTCGGGGGTGTTCTTCAAATAGTGCTTTTCCTTTCGGAGATAATGTAATAGCACTAAAAGTCACCAAAGTTTGTGGCTGAAGGCCTGGGGGCAGTGTTGGGCACAATTTAAGACCTAAAAGAATTAGAGAGATTCCAAAGGAAGTTCTGGAGATGGTGAAGGATCAGGAGGGGCTGTAGAGGGGGGGTGTCTGAGGGCACTCGGTGTGTTCAGCTGCAGCAGAGGACACTGAGGGCAAAGCTCAGTGGGAGCTGCAGCTCCTCCCAAGGGGCAGCTCCGACCTCTGCTCCCTATGATGCAGGAGGTTTAGGCTGGACATCAGGGCAAGGTTCTTCCCCCAGAGGGTGCTGGCACTGCCCAGGCCCCCCTGGGAATGGGCATGGCCCCGAGGCTGCCAGAGCTCCAGGGATGCCCAGGGTGGGGTTGTTGGGGGGTCAGGGCAGGGCCTGGGCTGGATGATCCCAGTGGGTCCCTCCCAACTTGTGATTGTGATTTTCCTATAATTCTATCAAGTGCATCGACTTTTCTTTTTTACACCCTGGAGTCAGAAGAAGGTTCTTGTGCCCTTTGGGATGGCGGGTGCCATGCTCTGACACTCTGACATGCTCTAACCCGTGTTCTCCCATGTGTCCCTCAGGTCCTGGCACAGGCGATCAAGGCTGCCAAGGAGCAGCACCCAGACATGTCGGTGACCAAAGTGGTTGTGCACCAGGAGACAGAGATTGCAGAGGAGTAGTTGGGCAGCGTGAGTAGAGAGACCACCTCGGGTGGGGGCAGGGGGTGACTGATCTCGGTGTACAGGAGATTTGGGTAAACAGGGTCAGAGTTGAAGTAAAGTGATCATTGTTCTCTGCTGAGTCCTGCTCAGGCTGTTCCTCTTAGATCCATGAAGGCTGATGAGGCAGTCACAGACAGACTAATCCTGTGGAAATGAGCCCAAATGGGTTAAAAGCTACACAGCTCTGCCATGAGGATACTTTGCCTTCCCAAATATCCATGATGTTCTGGGAGCACATGGAGCAGCTGTAGGTGCCACATAGGTGGGACCCCTGCCCACATCGGTGCCCAGTAACCCCTGAGCTGGACCCCAAGCTTGCCTGGAAATCCCATTTTCTGCAATTTTTATAAGTTTGGGAAAGAGCTGCTAAAGGAATCCAGGAGCTCTGGCTGTGCCTCAGTGCTTTAAAGGCCATCCTGCCCCATGCCACTGATCACAGAATCCTGGAACGATTTGGGTTGGATGGGACTGTAAAGTTCATCCAGTGCCACCCCTGCCATGGGCAAGGACACCTTCCACTATCCCAGGATACCCCAAACCCTGTCCAACCTGGCCTTGGACTTCCAGGGATCCAAGGGCAGCCACAGCTTCTCTGAGCACGGTGTGCCAGAGTCCCACCACCTTCCCAGGGAAAAAATTCCTTCCCAATAGCGCATCTAACCCTGCCCTCTGGTGTTGTCCTGTTGCTCCAGACCCTTGTGCAGAGTCATTCTCCTGGAGCCCATTTAGGCACCTCTCACCTGCCACTGGTGGTAACTCACCTGAATTCAGTTCCCATCCACTTCAGGGGGGCAGATTTCTGTTTCTTCCAGCATGCCGCTGTTGGTAGGTGCAACTTACTGTCTTCCTCTCCTGCTAGGAAACGTTCCTGCCCATGACAACACCAGGAAAAAGAAACCCAGCAAAACTACCAAGAAACTACCTGGAGCACAAAGACCTCGGATTTCAGACTTGACACTCAGAGACATTCATATCATTTATTAAGAGTTGAGCTTTGACATTTTACTTGGGATTTTTCCAGAGTCCACTAGATCCTATTGGATATAGGGTTTTGTTTTGTTGGTGTTTTTTAATATCTATTGTGACAGAAATATGCCATATTTCTAACTTCTAAAATATTTCTAGTATTTTTTACAGGTTTTCAGTTTTGCATTCCCTCTCACGCAAAGCCTCTTCAGACACAGAATCCCACCTCACAGGGCTCCAGGGCTCCCTGTTTTAACTTGTATTCCCTCTGCCTCGTCAGGGATAACGGAGCTGTTCCCTGCACATTCCCAGTGCGGGATCTGTATGCGCCTTCACAAAGCCCTGGGTCCGTCTTCCAGGAGAGTCAGTTTAAAGAGTCAGACTTTGTGCAGCATTTCCGATTGCCTCTAGATTATTTTTGTAGCTCTGGGGAGCTGCAGCCCCGCTGCGACCCCTGGGCTGCTCCGAGCTCCCTCTGCACTGGGTTGCAGCCCTGATGTGTGATCACAGTAGGGTTTTGTGGTGTAGCCTATGCACACATCTGAATAGTTCACTAGATTTAAGGAATACTGGAAGTTGCTTCAAGTATCTTATACTGTGAATTTTAGAGCTTTAAGAGGATGTGATAGCATCTCTCCCTCTTCCCGTGTGTCTCTGCCGAGTGCTCCCCACCTGTTTGTGTTTTCTAGATGCCATTAAATTAAAAAGCCCTTAGAAGTGTGTGTTTAAGGTGTTTGGACTCGGGATGCTGTTAAGGTAGGCTTGTGCAGCATTCACAGGAACTGAGCTTTTCGATGTCATAGTTTTTCACTTGTTTGTGTTCATGATTTTTAAATTAGGGAGGGGTTTTTGGTTTTTTTTTTGTAAGTCATGGGTTGGGTTTTTTTCCTCCCCTCACAGTGCTATTTAAAGCTGATCATGTTACCCATTTCCCAGAGGGTGTATCCTACTATCATTTAATTTAAACTCCTTTAGACAATCCTTCCTAGGCCTGCAAGTTGTATTTGGAGAGGCTGAACAAGGAATTTTAGGAGGTGTCAGGTGTTGCTGGTTGTGATAGAGCCAAACCACATGGGAAGTGTTGACATTCCCTCTTCCACACTGGCCTGCGGGTCTCGATTTGGCTTCATGACCCCCTTGCTGGAATGAAATATCAGGGTGATTGTCTGAATCTTGAGGCTGAGCTTACAGACCTCCAGGGCCATCTCCAGCACAGAGGGGATGATGCAAAAACATTATTTCAGGGGCTGGATGTGCTCCCACTGCTGCTGTCTAAGCTTCATGGGAATGTTCTTGCCTGGTTTGTCCTTCCACCATTTAAATTCAAGAAGCAGAAAACCAACCAAGCTCTGTAAAGAGTCTGCCCAGACACTTGTGAACACTTTTTTTTTTTTTTTTTTTTCCATGTATAAATATACATATATATATATATAGTGTGGCACAGTTGTAGCTGAGGGCAGGAAGCGCTCTGCTCCTCAGGTGAGGATGCAAAAAAATGGCAATAAAGAGAAAAGCTCTCCAGTTTTAAATTTGAATCTTGTATTTCAGAAGTCACTGGATTTAGCTCAGGCTGCAACCTCCACTGTTCAGCTGCAACCAGCCCTGGAACTGCGCTGGGGCTGGTGCAACTTCTCAGCTTCAGGTGCAATTTTAATTAAGCTGTCAGTATTGATTGGAGACTCTGCTGGAGCTGCTGGATTTTGGCTCTCTTTGAGCCTTGCTGGCCCTGGGTCCTGGGAAGAAGACTGGCCGTGCTGGCAGCTGCCTCTGGGCTGCTCTGCTTCCCTCCCAGGACACTCTGGGGATTTAGGGAGTCCTGGGCTATAGTGCAGAGATTAAGTCTTCCTGTCCATGTCTGAAAAGCCCTTTCCTTCCTTATTCCACCACGCAGGCCTTGGAAGAGGCCTGTGTCTCTGCTGTCCTCAGCTTAGTTGGGTAATGCTTGCCTTAAACACCCATCATGCTGAGCACCCTCTGTCACTGTGCTTTTTCTGGGAATTGAGTTCTTTGCCGCTCAGTCCTTCCCTCTCACTTGCAACAGATCCCTGAGGAGTGAAGGGGCACGTGCAGCAATGGCTGAGAGGATTTCTGGGCTTTACCTGGCAGAGCCAGTGTGATAAATTAAGTTTGTCCATAGCACTTAAAGGCACTTGGCTGTCAGGAGAATTGAGGGGAATGTGGTCCGTGGGTGTTCCCTTGGGGTGTCCCATGCCCTGAGCACAATGAGTGGGACAAAACACCCCAAGCAGGGGATTTCTGGGGTGAGGAACCTGCTGGCAGGAGAGGTGGTTCCTTTCCAAAAGGATGTGCTCACTGTCGCTGCAGATGTCCCTTGTTAAAGGGCCTGTAGACTAGAACAACTCGATTTTTATTTTTTCCTTGGATTTTGGGTGGCTGTTTCCAGGTTGTCCATTTTCACACTTCTCCCTGCTCAGTTCTTGCTTCTCCTAGAGTAATTCAAACAAGTCATGGCCTCATGTGCCCTTTGCCATCACCTGCTGTCTGACGTCAGGAGTTTCTAGCCCCGCTCCTGCCAACACGGTGCCCGAGCCCAGGAGCTGGACAGGAGCCTGGGAAGAAGATACAAGTTAAAAGCAGAAGAAGCTTTTCTCACCCTCAGCCAAGGCCATGGTGGGGCTGCCCACTCCCCTTCCACCTCTGGTGGGATTTAAAATCCTTGGCTCTGAGCGTGCTGTGTCAGCTCTAGGGGACAAACCAGCTAAGTAAGGTCTATTTATATGAATGTTCCCAGCTCTTCCCACTCCACAAATTCACCCAGAGACTGTCTTGATTGTATAATATGCATTATATGGAAGCTATTTATATATGAATGAATGTTTTTATGGAAAGGAAGGCAAGGAGCTCTTGTTCTTCTCCATTAAACTGGAATGGCAGCTCTGGTTGCCCAATAGCAATCCCTGACCAACAGAGATGTGTTAGCAAAGGACTGACTGATTTCTGGTTTTAATAAACTGTGGTTTACTGATTTTCCTAATTGTACAATTACCTTAAGAGGTGGTAGCGTCCCAGCCTTAGAGATGAAACTTGTAAAAAACAAAAAAAAAATAAATGATTTTGTTGAGAAGATGAAGGAGCTTTGTAAAAAAATTTTTAAGGCAATTGTGAATTGTCTAGGTTAGGCATTTACAACTCTTTATAAAAATAGGAACTTTTAAAATTGGCAAAACTTTCTAGGTCAACTAGTGATGGGAGCTGTTATTTTGGATTTTCATAGTGAATCAAAGGGAAAGTTGCCATAGTGTTTAGGCAGACCTAAGTGTTCAGTATTGCTTCTTGTATTGCATTTTTCAATAAACCTTCAAACAAAACTCTCCCTGGCACTGAATTCTCTTCTTCCTCCTCACCTTCCTCCAGGTTTCTCTCCTTAGCCTGGCTTTGTGGTGACTTGGTTTTACCAGCCTAAACCAAAGCCTCCAAATGTAGCTACAATAGTGCCAAAGCTCTCCCAGCCCTGGGCCATCATTTCCCTGGGTTCTTGGTGCCTTCAGACCCTTTAAACAGTTCCCATTGTGGTTACATGTGGAACCAAAGCCCCCAGAAAGGCCAGAAGCAATTCCCAGAGTTCAAGTTTGCCCCAAAGAAGCATCACTTGATATAAAACCATCCTTTGAGCTATGGAATTTGTGGTGAGCCCATGAGAGACGTGTGCTCAGCCGCTGCTGCCCAAGTGAGTGTGACTCAACTGGAGTGGGGGGAAATGTCAAATCCATCTATATTTTGGTCCTATCTAATTTTTTTTTCTGGCTTACAGCAGCTTTAGGAGGGACAAAAATAAGGCACAAAAAGCTGACAGGGCATCTTGGCTGCAGGCCTGACAGAGAACAAGAGCCAGAGGCCCAGTTAGGGCAGCTGGAGACTGGAAATTGGCTGGGAAGAGCTTCCCCGGGGGCAGGGGCAGCCCAGGGGCTGGCTGTGGTACCTCCCTGTGCCTTGGTTTCCCTAGCAGGCAGAAAGAGAAGGGTGGCACATGGCATGTCCTGCTAAAAGCTCTGAATTCTCATTGCTCCCACACAGCCATCACCACTTCCACCCTGACCCTGGACAGGTTGCTTTCAAGTACTAAATCTCAGTGTCCTGTAAAGCCAGAATTACCAAGGAGGCTCAGAACCTGACCCTGGAGAGTTGGGAAGCTGCCACCACTGGAGCTGCTTTCCCGTAAGTGTCACAGCAGCATGACTCACTCACAGCTCTGTGGCAGAGCCAGGTCCTGTCATCTCCCAGGCTCCTGCCCTCCCCAGCCTGGCAGGGCCATGCTGAAAACAGCCCTGTCCTGGGGAGCTGAGGTTGGGGAGGTCCCAGCATCTTCAGACAATGCACTGGTGTGAGGGGTTGTGGCTGGGTACGAACCACATCCCCAAAAACCTCGTGTCTGCAGACAACCAACCAATAAATGGCTTCATCCCTTTGCTTACCTTCACTTTGGGATGTCAGTCCCCTGCTCAATGGCATCACCTGCTCCCACTTTTGGCTCTATTGAGCATCACCTGGGGAGCAGCTCCAAGCTCTTGTCAAGCTCCTGTGGGTCCCAGTCTGTCCCACAGCTACCAGCTCCAACAATATGGGATTGTGCTGGACTGCACCAGTGTGTCCTGGCAGAAACACCATCATCAGCCTTGGGACTTCCACAGGGAGGGGACATGGGGCTGATGGCTCCCAAGGGACTTCTGGCACATCCCTGTCCTGGACACTGCAGGGACATCAGTGGCACCAGGGATATGGTCCCACATTGCCCATCCACCCAAACCATGGTGCTTTGCTGGGCAGGAGTGTTGCCATCGCCAGTGAAGGAACACCCCAGCACCGGTGGCACTGGAACCCCCATCCAAAATGTCCAGGGGAAAAGTGTCCTCAGCTTATTTCCCCAGTGTTTGTGCACAGGGACAGCAAACACCCACCTCGATGCTGAGCAGTCTGGGGCCATCCCAGGAGACTGGAAAGGCTTTTCCTCAAAGCTCCCCAAAGCCCCTCTGGGTAAGTGTCCCAAGCGCAGGGTGCCTTTATCCACCTCACAGCCAGAGGAGGAGGGGGTGTGGTAATGTTGCCTGTGGCATTTTGCCTTGCTACAAGCTAGGGAAAATGTTAGGCAAACAAATACCATGGCAATCCAGATGCAAATAAATAAAACCCCAACCCCTTGTTCCAGCTGCGCAGGAGGCAGCAGCTCCCGACGGGCCAAGTCTGCACTCCTGGGTGGCCCCACACCCATCCCAGCCCCAGATCCCACACCAAAGGCAATGACTCTGTCTTGGAGGTCCCAATCTTTGGGAAGAAGCCACAAAAGTCGCTTTCCTTCATCACCCATCCCTGGTCCTTCCTCATGTCTCCATCCCAGAACTCAACCTGCAGAAGCAGCTGTCACATCAGGAGGAGAAAGTTCCCATTAAATCACCAGTTTATTACAGCCCAGACTATTTTTAGGCTGTTCCTCCCGGTTTTTGGGCTCAGCAGCCAGTTGTGTTCCTGGAGGATCAGGGCTGCTCTCAGGGCTCCTGAGGGAATTGCTGTGGGAGCCAGGCAGCAGCGGGGTGACTCCATCCCTTCCTGCTGGGAGAGCCCAGGGTCTGAGACAAATGGGATTGAAAGGGAGGAATTATGTTGTCAATGGGCCAGGCTGGACATGCTGAGCTCAGCTCTGAGCTCTATCAATCACTGGAGAAAATGAAGCACAAAAGAATGGCCAAAACCAGGTGGGGAATTACCTCAGGTCCTGCAGCAGCTGCGTCAATGGCCTTGGATTCATCCCTGCTCCGTCCTCAATCACCCAAGGAAGCACCAGCACAGATTCCTGCAGGTTCATGGGCATCTTTTGCTTTTTGCCCCCAGCATAGGCTCCAAGACACAGCCCCAGAGATTTGGGCTCCAGCCCCATGCCGGTGCTCAGCTGTCAGGACACGTCACACAGATGCTGACAACACTGAGGGAACTCTGGGTTTTAACCCAGGACCAGCCCCAGGGCAATCCATCCCACATTGCTCAGCCCATTTCTACAGTAGGATTAATGTGCAGAGCCTTGGATGCCAGAGAACCTACACAGGACGCCCCCAAACCCACAGAAAAAGCAATTAAAAATAATTAAGCAACTTCTCCCAACCCCACCCCAGCTCCAGACCTGTTCCAGCTCCCCTGGGTACTGGGAAGCACTAGGATGGGTGCCTTCGGCTCAGTGCTGGCTCATTAATGCAGAGAAGCATTTTGTATCACACTCTTGCCCTTCTTTAAAATAAAACAACAGAAATCAGCCCCCTGCGAAAAGGGCCAGGGTGTTACAGACCTGGGGAACACGCCTGCACTCATCACACCGCTCCCCCAGCACAGGTCACACCGACCCCCACGCGTCATCTTCCCCACACCTCGGCAGGAGATTTATGGCTGGGATCACTCACTCCTGGCTGTACTGCAAGTACACACTGGGAGCAGGGCCCTCGCCTTCTCACAGACCTTAAATCTTAAGGAAGGGCACTCTGGCCAAGCAGATTCATGGCTGTGACCTACCCCACTGCAGGGAGAGGAGGAGGAGGCAGAGGAAGGAGAAAGAGCTGCAAACCAGCCAAGGGCTGAGAAGTATCAGGGAGTGATTGTCCCCAGCTGTGGTTGTTGTGCTCCCTGGGGACAGAGGTGTCCCAGCAGCAAATCTGGAGACCTGCTGGCACTACTGGGGTGTCCCCAGGCGTGAGAGACCCCCTCACAGCCACCAGCGGGGTCTGCACCTCCCGAGGGCACATCTCCCACACACAGCCTGTGGCAGTGGTTCCCTCAATCCATTTTCCCTATTTTATCCATTTTTGGCCCAAACTAAGCTGTCCTGTAGCCATGCACCAGCTGAGAGGTCTCTTGGTGCTGGGGGATAACTGCAATTGCCCTTGGTCTCTCCAGCCTCCATCCTCTGGTCCAAGGGTCCCCCAGGGTCAGTCGTCATCAACATGGACACATTGGTGTTGGGAACAATCCCCCAACTTTCTCTGCTGATGTTTATGATTAAACACCCCTTCTGTTGGTAGGAATGTTTTCCTGCAGTGGCCACCTCCTGGGGTGGGATACCCTGGGGGGTGATGAAGCTGGGTATTTAGTCCATAGTGTATGCAGCCTGTTCCTGAGCAGGACAGAAGGCACCACCAAGCACTGCCCTTCACAGGCTGGGCTGTGTGGCATCTCCAGGGCTCCCAGGATTGTTCCACTTCACAACTCTGCAGCCAAGCAGTCAATGGAGGGATCCATCCAGGGTGTACATTTTTACTTCCTCTTTTGATTTCTGTTTCTAACCCAGCCTCACCTTGCCCAGTTAATTCCCAGAACACTGTGAGGACAGCATACATGGCATCCATCCACTGAAACCAGCACTGCTAATATCCCACAAATACTCTGGGAACAGTGTGCACAGACAGAGCTGAAGGTGAGCGATGCACAGATGCTGCTCTTCCCTGGAGAAGGCACAGGGCTTCTCACCCTGCCAGATTAATTAATCAAGCTGCTTTGCATTTTGAAATTATCCCTGTGTGACTCAGAAATGCCTCCCCTGGAGGATGCTGCTGAGCTGGGAAGGAGGATGGGGCAGCAGGAGGATGGGGCAAGAGGATGATGCTGGTGCAGGCACATGGTCCAGGCAGGTTGCCCTGCAAATCCAGCCATTTCCCACAGTTAGACTGAGCCTCAGCTGAAAATGAATGGGAAAAAATAAAACAAACACCCCCAGTAGCTTCTCATGCAGCTCCTTGTGGCATTTTGGGCTTCAATTTCTTGCTGCCAGTTCCCAAAGCATGGCCCAGGACCTGGCATTAGCTCTGGCTGCAGATGGTTAAGCTGAAGGGAAAAGTTATTTTCGGACAAAAACAACCTTCTGGCACTTCTCAATCCTGCTCCAGGGCAGACCCCAATGGTGACTTTTTCTTGTTGCTGTTTATTGCAATGAATCAGTGCCTAAATACTGTTGAGATTAAGTAGCCAAATAAATAGCTGAGCTTGGGCTGGTATCACTCCCAGAGAATCCTTTGGGATGCAGCTGGGCCCAAACCACAGCTGTCGGTCCCACCTCTGGTCCCTGCATGGGGGAAGCTGTACCCAAGCTCTCTGGGAGGGCTGGCATTGGAAACAGAGACAACTTCTCCCTGTAAAGTAGAACCCCCTGCCATCAAAGCACTGTGGGGGCTGCTTTTTGGGAGAAGAGGGGGCTGGGGTAGAAAAGGCAATTTCCAAATTATTTTACTGGGATGTTTTGATCTGGAGAAGGACGTTGTTCCCAAAGTTTGCAAGGTCTGACACTTTGTGCTCAAGACCAGAGAAGGAGAAGCAGAGACAGAAATAAAACACCTCCCCCCCCCAGACATTTCATACACATAAAAGAGATTTCAGCTATCCCAACAGACCCTGGTTTTGGGAAGGTAAAAGGCAAAGATCCCATCTAGGCTGCCACAGCCATTTTGAAGCCTCCCAAGCTGCTGGAGAGCAGAGCTGTGCTAGTCTCATCTCTCCAATCCATACATCCACATGCCCTGGCATCCTGGGGCTCCTCCTGCCCGAGAGAGCTGGAGGGAGTAAGCAGGGATGGGATGAACCCCCAGCTCCCTTTTCTCCAGGAATCTACCCCAGTGCTGAGGCTGCCTCTCTGGCCTCATCCCATACAGTTCCTGCGCTGCATCCAACAGGCATCAAGTATCAGAACAGCACCAAAAGGACCTGGTCTACCTTTCTGTCCCTTCACATCCTTCCTCCCACCACCTGCATCCTCCATCCCACCAAAAACCAGCACAAACTCAGATCCACTGAGAGGCTCTCAGAATTGCTGCACCCCAAGTGGGCAGCAGCACCTTGCTTGCAACTCCTTGGGCACCTTTTTTACATCCCTTCTCTCCATAAAAATCCCAAACCTTGCACTTATCACCTCATCCTGTGAATGTTGAGCAACTGATTATGGAGCATCCCTTCTCCAGTGGAGTCTGGGTGGGGGCACAAGGTCTCACAGACCCTCTGGCCAGACTGCCGCAGGCACTGCCCCTCCCAGCATCCCACAGGCAAGAGGAGGAGGAGGCAAGGCATGACCACATGGCATCCAGATAATATTTAATAGCCCCGTTGGGCCTACGTGCTCTGGCCAAGCAAATTTTTTGGTGGGTTGAGGCTGGACAAGGGGACACCACCCCCCAAAGCATCTCCCCACCCCAACCCTGCTGAGATAAAGTATTGTGGGGGCTGGTGGGGTTTCACCCGCCCCCATGTCCCTATCCCACAATTTGTGTGGGGTCTCAAAGCAAGGACTCCTCTGGAAAAGCCACCAGGAGAAGGTCTTGTAAGGCCAAGGGCATCTACCCGGAAGGACATCCCACCTAGGCGAGTCCTTGCCCAGGAGCGGAGGGTCAGGACCTTCCTCTTGGCATTGGCTTAAAAATGCCACTCCCAAACCCCTCCTGGATGTGGGGTTTTGGGGTTGCTGGGGGCCAAGATGAGGGACTGGGATGTTACAGTCCCCAAAGGTGCTGGGGACATCAGACCTGCGTGCCCTGCTCCATCCCCACCACCCAGGAGCTGGGCAGGGGCTCGCCCTGGCTTGGGGGCTCACTGGGCTCCAGCAGCTGGTCCAGGGACTCGCCAGTGCTTTCCAGTTTGGCGTAGCCCACAAGGCTGACGTGGTCCAGCCGGGGCCAGCTCCGGTTCTTACGGTCCTTGATGGGGGCCACCAGCAACACCCCCGGCCGGCCAAGGTCCAGGGATTTGGAGTGTCCTGGGGCGTGGAGGTGCACATCGGGGCTGAGCTCCACCAGCGGCTCCACGCTGGGACAGCTGTCATCCACGCTGATGACAACGTGGCCACCACCACCATCACCATCCTGGCCGCAGGGTGCGGTGCCGTCACCAATGGAAAGCGGAGCTCGGGAGAGCTGTGATGTTTTGGGGGGATGCTCAGCAGGGTCCCTCTCTGCCCTCCCGCCAGCCCCCCGTGCTGCCCCGTCCAGCAAGCAGTTGTTGAGCTTGATGATGGGCAGTGTCAAGGCTCCCACGGCCGAGGACAGGAGGGACTCGGCTCCAGCGCGGCACGGGAGGCTCAGGTTGACCTCGGTGGAGCGGAGACTGTGAAGAGAGGTCGCGGGGGAAGCTGCCGGGTGCTGCAGGAACTCGGCCATGGCCTGGAGCCGGTTGGGGCCGTAGCAGTCGGACCACTTGCTGCCAGGGCTGGGGCAGGGCTGACAGGACAGGTCCACCTGGTAACAGCCCTCCACGCACTCAGCATTGGCCTTGGGGAAGGGCTGGCTGTCCCTGTGCTGGCAGTGCCCGTCCTCGGGGCTGGTCCCCTTGGGCAGCCCCACTGTCAGGCTGTAGAGCCCCTTCTGCATCAGCTGCCGGGTCTCCATGTCCCTGTTCTCGTACAGCATCGTGTTGGCGCAGATGAAGATAAAGAGCCCAATGCCCATGATGACGGGGCCGATCAGCTTCAGCTTCTCGCTGTGGGGCATGTGGTGCCCGGCTGCCGCCTCCCTTCTGGTGTCCCCCACCACACTGGTGTTCCCCGTGCCGGCCCCAGTGCCCCCATGTCCCCGGTGGGGCCAGTAGCCCACCACAGCAATGGTCATGCCCACCAGGACCACCGAGATGCCCACCATGACGAAGGCCCCCGCGGGTGAGCGCATGCGGAGCTGCCCTTTCAGCGGGGGCTCCGTCGGGGACTTGCGCCGCAGGCGGCGGCCCTGGCGCCGCGGGGGGACGGGGGGCACCGGCACCTTGGGCCCTCCGTGCTCCGGTTCCCGCATAGGCCCGTTGGATTCGGCGCTCTCTGCAGTCATCGTCTCTGGCTCAGCCACAATTCCTGCACAATGGGAGGAGAAAAAGGTGAGCAGGCATCACTGGGGGTCCCTGTGCCTGGGATGCTGGAGCATGGGCACCACAGGGACACTGGGAGCACGGGGATGCCAGGAGCACCAGGACACCGAGCCCACAGGTTACACCAGGCAGGGACAAGCAGCTCTGCTCTGCCCGATTGCTCCCCTCTTTCTCAAGTCACTTCTCTCTCTCCCCACTCAGGAGTGAAGGGCTGAGGCATCTCTTCCAAACACACTCCCAAAGCCCCCAAACTCATCCCTCTAAACGCCTGAGCTGCGCAGGAAGCGAGGACAGCTGGGACCCTGCTGTGCCACACCCAGCACGGAGCCATCGCTGGCATCACAGCCTAAGGGACCTGTCGTGGGTCACCCCAGTCCTGCGACACCTGCAGAAGGTGCCACTGCCAGTCTGCCACTACAGCAGTGAGGGAAGGAGCTGTTTATTTGTCTGCTGGGGAAACTGAGGCACCTGGAACTCAAACGAAAGGTCTGGCAAGCCACACCACCCAGAGCCTGTGAGTGATGATCCAAGCAGGACCTAAAAACCTAAACCAGTATCAAGCCACTCATCAGACAGCAGGACCCATCAATCCATGGAGAATTTAAGCTAAAAGACGTGTTTTTCCCGATTTTCTGCTGTCTCCTATTTCCTCTGACCTGCTCAGTGCACCCCAGGATCCTGCCTTCACACACACCAACATAAAACATAAAACTCCACATCTACACAGTGTGTCATTTTATCCAGAACTTTATTTCCTAGATGCGCAAAAAGGTGTGGAAGCTGCTGCCCAACACAGTAGGTGACCAATCTGGTAAGAAGCATCAGCTGGGCTGGCACCATTGTGCCTGGGATAAGTGGAACCCTGGGAAGCTAAAACAGGCCTTGTACAAGTCCCAGACCAAGAACATCTTTTAAAAATATAAATAACCTCATGCTGACAGGAATCTGTGTTCTCGCAGCATGGTGCTGCCATGGCTGGCAGTGGGGCTGGGGCAGGACAGGGTGTCCATGCACTCTCCTGTGTCTCCCAGCACTGCCAGCATGGAAATGCTGCCCAGGCCATTCCCAGAAGAACATCCTGGAGGGGATGTGAGCAGGGAGAGCTGCAGGGTGGCCCCCAGCCAAGGGATGCTGTGGGAGGGGGGCTTAGCACCCCACTGCATCTTAAACTGTCAAGAAAAGCATTTGGACAACACAGTCATAGATATTCAGCAAATCAAATCCAGAAACTAAACCCAAGGAGAGCCCTTCAGGAGGACAGGGGTGACCACTCCAATTTCACTCCCCAAGATGAATGAAGTATGGAGAGCCAGTGACCAGCATCCAAACAGCAGAAAAATACTACTTTTTTTTTCCCCCAGTTAATCATCTTAAGGTGTTATTAGCATCAGAGGGAAGGAATTAAAGATATGAGATCCAGGATGACAGCTTGTTCCTGGCACAAGGCTGTCAAGCTGTGACAACTCAAGTAAGGGAGATTTAAAGGGAAAAAAAAATAAAGTCCCAGACAAACCAGACCAAACCACAGGCCACTGCTGAGAGGGGTATTAAGGTTTTCTGAAAAATAATTTGATAATCCCACATGGCAAAGGGAGAAACACAACAAACGCACGGTAATGTTCATCCTGAAAAATGAGGCTTTAAATATTTTGGTACTAAAGGAAAACTACTGGACACTTGAACACATCCCAAAGACTGTGGGTTTTTTGCCTCCAAATGCTCTGATTAAGTTTATGTCTCAATTTTCTCTAATTGCCATCTTAGCTTCAAACTTTCTTAATTTTTATAGCAAACCCTTTAAATGCCTTGCTGACTACTTAGGGATTAAGAAGAGAATGACCCTCTACATTGCAAGAGAAAGCTCTTGGACACTGATTGGGGAGAACACGACCCCCACAGCTCACAACCCCAAACTCACACTGAACACACACCAGGCACCTCCTGTTTTATTCTGGAGCCTCAGCTGTGCCTCTTTAACACCAGTTCCTCTAACCTCCCTAATCCCCACTGTGGAATCAAGACCAGTGTCCACAGGGATGAGGAGCATCCCTGGTATCCCACCTGTGGGGACAAAGAGCTTCGCTGGGGTTCTGCCTGTGAGGACCATGAGCACCTCCCAAATTCTGCCTGTGAGGACCACACATCCCCTGGATCCCATTCAGGACAATGCCTTGGGTCTAGGTGATGTTCACCTGGGTTGCACCAGGCTGCTCTTGCCACACTTTTGCTCTGGATACAGTCTGGATTCATCTCAGGCTGCTTGGGAACGGGTACAGGAGGATGAGAGGCGCCCACCCACCCCACGTGCACAGGGTCCAGACCACACTGGGGCTGAAACAATCCCCTTCCCACCTTGTCTCCTTTTCTCTGGGAACAGGGACAGAGGTGCTGGCAGGAGGGACAAGGCAGATGCCACCAATCTGGCTGCAGGCAGGGAATCCCCTCTGCAGCCCCGGCCACTATTCCTGCCCAGAGTGCCTCTCCCTTACGTGCCCACTGCCGTGTTGTGAACTCGGAGCGCTTCCTTGCTCATTGCTGGGGCTGGCTGTTCCCAGAGTTCAAACCCATTATTTTTATTAATAGAATCCCCAAGGTTATATAACCCTTTAGAAAAAATAAATTAAAAAAACACAAAACCCAGCACTGCCATTCCCTCCTGCACCCTGCAGCCGCTGACACTCCCGCGAACGGATGAATCCCACGTTAGAGCAGCGGCATCAGACACAGCTCTAGGAACAGGGCTCGGGGACAGCCTGGTCCCATGCTGGGGACAGGCAGTGGCTCGGCATTCCTGGCCATCTCCGTCCAGCCCGGAGGCATTTGTGGCTCACCAGGACCAGCTCTGAGGTTTCCATTCCCGGTGGGAAGGAATAACAGTATGGAATGACAGTATGGAACTGTAAATGTCATTCTGGAGCGGGATGAGCACTGCTCTGCTGCCAGGTTAAGCTCCCAACCCCTGCAATAAGCCTGACACTAAAATAAACCCAAATATTTCTCTAATCCCTCCCATCACAAAGGCACATTGCTGACTCCACCCTCCCACCTCAATCCTCCCTGGCCGCCTTCGCAGATTGATTCTCCTAAAATTTGACACTAAATCCCAATGCATCTGACAGCAGCAGAGCTGGGTGGTGGTGAAGCAGAATTTGGGAAGGATCTCTCCTGCAGGCAGATCCTCACATCCCCTGGGTGTCCCTGGGATGCTCTGCCCCTACCATGACCACAATGCCAGCTTGAATTTCCAGCATCAAAGGCTATCAAAAAGCAGAAATGGCCTCCAAATCTCCCTCTGGCTAAGGGAAGAGAGGCTGTAACGGTGTCTGGAAGTGCCACTCCAGTCCTGTGCCACAGGAGGTGCCACCCAGCTCAGTGATGGGCTGGAGATGCAGAAATGCCATATGGAAAAGGGCCAAGTGCAGGCAGCTCTGAGGGCCTTCTCCTCGCAGGTTTATCCCTCTTGCCAGTTATCCTTCCAGGAGCTTTTTCTTTTCCTTGGCTCACACCTGGAAAGGGCTTCACTGCAGGACAGCATCGACCACACAGAAGGGAATCCAGCATCTCCCTAGGGACAGTGTTCCCATTGCTGCCATGCCCCATGCCAGGCTGTGCTGCCCAACCATGGGGCATGATCCCATTCTGCACCAGGATCCCACCCTGGATGCAGGATCCTGTGGGTCCTGTGCAGGGCATCACCCCGGGAGCTGGCACAGGAACAGCCCTGCCTGGCTGTAATGAACACCCAAAAAATGCCCAATAAACAGAAACCACCTCTGTTTCCTTTTTCTTTTCCTAAAGTACTATGACTTTAAAGATGCTCTCCTGATTTTGGGAATAAACTGGTTTTGCAATTCACTGCTGAATCAGCCAGCAAAACCTGCAGTGTGTCTAAAGGCCACAGTGATGGGTGAGACCCCAAATCAGCAAGCACAGCCCAGCCCCCTCTGCCTCATCCAAGCCCTGGGGAGCCTATGACATCCAAGCCCATGGTGGCTGAGCTCCCCCAAATCCCTCTCCACAAGGAAAGGGGACCCAGACAGACAAGACCCTCTGGGTATGAGGCTGTGTCGAGCTGCTGGAGCCCCCCTGGTTCTCCCACCCACAGGGAAGGTACGGAGAATGGGAATGACAGTCTGCACTGAGACGTGTTGCTTAAAAATAACTCCTTTTCAGCCCAACCTCCAACGCCGCCTCCAGCACGGGGCAGGAGGCGACCACAGGAGCAGTACCCAGGCATCAGCTCCTTCCCCATCCCACCTCCCATCCTGGCTGCAGGAGACCAAAGCCAAGGCCAGGAGGGGAGCAGCAGTGATCCCAGTGCACTGTGCATCCCTCACGCTGGATACTCGGGTGGTCTGAGCCCTCGTATCCCCACCTGTGCAGTGCCTCCTCCTTCCCTAGTTCTCTGGGTTCACTTCAAGTTCCCCTCCTTGGCTACACATAAAGGTCTCCAAAGAGAGGGAACAGGAGAAAAATCTGCCAGATGTTTCTGGGGGTTTCCCAGCTGGAGCAAACCCTGTCACCACCCCAGCATCCACTAGCAGCTCCCAGTCCAGAGCCTCCCCTGGGTTCATTCCCAAGGAATAAAACCTCCCTGTGTGAACCTGACACAAGTGTTCCCAATGCAGTGACAAAATCTGGTGGCTCCAGCTTCAGCTGGGGGCACCCATTAATCAACCATAATTAATTAAGTTCCTTCACAGAAACTTCCACATAAACTCAGTAACACTAATTACCACAGCAGGGGAAGGATTATCCCCTTCCCAGTGGGAATCACCTTCTGGTCCTGGACTGGGAGTCTCACTGGGATTGTGACAGATTTTCACCTTTGCTGCAGCACAGAAGATTCCAGGACTGACCACCCAAAGGTCAGAAGTGCCCCTCATTCCCCTCTCCGCAGCACAAAGCCATCAGTTTTCCCAGGTGAAAGATGGGATGGAGGAGGGGCTAACACCAAACCACCTCCACCAAGCACCTTTCAGCAGGGGCATCACCCCCACACCTGGCCTGGGGTGTGGAGAAGCATCGTGCCTGCTTCCCATCATCAGGTCACATGTCCAGACAGCAGTCAGGAGCCACCAGGGCCACCACTGTCACTTGGAATGTGATCCAGAGAAAGATGGTGCTGGGGTGATCTGGGGGCACACGGGTCTCTCCTTCTGCTTTCCACCCTGTGCTTGACCCCAGGGGAGAGGGTCCTGATGGGCAAATGGGACGTGAGGAGTGAGAGCCACCAATACCACCAGCAGCTCCAGCTCCATTCACCTCGACTTCCCCAAACTTCTCCCTGCTCCTAAAAAATGGGGCCATGCTCTCAACGCCTCTCTAACCCTCAGGCAAAAGAAAGTGTGTGGAAACATCCCACTGATTACTAATTATCAGAGCCTGCCTTACCCAGATTTGCTCTGCTAATTAGACTAATCTCCACGGCTGGGAAATGAGCTGCAGTCACCCATGGTGAGGAGCTCACGCAACTTGGATATTGCTTAACTCTGACATGTCAGACCCCTGCAATGGGAGCGGGATTGTAATTCCCAGCTGCTTCTGACAGCCCATTGTTTAAGGAGACAATGAAAATCCACAAATCTGGTGTTTCTCCCTCAAGCCAGTGCTGAAATCAGGACATCTGCATTGCCCAACTTTTTTGATAGGAACCAGATGCAAATAATTAATAAATTCAAATTCAAGATAATGCAGATATGTAAATTTAAATGGAGAGAGCTCTTTGCTCACTTGGAGGAGGGGGAGGAGTGAGGGGCTCAGGGGGATTTCCTGGGAGAATTCCTGCATCTGGAAAGTAGTGTGGGGTGGCAGGGCACCCTGGGATGCAGGCTGTGGCCAACCACCTTGCAAATCCTTGCAGCCAAGAGAAAAGGAAGGAGAGTAAAAGAAAAATCCATGGGCTGAGATTTCCAGGGAATTGGGACCAAACTCTTGCTGAATTTGGCACCTTCCCTGCTGCTTTTTTGAAAAATCCCTGCCAGCATGGAGGGAGGGGACGGGATGGAAGGATGGAGTCCAGAGGCTGCCTCCCTGCTCCCAGGCATGGCCCGAGTTATCCAGGGGGTACAGACACACAGACTCACATCTCCCACTCCGCAGGCCCACATCTCACTTGGCCTGCAAGCAATGAAGTTCCCAGCTGTATTCCCAGCTGGTATCACTCTTAACTCCCAGCTTTTTAACCCCCATCTCCCCTACTCTTTATCCTGCAAAAGACATATCTTGCTGATTTCATGAGCAAGGATCCAAACCCACCTAGAGGTGAGACAGAGCCGCGGTCGCTGACCCCTCCATGCCATAAAACTCAGCCCCTTGTGCACACAGGCCCTCCTGATCCCAAACTCCGTGATCTACTGGGATAATTTCCACCCCCTTCTCTCTAGTGTCTCCATCAAACCCTGCGTGGGGATGAGCTGCGGGGCCACTCCCCACCCCAATCCTCTGTCAGGAGCCTCGGGAATTGCAAAAAGTGCTAGGACTGGGCAGTTCTACTCAGCTGCCGGGTTTTGGCTGTGTGAAGATGTGTGTGCCTCTGTGTGGGCTTGCACAGGAGCGTGCATGCACAGCTGGTTGTGCAAGCGAGTGTGTAAGTGTGGTGTGTCCGTGTGCGTGTCACGGTGTCCCTGCGTGTGCTCAGTGTCTGTGGGAGCAGATTTGTATCTGTGGGTGCCTGGTGCCCCCCAGTCCGCAGTGCCTGCGGGTACCGGGTGTCTGTCCACGGGTGCCCGGGGGTGCTGAGTGCCCGGCGCGCATCCCGCCCGGGCTCTGTGTGCCCGAGGTGGATGTGGATGTGCACGGCCGGTGCCGCCTGTCCGGGTCCGGGTCCGTGTCCCCCCGCCGTCCCCCCGTCCCCGCACTCACCGGCGGCCGCCGAGCCGTGCGCCTCCCGCCGGGGCCGGGGCCGGTGCCCCGGGGGCAGCGGGAGCTGGGGTCCGCCGCCTCGGCCGGGGCCATGGAGCGGCAGGAGGCAGCGGGGTGTTGGGATCCCGGCTCCCCGCTCGCCGCCGCCGGGACGTCTGGGCGCGGGCGGGGGGGCGGCGGGTTCCGCCCGGCCCCGGGTCCCGCCCCGGCCCCGCGGGGGGCGGAGCGCGGCGGGGTCGGGCGGGGGGGACGCGGACGGGACGGGACGGGACCCCCCCGTGCCCCTCCCGGGGCTCCGCTGGGGCCGGCGGCCGCTTCCCGGGCGTGGGAAAGTTGCGATCGCGGTGCGGGATCGATGGGGTTTGGGATTTTCCTGGCTCCGAGCGGGGCCGGCAGCGGCGGGGGATGGAAGGGGCCGGGCTGGGATCCTTCCTCCGCCCCGCTCCCGGGTCCCCTCGCCCAGCGGCGACCCCAGGCCCTCCCGCAGGATGGGCCCTGCCTCGTCTGGGGATGCTCCAGTGGAAGGTGTTCCTGCCCACGCCAGGGGGAGGGATGAAACTGGATGGTCTTTAAGGACCCTTCCCACCAGACTATTCCATGATTCTCTGATCCTATGAAATACTCAGAGCTCAGAGACCCTTCTCCACCCCACCACAAAGCCCCCCCAGCCTGCGGTGCGCCAGAAGATCCCGGTTCCTCAAGCCAGGCCGGCCTGCGCTGGGACTGGGGCTGCAGTGGATCGCCCCGTTCAGCGCAGGGAGTTCAGCAGTTGGGATGAAGCATTATCCCACGTCAATCCTGGCAGTTGGAGGCGTTTGCTGCAGCCCCCCCGCTCCGCACGACGGTGCTAATGCAGGTTCCAGAGGCACTTTCTCCTCCAGGCAGGCACAGTGCAAGGACCCTCTGCAAGGAGCTGCTCAGAGTGCAGGGCTTTGTTTCCCCTCCTCTGAATTTGCCAAAGACACAGCAGATCTCTCTGTCAACCCCAGGGATTATGGCACAGCACCCCCATTCCTGCATCCTCATCCCTCATCTTCATCCCCACATGCTCATCCCCTCATCCCCATTTCCTCCTCCCCGTGCTCCCATCTCCATCCTCACAGGGCAATGAACAGAATCCCACAGCTGTAACTAGGGTCACATCCTGACACGCCAAAACTGCCAATCCAAGCCTTCACCAGCACATTTCCAGCCCAGCACCACACCCCAACACTCCAGTAAGTGCTGTGGGGACTCCATCTCACCCAGAGCCTCAGATGTTCTGCAGGCAGAGGCTCTTTCTCAGCCTTTAGTTAAAAATGTGCCAAGGTCACATTCCCCAGATCCCTGATCTCCCTAGGAAGCCACAAAACAACTCAGCAATTCCCTGTGTAACTTTGCCACTGACACCCCACAGCCCAGAAGCAGATCCAGGATCCAGCTGAATGTCTCTATGGCAAGGAGCACTTCCTGGGAAAGCTTTTTAGGGATAAAGCTTAAAAATGAGGTGCAGGACACCAGGTTCCTCACTTGTCTCTGGCAGGGAGCATCATCCAGAGGGTTGATGATGAGGGAAATTAATCCCCAGTTCTGGGGGAATGCTGCACAGGGTCGATTCTTTGTTTTCTTGCCAGGTTCAGTTAAAGCAACTTCTGTGAATCTTTGGAGTTTCTCAAGGGAAGAGATTATGGTTGTGGGTCCAAGGTGCCAGCTGCATTGCTGGAGTGGAGCAATGCCTCACTCATCCAAACCTTCCAGACAAAGAACACCACTGCCCAGGGAAGAATGGGATTTGACTTTGGCTTTTCATGCTGTTCAAGCAACATATTCAAAGTCTCCCTTTGCCACCACTGGAACCCATCTGGGTACCCCATGATCCAGAAGAAATTAGTGCTTTTGAGCAAAATTTGATTTCTATTCAGAGGCTGTACCTGTGCCAGGCAGTGCTGGCCAAAGAGCCAGAGAGGGAAGTGGTGGGAGCTCAGTGCTGGCAGCTTTTGGAGCAGGGCTTGGTGGTTTGGCAGCACGGGCAGGGCACGGGGCAGGCAGCATGGGGCTGGCAGAAGCCACCGTGCTCCAGTAGTGCCCCTCCCTGCACAGGCTCTGTCTCCACAGCAGTTTTTCAGTTGCAGGTCACCAGGGACGCACTGAGTGCGCTGGTCTCCCCAGGAGTCAACTGTTAATGTGGGGAGAGATGCTGGAGGCAGGACTGGGGGAGAGGGAAGCTGCCTGTGGTTCCCTGGGGTTAAAGTTGGGTTGTGCAGGGCAGGAAGAGCTCAGCTCTGGTAATCCTGGCAAAACCTTCTCTGCTCTCTGCTGCTTCAGCTGGAGACTGAATCTGGGCAGGAGGGACCATGTGGATGGAGGAAGGAGGACCAGGCAGGGAGTGATCACAGCCAGGATCTGAGAGCAGAGAGAAGGAATGTTGTTATGGAGAGGCTGAAAGCTCGGGGTGGGGATGACTCATGCTGGAGAACATACAGCTGTTGGAGCGGGATTTGGCACGCTCGCGGGGCTGAGGAGCCTCCCCCATTACAGAGAGGGGAAAGAGGAGCCTCCGTGATGGCTCTGACCTGACAGAGGCAGCTGTTGACCTGTGCTGGAGGTGACAGGCAGAGAATGCAGCCTGCTAAAGAGGGGTCATGGCCTGGAGAGGTATTTCGGGCAGCAGAGAGTGCTCAGCAGTGAGATCCCCTCTGGCTGAGGGATGTGTATCCTGAGTGCTGGGGCTCCTCTGCTGTCTGCCTCGGGGAAGGAGAGTCAGAGCAGTGGGGCTGGGATGGGGCTGGAGAGGTCAGCTGTGAAGGACAAAGCATGAAGCAGACATACCCACCTTACCTAGTGACAGGGGAACCAAGGTATGGAGCAGAGATATGCTCTCTGTGGGCTCCTTGGCCCATGGTCATGGTCTCCTCGTGCTGGGAGAGGTGGATGTGGGGCCTGGAAGTGATTTCTGCCTGAGGAGTCAGACCACCATTCCTCCTGGGCTGCTGGCAGCTGATGGTTGTAGGGTACCAGAGCTTCCATCCAACTTCCATCCAGCAGAAGATGCTGCAGCAGCTTCCCCAGCATTCACAAGGCTGCCACAGGGCTCAGGGGGAAAAACAGTTCCCCATCCACTGGAGCCAGGGCAGGCAGAGAAGGAGATTTGGGCAAGGCGTTAGGAGCAGAAGGGTGAGCCAGCACCTTCCCAAAGTCACTTTCAGAGAGATGATTTTTGTACAATGCCTGGAAATAACCACAGCACCAGATTCCTGGTCCCGTGGGCTAATAGCTCCATAGGCTGCTTCAGAGGTGGCCCCATTACTGGGGTAAATGAAACAACTGTAAATACAAACAGCCCTGTAATTAATCACACTCTGTAAATGTGAAGTCATTATCTGTATGTCCCTGGAAAAGTAATTATCTCCAGCTTTTCAATAAAAACTTGGAAAAGCCTAAAGAGTTGAGTTCTGGAAATGTCATCCATCTCCATGTAGAAGAAAAGCTGCATATTTTCACATATTAATGCAAGTTAATAGAATGTACAAAATAAGTGAGATTTAATATGTCTCCAAAGCTGTAAGTTAAATGCCTCTTCTCCTCCCAGGGATTTATGAAAGTGTTTTGCAAACTTTTCCAGTATTGGACGCATCCTGTGGTGCTGTGTTTAATTTTCTAGGCAGTGGACATAAGATGGGATCTGATTTACAGATCTGTCCTCCACTGCCACGTAAAGCAATCCTTCCTTGCCTGACCGGGCTCACGGGTGCAGAGCTCTGTGTAAGGAATTCCTCTTTCCAAACAACCAAACCCAAATGTTTTCCAGTTGAAGGGAACATCAAGTCGACCACTTCAAGCCAAAACACATCTCTGTGAAGTTTTATGCAACTGAAAGTCCACAGAAACACATCCATGCTTGACTGAAAGTATTTGGGAAGATGGCATTGCCTGCTGCATTTACATTCCTGATGCTCTAGCAGCCACTTGGGGAGAGGAAGAGCAAGAGGAGGAGGAGGAAAAGGAGGAGGAGGAGCAGGAAGCGAGAGGCTGCAGACCTGGGGGCAGCACTTGCCAGGAACTACCGGGCCATTGCATTTCCAGCTTGGACCGTGCAGTGTTAGCACAGGCTGAGGAGGAGACCTGCACTAAAGTGTGTTTAATGTCACCCTGTGTCTCTAACACACACTGTGAGCAGAGAGCTGCAGGGAAGGCGCTCGATCTTGTGTACACATACCCAGCACCCAGTGGGTGGCTCAGGCTGGGGTGAGTGCACCCAGAATGAATTTTAAGCAGCCAGAAGCATTCAGGAGAGGGGCTTTTGCTCTGGAGTAGCTGCATCTGGTCATCACTTGCTTTTATTGGTCACACAAAGGATCAAGATCCACATCCTGATGGGAAGAGTGGACTGTCTCTAAGGATTATTCCAAAATGCACCAAAAGGCTCATCCTTCTATCTCTTCACCAGCTTTCTGAGAGTTTCTTGCATCAAAGTGTTTTGGTTTGTCATTTCAGTTATCTTCTAAATTACTCAGCATTAGTGCTTGCTAATGTTGAAGTAAGAGAAATAAAAGCTGAAGTACTTCAGCTAAAGCTGGGATGAGATATTTTACAGAAATGCAATATTCTGAGATTGCCTTTTCATTTCAAAATGAGCCATAATATTTCCAGCTCCACATGCCTCTTGGGGAGGGGAGGAAATTTGGATTTTCAACCCTTTCTTGCTTTGCCAGAGCAGGCAAGGAAAGATTTGAGACAGGCTGGGCTCTCACTGGCAGCGGCTGTGTGAAACCCTGGTGGCTTGGGGCAGAGGTTGAGGGATCTTCCTGATGTCTCATCCTACAGGAGAAATCCCATGGGAACCCAATGAATCCATCAGGGCCAAATTTGAACAGTCACCAAGGGAAATGCGTTTTAGACCCTGTTTAATCAAATGGCTGAACTTATCACTGCAGGAGCTCAAGAGAAGTTCAGAAGTTCCCCTGAACACTGCAGTTGAGGGGAAAGAGCTTCGTCAGCTAACAAACGTGGTCGATGGGATGACGGGATGACATCTGCACTGCAGAAGCCCTCAAGGCATTGTTGCTCTGAAGGGATGATGCACACCAGGGAAGCATTTTCTTCCATCCATCCCTGATCCATGCCAAGATCCACATCTGAAAACCCTCCCATTCCTTTTTCCCTCCCTCATTAAATCACACCGTCATTAGCACCAGGCCTTCATTAGCAGCTTTCAGGGGGAAGGTGCTGTGCCCTGAAGGAGACATGAAACCACAGGTTCTGGAAGTGTCTCTGCTCCTTGTTCCCACAGTGGGACATGGAACCATCCTGTACCAAAAGCCCCTTCCCAAAACACTTCAATATCTGCTTTGGTGGTGCAGGAGCTGAGCATCCCCAGTCCATCACACAAGGAAAACTGCACGACTCGGGTACTTGAGCACCCATAAGACAAAAATGCCCCTTTGTCTGCCTCAATTCACAGGCTCACGACACATCTTGGCTCAGGACATTAAATGGCTGTTATTGGCAATTCAGATACCTGAGCCCAGTGTTGCCAAAATACAGCAAATATCCTCACTGAAATGGTGTCTCTTGCTGTGCCTGAGCACCAGGTCTTCCAGCAGCCTTAGAGAAGGCTCTGCTTCTGCTACCAAGCTGCTAAAGGATTAGTAAAGCAAAAAAGACCAAACCCAAAGCAGAATAAAAAAAATTACCAGTGCAATATCCACAGCCTTTTCTTGTGCTTTAAAGTTGGCTACGGAGGTCAGACAGGAGCAGGAGGAGCCTGTGCAGTGCCTCAGCACTAACACATTTATCTGCTCCTCAGCCCATCCGCTGCATCTCAGCATCTCTGGAACTTATTGCATTTATCCATGTCCCTGTTTCAAATAGCATCCAGGGAGCTGAGACCTCGGGAGGGGAGAGGATTTGGGCAAGATCCCCTGGAAAGGGAGGTGAGCCCAATCTCAGCCACAAAGCTTTCCTGTTTGGAATATTCTGTTTCACCCCAGGATACAAACTCATCCTCTGCAGCCCTTTCCTTGACAGATTTGCATCCCCCCACCCACACCACCTCACAGACATGGAGCCACTGCACACAAGAGCTTCTCCCACTTTCTGGAGCATAGGAGGATGCAGAATGCTCCCCCACACCTCACAGCAGGGCAGCCCCGAGGCTTTAGGGGATCTCAGCCCTAGAACACCAGAACACCAGCACGACCCCCACAAATCCTTCCTCCCCTGCTCCCCAGGGACACCAGCCTAGAAGCAGGGCTGGAGCTGCGCCCTGGTTGTGTTTGGGGTGATATTGACAAAATTAACCCGATGGGTTTGGAGCTGTGGGACCCAAAAGGCAGGAACATCCAGGCATTAAGTGGCAACTCTCGAGGAACTCATTTCTCTCTGATCAGCTCAGACACGGGGTTTGTCTTGGGCAAATTATTTTCTCTCTCCTGGGAAGGTCCTGGAAACCCCTTGGCTGCTCAGTGGTTGAGATGTGGCAACCTCATCAAAAGACATGGGGCTTATATAGGGCTGGGATTCATCCAAAGGACACATTTCCACCCAGAGGGCACTTTCCTACCCAAAGCAAGCTGGAGCAGAGCCATATAGTGCAGTCAGGAGCAGCTGGGAGGAAGGCTGTGGAGAGCTTCCACAATTTCATCTTTGCGATTTCTTCTCCAAAGTGAGAAGGTCAAGAGGAAGAAGAAACGGAGAGGGGACATTTGCAGGCATCCTTCTCCTTCCCTGCTGGAAAGTTCAGATGTTGAGGATGGGAACGCACCACACCAGTGATTTCCAGGAAATTATTTGGGCTGCAACATCTCACTGTGCTTGACCTTCCCAGGTCACTGAGAGGCTCCATAGGCAGAGTAAGAAGAGCTATTAACGCTAATGGGTGGGAAGTGGCCATGAATAAATCAGCAGCATCTTTCCAGCCATCAAAGCTTGAAACTCTCTCATATGGAGAGAAGAGCAGATGGGAGGAAGGGTGATGCATGTTTGGTTTATGACAGGCGTTATCAGATGATGTTACCTACCAACCCAAGAGACTTGGCCCCACAGATCCCCACCCAGCTGCCATTGGGGGGTTTTGGACCTCACCCCCTCAGCCCTGAGCAGAAATCCCCTCCCAAAGCCACAACTGAGCATCACGGAGCAAAGCCTTTCCCTTTGGAACAGCTCTGGGCTGGATCTGTGCAGGGGTTTCACACTTTCCTGCCCTTTCGATGCCACAAATGAGAGATAAGATGAGAAGAAGCACCACCAGCCCAATACCTCCCTGTAACCAGACACATCCTTCTACCTCCAGCCATCCAGCCTGGCCCCAGTAATCCCAAATCCCAGGCATTAGACATTTAATCTTACATTTTATCATGTCTCCTCTTACCAGAGGGTCTGAAATTAAAAGGGAAGGAGGGAAGAGCTGAGCTCCTGTGAGTTTAATTGGTTCTGGCTGGTGGATAAGAAGGAAGGAGGGAAACAGCAGTTTCTTCTACTGGCTTTCCCTGGTGTTTCCTGAGCAGCTGTAACTATTCCAGAAGAGGGGAAGAGATGCAGGATCGGGGAGGGAGGGGACAAATTCCCCCTCCCAGGACAGAATTGGAGCTCGTGTTTGTGTCTCAGCTGGCCCCGGGCACGTGGAGCTGAGCCAGCAGCCTTGGCTGCACCCCGTGGACATCATTTTCCATGATGCAAACTGGGAGAGGGGGAGAGAGGCCGAGGCAGGGCATGGATGAGGCAGTGGTTTGGTGCCTTTGATGTCCTCTCCTGCCATGCAGAAAAGTTGGAGGCATCTCCCCTACCCCGGGGTGGTGCTGGGGAGGGTCCCACTCGGGCTGTGAGTGGGGCTGGATGCTGAGCACTGGAACCAGGGGTGGAATAGACTGGGGACAGAGCAGAGGGGATGGAGAACAATGAGCTGGGGGCCAGGGATCCCCATTTCCAAGCACCAGGAGCTGACAGCAGACTGGATTTGGCTGTGGCTCCCAGAAGGCACACGGTGCAGGTCACACCTCCTTTTGCTAATGCCCTATGGGTTCTGGGATATAAAAACTCCAGTTTCCATTCCCTCCCCTCAGCCTGTAATACATCCTTGGGAAATCTCAGGTTTTTATCCCAGAAGTCCCAGAGCAAGATACTGAACCATTAATGCAGGATACTGCAACATCTTGCTTGTCATCCCTGGGTCCTGCTGATGCTAATCAGAAAGGGTGTTGCCCTGGTTAGTAAAAGCACTTGTTTAGTTATTATTGGCAGAATAGATAATTTTTAATTGCACCCCCCCATCCCCCAGATTAAGTGAGAGACTGTACTTTGATCTCAGTTGAAATAACTATAGCTATATATTATATATATATAGGTACATTATATATATATATATATATAAATACCTTATTTTCTAGATGAAAATAGAACCACGGCTGACTGGAAATTTTTAAAAGCCCAAATGGTTAAGCTGTAGCCCCATTTTTCCTTACTTATCAGAAAAAAGCAGGATGTAGGAGTCACCCCATACCAGTGGCTACTGGATGGGGAAGGTAACTGGGAACCTTGGGCTGGGATGCTGCAAGATTTCCCCAATGTCAGCCTGCAGGAACTACTGGGAGAAGATGAGGTTTGGAAAAGCCTCACGTACTTAAAGAATAATGCAACCTGCCAGGCACTTAATGCAGCCAGATAAATGGAACTGCCAGCTGGAGCTCAGCCAGGAGAAACTGCCTGAGGCAGAGGCTCTGGGGACAGGGATGAGCTTGGGGATAAGGCAGGACAGTTCTGGAGCTGACACTGTGAGGTCTTTCCTTGTGTGGGTGTGCAGAGGTTTTGGAAACAGGCAAGATGGGGAGTTGGGATCTCCCTTGTGGTGCTGGGCAGGACCCCCAGCCAGGCTGGGAGAACTGAGGGTGGACAGGAAGGGTCCAGGAAGACTTGAGAATCCCTTACAGGGCCTAAAGGGGTTCCAGGAGAGCTGAAGAGAGACTTTGGACAAGGGCCTGGAGGCACAAGACAAGGGAGAATGACTTCCCACTGCCAGAGGGCAGGGATAGGTGGAACATTGGGAAGGAATCCTTCCCTCTGAGGGCAGCGAGACCCTGGCACAGGTTGCCCAGAGAAGTTGTGACTGCCCCATTCCTGGAAGGGTTCAAGGCCAGGTTGAATGAGGCTTGGTCTAGTGGAACTCCCTGCCTATAGCACAGGGGTGGAATGGGATGGGCTTTATGGTCTCTTCCAAGACAAATCATTCTAGGATTCTGTCATCTGGAGAGATGGCTTAACTCAGGGGAATCTCAGAATTGTTCAGGTTGGAAAAACCCTCTGAGATCATCGAGTCCAACCATTCCCCACCACTGCCAAGGCTACCATTGACCGTGTCCCCAGTGATACATCTGCACATCTCTTAAACCCTTCCAGGGATGGGGAAGCCACCATTGCCCTGGTCAGCCTGTGCCAGGGCTGGATCACCCTTTCAGTGAAGAACTATTTTGTAGGATCCACCCTGAGCCTGCCCTGGCCCAGCCTGAGGCCGATCCCTCTCCTCCTGTCCCTGTTCCCTGGAGCACAGCCCGACCCCCCCGACTGTCCCCTCCTGTCAGGGAGCTGTGCAGAGCCACAGGGTCCCCCTGAGTCTCCAGGCTGAGCCCCTTTCCCAGGTCCCTCAGCCATTCTTCATCAGACCTGTGCTGCAAATACCCCAAAAGATGCGCAAGAGACATCCTGGTGTCCCCAGCAGCGCCCTGGGCTGGGGATGGGGCTCATAACCAGCAGTGTCAGGAGGTTTCATTTCCCAACACTTGGCAACACCCCAGTGTGTGAACATCCCCCAGACGGCCACTCTGCAGGGAAATGGGCTCACAAAGAACATTCTGCAGATTAAACTGATCCTGAGAACCAGGCTGTGCCCACTGCCGGCCGAGCATCCTCCGCGCCGTGCTCCATATGGCAGCTATTACCACTGGCAAGCAGAGCGGTTTGCACCGTGAACACACACACAGAGACACACAGAGACACACAGAGACACACCCCCCCAAAGCCCCTGGCTCCTCCTGGTGCTTAATCAACCCCACATTCTAACGAGCCGCCGAGCGAAGCCAATGCGCCTTCCCTGCAGCGCTGCCTGTGTGGGCCTTGGGCCCAACTCGCTCAAAGGAGCCCGGCACGGACACAGGATGGCTCAGCCTTTCCCTGCCCCATCCTGGGCTTTGTCTCTTGGGGACAAACATCCAAAGCTGCCACTCTAGACCATTGGAAGCAAGCGCTGTGAGCTCACTCAGAACAGGTTTGGAGGGGGTGGCGGAGCACACAGGCATTTATAAGCAAAGCCAGTAATGCTGTTTGCAATTAAACAGCCCAGCCCTTTCCAGAGCAAGACTGCTTCTCACCCCTGAACCACAGCAACCTTCAAAGCCCTTGGCCAGAGTTCCTTGGCACTGGGTGAGTTTTCACCCCTCCTGTCCAAGAGGTCTCTGGAAAGCACTCGCTGACGGTACGGAACAGAGCTGAGGAGGCTGGATGCTGGATGGAATTCAGGAGGGGAAATGACACCAGTTACCACTCAGAAGTTTTACCTTGGAAACACCAAGCCTCCTACAGCCCATCCCAATCCATACTCTGCATCCGTAATGGCAGCGAGTCGCTGCAGCCGGCGCCCCAGCGCCAGTCCCAGGACGGTCACAGCCGACTGCCCCCGCTGCAGAGGCAGCAACAACCATGAACAATGCTCTTCATAATCCCTCTGGAGAGGATTAAGCCATGCTGAATGCAGAAATGAAGACATTTTATGGACACCTAAGAACTGAGCAAGAGAGCAGACACAGCAAAGGGACCCATGAGGGAATGAGTGGAAGTAACAAGAAACTGGGGATTTTTTGGGAGCAAAAGGGATAACTTTCATTTAGGGAACCTGACACTGTTTCTCCCAGTAAGTTTTCAGTTACAGACTGGGAAAATCCTGTAATAATGATGTCCATACTGTAATATTATGGAAATGCTGTAATGAGCTTAGGGCTCTGCTAGGCTCCTCCAGAGAGTAGAGGGGCAACATGCACAACCTGCCCCGTGTGCCCACTCCCCTCCATCCTCTCCTGCTCCCAGCAGAGATTCCAGGATTTGGGAACCCTCCTGATGTGCAAAACACCATAATGTGGTGGGGAAGGGCTGTGGGTTTCTCCTACTCTAAGCATGAGCTGGAGTGAGTTAGTGAAGGTCTCAAGACACGGTGGCTCGGGCTGAGACTTTCCAGCCCTCTGATCCTCTTCAGCTTCACCATCTCCATCAGGGAGATTTTTCCTGGAGGTATTTCTGGCTCCTTCTGTCTTGCTTTCCATATCCCACTGAATATTACATGTGCTATCGTTCCCCAAGGACCGTTAGTCTGAAGAAAACAGATTCTTTTCTAGAGCTGCTAAATGGCACCTCTCCCGTTCCCTGGTGTGATTAGATCTGTGCATTTACCACTGGTTATGTTTGCAGGCACTTTTGGGTGTGATTAGCAGCTGAAGACTGTCAAGGAGTCAAGCTCAGGCGTTAGAGCCTCTCTGGGGACTGCAGAGAAAACAAAAGCAGCATTTTTCCTTTCCAGAGAAGCTCGTGGTTGAACTCAGCACAGATGGGTGGTGGCAGAGCTACCCGGAGAGGTCCGAGCTGTCCAAAGGGCCCAAGCCCACTCACCCTATCTATTCCCAGCCCTCGTGCCATGGGGTGTTTGGCTGGAGATCCTGAACCAGACAGAGCAAGAAAAAAAGGAGTTGGAGATAAAAACGGGATAAAAAGGGGGAAGAAATAAGGAGGGGAGGAGACATCCTCTAAAGGGAGGGGGGCAGAATCTGTGCCATGGGGCCTTCCGAAGGTCTATTCCTTACAGAAGTGCTTATAGAGATTATTGCACTTAATTTATGTAAATCTACTCTGGCACTAGAAGAACTTAGAAACTAATTAAACAGCAACTGAAGAACAGCCCTGGCCTTGGATCTCACCCAGAGGGAAGCAGTTCCTGGGAATCCTGAACCAAGAGGGAGCTCAGCTGTCAAAATGCTGCTTAATCTTCTTAGAGATTATATGAAATTTGGGGTGATTTTCTGGAGAAAAGGGAAACAAACCAACTCACAAATCCTGGATTTCTCCCAACACAACAGTGCAAACTCTTTTAGCATCAGTGGCCCAGGGGGAAGGGATCATCTGATGAGCAATGATTTTTGACACTATGTTAAATAGAAGACTAGGATCCAGTCTCCAAGTGACTGTGTCTGGATGAAATCCAGGGAAAAAAAAGGAGGTGCCAACCGGGAGAACACTTTGCTAACCCTATTAACGGGGACTGGAGAAATTACACACATGGCTGTAATAGGCAAGAAAATAGTTAACACTCTGCCACAGCTCAAGTGGTGATTTTATGAGTCCTGATGAATTTGAGCTCCTGTAGGAATATCAGGGTGTGGTTTTTTCACTCTTTTGGGACTATTTCAGGATTTCACATACAACTACTGAATTTTTCCATCTATGGATTTAACTGAGCTGCCTGAGCAGCAGTGAATTAAGTGATCCTCTTGTCCTGTGAGGGCAGAGCCCCACCACACCTCACCTCTGCACCCCTTCAGCTGGGGATGCTTCCCAGTTGATGCTTTCCTAAAGTTATCCAGCATTTGCTGAACATTGCAAGGAGCTTTTCTAGGTTAATCATGCTCAGGGCCTGGGCAGGCAGGCAGGCATGAGGAAAGAGAGAGGAGAAAAATCTTGCTGTGTTATTATAATAAAACACACAATAAATACTAAGGAAAGCATTCCATACATCCTGTCTGAGGAAATTCACCACGCCTGACCTCAGCCAACTGAAAATCAGCCGTCCCCTGGGCTCTCCTGAGAGTTAAGGGAGAAAGTCAGCATTTCCACACATCTGATCCCAAAAGAGCTGCATAAGGAGAAGGGGATTCCTTAATTTCATCAGATGATGATTCCTCCTGTGTCCAGCACCAGAGCTGAGGTATCTCAGACAAGATGTTCAGCTTTGTGAATGCTGATGCCACTGGCACTTTTGACAGCGCCCAGTGTGTCTCTGGACCACACCAGATCCCATCAAAGCTGTCCTATCCCATTCCCAGCTCTCCTTCGCGTGCCAGGGAGCAGGGATGAGAGCCGGCAGCACTCACGCAGCAGGAGCAGGCTCAGGCTGGAGCTCCTGTCCTCGTTTGCCCTCGTGCTGAGCAGCTGACACTCCTCGTGGTAGCTACTGCAGTCCCTGCACCCTTCTGGTGATGCTCCTCTCTCTCAAACCAGGCAGCAGGATGGTCCCTCAGGGTCCACAGCAAAGAGCAGCACCGCGGAGCAGGGAGGGGAAGCACCCGGTGCTCGCAGGGCATCTCTACAGTGAGCCTGACCCCATGGGATCAACAGCAGACTTTGTTTTCTTTATCCCTTCCAATTAATCAATTTTACTGCTAAACAAAGCTGACTCTTTGAAGGAGAGGTCTTCTATTTTAAATCTTGTTTCAGGAGATGTTGTGGATGATCTTGACCAGGCACATCTTGTTAAGGGATGCAGATGCTACTGCTCTGGCTGAGCACCCTGGAAGGTCATGGAATCCCAGAATGTCCTGAGCTGGAAGGGACCCACAGGGATCATCCAGTCCAACCCCTGCCCTGCCCAGACCCCCCACCAACCCCACCCTGGGCATCCCTGGAGCTCTGGCAGCCTCGGGGCCGTGCCCATTCCCTGGGGAGCCTGGGCAGTGCCAGCACCCTCTGGGGGAAGAACCTTGCCCTGATCTCCAGCCTGAGCTGCCCTGGCCCAGCTCCAGCCATTCCTGGCTGCTGTCCCTGTCCCAGAGCAGAGATGGGAGCTGCCCTCGGGAGGAGCTGCAGACCCCAGGGAGGTCTGGGCTCAGTCTCCTCTGCTCCAGCTGAACACACAGAGTGCCCTCAGCTGCTCCTCTTGTGGTCCCTCCTGATCCTTCAGCACCCTCGTAGCCTCTTTTGGATGCTTTCTAGGCTATAAGATCAAACAGCACTTGGAGAATTCACTTTAATACTTCATATTCCTCTTCAAAGATGAGTTACCTGCTTTCTAACAATCTGAAGGACTTAAACATATATGACCAGCTCTTCCCACTGGCAAAGCTCATGCAGAAGATCACATCCATCTCACACGGCTGACAGAATGCTCCTGAGGAGTACCTGGGCTGCAGCACTGACCTCCATCACTTCACCACGAAGACTGCGAACCTATTAAGCACCTCTCGAGTGTGGGTGAGAGCTAAAGCTCATGGTTGAGCCATGGTAAATCTCCACCTGGGCTGGATATTGATTTTTGGGGGACATTAACACATTATTCTCCTCCTGTTTATCACCACCAGCTCTTAGTGCTCCCAGGTGGACAGGGGTCCGTGCTCATGTCCACTCCTTCCCTTTGCAGCTTACAGGGGCAAACCCTGTGTTTTTATTCTGCCTGCAAGAAAGTTCCTTGGCTCCACAATCAGAAGCTCCAATTCAAGTTTATAAAGGTTTTCTATTTGTAGTGGATACAGAGTTACTTGCAACATCCAGCTGGAAATACAGTGCTAACATACAATAGAGCCATCCACAGCATCACTCTTGGTTCTTAATGGAATTTGCTTGTAAACACACATAAACAAGCACCAGCTTCAAGGCAAGAGAAAAGCTTTGGTGGCTCTGTCCTGGGAAAACCTTGTGCAATAGTAAAAAAACCCCACAGTCTGCTTCCTGCCCTGTTTACAGTGAGTCCTCATGCACATTTTATAAGAGAAACTGCCTGGGTATAAAAAGAAATGACTCACTGAAACTGGTAATACTGAACACAACTTGGTTTTGATCCAAAGCCAAAAATGTTTTATTTATTTGAAATGTAAACGGTTCCTTTATCAACTGCCTCTTTCAGGGGTTGTTTAGGGCAGTTTCCTTCCAAATAGGTTGCTCAGCCCAGAATTTTGCAAAATCCTGGGAAACAAGGAAAGCAGCAAGGAAGACACAGAAACCCTTCTGGCTGATTTATGGAGAGCGGGACAGGGGCCTCCCATCCCTGGTGAAAGCCTTCTCAGAGCTGCCTTTGCTGGAGACTTGTTGCTGCCACGAGATGAACAGTGCAGCTCCTGCTGCAGCCACAGCTCAGAGGCTCCTTTCTGCTTCCAGCCCAGCCTGATCTCCAGCTGGGGGGCACCGTGGGGGCACAGGGATCCCAACAGAATGCCGTGGCGTTGCTAGAGCCTCTCCCCTGCTCGCTTTGTGTCACCCTGGCCTGGCTCTGGCTGGGTGCACGGTCAGGCTCCTGCCTGCAGCTGGGCTGGGTGGATCCAGCACTGCTGCCCTGGTTTACCCTGGGATTTCTGCCATGGCAAGGGTCTGCAGCTGGGCTCGGTGGGAGCAGGGGAGGCTGAGGATGCTGCTGGAGCTGCACTGCTGCTGCCCAAGAGCATCTTCCTGCTGTTTTGTGACAGGATTTGGAGGACCTGGAGGGAAATCCGTGGATCTGCCTTTACCCTGCCAGGCCCAAGGGACACCCCATCCTCTTGTGCTCATCCCACCAGCCCTGGGAGGGACACAGGGTTAGGGGCATTTGGGGAGTGGATGGTGCTGGGAAGGAGGGATGGTGGTAAAGAGAAGGGGATGGCCGTGGACTCACACATGTGTGCAGCATTCATGAAGAGGAAGGGGATTGATGGTGGGATAGTGGCAGAATTAACTGATTGCATGAAGAATTGATTGGTGAGGAAGAAGCATCACAGGGCAGGGAAATCCCACAGGGACAGCCAGAGAGAGGAAAAAAAACCCCAAGGAGAAAAAGGGAGATCGTGCTACTGGGCTCTGAAGACTTAATCTGGTAAATTCTTTCAGCATGTGGTGTGCTGGCAAAGCACAAGGGGGAGGAAAATACCTGTTTGTGGGGAAAAAACCAAAAATCAACATTTCAACTGTTGTGTTTCTTCTGAAATGAAGAGCAAGACCTTCCCCAGCCATCAACCAGCAGCACATGCTTCCCCATGTTAGGGAATGGGGAAATTTATATCTGAGCCTCTTCTCTGGCCTTTTTCAATTCCACCCATGAGAGAGATGAGTTCAAGACATTGTGAAAACCATCTGGAGACTCATTGAATAGCTGTGTGGTCCCACTTTGAGTAGCAGAGACATAGCACAGCCTCCCCTGCTCCGGTCCTGCCAGGGATAACAAACCCCAGAGCCGCGGGCTCCGGGCACCTCAGCCTGGAGCGGAAAAATCCCCTCTGGAGTTTTAGGAGGGTTTTTAGGAGGGTGTACATAGTGGAGGTGTTTTGGCAACCATGATTCACAGAGCTGCTGGATTCCAGCACAGCCATGACCCCAACCATGAGAACCACCTCAGTTTGGAACAACCTTTTGGAAGCATTTCTGAACACCCGGGGAATTTGAGTCAAGTGCTGAAAGGGATGTAGACAACACTCTGGTTTAAAAAGCTCCTTCAACCAGCATTGCTGCAAAAAAGCCATTCTATGGCCCAAAAAGACCCACTGCTGATGACATGTGAGGGCACTAGGTTGAATGATGGTGAAGCCATAACCCTTTTTTTGAGAACAAAGCAAACAATTGAAGTCACTGGTGCCCTGGTCTGGGATGGGAATGGGTGGGAAGGGATTTCCTGGGGGAAAACCAGCATCTCTGGGGGCTCTGGCCTGATACCCTTCTGCAAAGGCCTTCAGCACATTTCTTGAAGAAACAGCTGGAAATGTTCCAGCAGCAAATGTATCTGACTCCAAAAAATATCTTGCTTACATTAGAAGTGTCTGGATGGTGAATAATGTAGAGAGGAGAAAGTGTCATGGGGCAATTAATAAGCTGAGGCTGTACATGGTGGCAAGGAGAAGAAAATATTAGGGGAAGTGACAGGCAAAGTCAATAAATAGTGGAGTGGTATTTGGGAAAGGTCTGGCACTTCTGCAGCTGGCTGGGCACAGCTCCCTTGAACACTCCAGCACTGTCTTTTTCTCCTGAAGCTGGAATTTGCCCATCAGCTGCAGAGTGCAGGATGGAGACAGCAGGTTTCCTCTCCATCCATCCCCACATCCTTTTTCCCACTGGGTTGGCCTGTCAGGGGAGTGCAGTGGTTTATCTTTACAGTTCCTGCTCCTGAGAAAGTTGTAGGATTTGAGAATTTTAGGTTGTCAGGTGAGGTTTGTTGTGGAAACCAGGGTGGTGCAGGATCCAGACAGTGTGAGGTGAGAGCTGGGGTTTGTACCCCCTCCTTGTACACCCACAGCAGGTTACCCAATAAAATGAGAGACCCCTCCAGGGGGTTTGCAAACCCCACTGAGCATCGTGTGATGGATCTTGGCACAAGGGACAAACCAGTCCCACAGGGCATGGTCGGGGCCGAAAGAGTAATTTGAGCAGGCAAAAAGATCAACCACAGGTTTTCCCTGCCAAAGGAGAAATATGACTTGGGACAAATAAATTCCATGTTTGCCTGAACAGAATAATCTGCAAATGCAATCAGCCATTTGAGTGATTGATGCTCCTTGCTCTGCTCAAACTTCTCCGTCAAAATTGCGGGGGAAAAAAAATTGCTGCTGAGGAGAAACTCAGATCTCTGAAGTGCAAAGGACACAGCCACAAAACCCAGCACAGCCCCAAGGGAACTAACAAGAGTACAGAGCAGCATTTGATGTTCCTGAGCCTGCTCCAAGCAGCCCAGCTCCCCAGACCGGGAATCCGATCACGGTAACAAAAGCAAACAAACCACGGTTTAAATAGAAGCAAAAACGTTGGAAGGGAAAAACCAATGAGAGCAAATGTTTACTCCGAAGATGGGATAGTTTAGAAATTATGGCTGGGAGCCAACTCTGCAATATTTTTAGTTTCAGAAGGTTTGCAAACCTCAGCTGCCAATGTGGCCCTGGCTCCTCTGCCCTTGGATCAGTGACCTGCTGCAGGTGCAGATCCAGACACCCCTGGGGAGGAGCAGGAGGAAAGGTTCAATGCCTCATTTTGGGGGACATTAGAGAATGGTTTGCAATTTATCAGCTAATTATGATTAGAGCAGAAAAGGTAAGGTAATTATCATGGTTATGGACACACAGTGAAGCTCAGGGGGGCAATAACGGAAAACAAACAGACCCCAAAATGCAGTTTTAACATGGATTCATTCATACTGAGAACAAGTTCTTGCTATCTTTAGTTAAAAACCCAACTTGGAGAGCTGCTTTAAGAAGATGAAGTTCTGGGATTGTGATAGGAAATCACGAGGACTTAAGGAATTCAAGAGGAAACCACAAGCCTTCCAGTGCCTACAGGGTCTCTGGGAGACCCAGAGAGAGACAGGGGACAAGGGACTGCAGGGACAGGACACAAGGAATGGCTTCCCACTGCCAGAGGGCAGGGATACATGGGATATTGGGAAGGAATTATTCCCTGGGAGGATGGGGAGTCCCTGGCACAGATTGCCCAGAAAAGCTGTAGCTACTCCATCTCTGGACGGTCTTTAAGGTCCCTTCCATCCCAAATCATCCCAGGATTCTATGACCAAAACCTGGAAGCAGCAGAAGAGAGTGAGGATTGGACACTCAGGCACAGCTGCAGCAGCCAGTGCTGTCCTGTGAACACATCAAGGAGAGCTCAAGTACAGAGATAAGAGATACAGACAAGAGAGATAAAAATGAAGATGCTGCCTTGTGTTGTGACTGCCGCGTAAGGGAAGGACAACGATGCGATGGCTGAGCCCTCCCGGTGCCAGCCCTCCAGGGCAGCCAGCCCCGGTTCTCCCTGAGCACTGCCGAGGTCAGCCCCACACACAGAAGAAACAAACCAGCTGTGAACTTATATTAATTTTATTCACATTTCCAGAGGAAAGCATCAGTGGAGTGCAAGGTCATGGCTAGTGTGGAAAAGCTCAAGTATTTGGTTTAAAACAGGCAGACATTTCTGAGGCTGAGCCGAGGCCCTGCTCTCTTCCCCTGCACATGCTTCCAGTTCAAGTAAAAGGAATCTCCAAAATAAGCTGGCTTATCACATCATGGGGGGGATGTCAAAAACTTTAAAGCTCTCTGTGGTATAAATCCCTAAGTAGGGCATAAAAGTAGCACGCAGGAAATCTTGTACAGCTGAACTGGCTTATCCCTGGGCCAAGTGTTGGGCTTTTCCTTCAGCGGCAGAGTTTTGCTGTCAGCGATGCCAAATGCTCCTGTCCAACTTTAATGTGATTCATTACCCAGAGCTGAAATTTGCTGCTACTGGATTACGGGGATGATTGTTGGTGATGGCACAGAAAAAATTTAACAGGACTTCCAGCCGAGGAGAAGAAGAGGAAAAGAGAAAAATTCTGATTGCTTTGAATTTCAAAAACAACAAAAAGGGAACAAAAACACAGCCAGGAATAAGATTTTGGGAACTGGAAATTCCTAACTGCTCTGCTGGCCCATGGGAACTTGTCACAGCTCCGAGTTGGTTCTAAGGAATATACCTGTATTGCTAAGAGGCTCGTGGGTTCAGCTGGGCCAACAACTGGCTCTTGCTGACATCCAGCAGACTCAAAATCCTCCCAACCCCAGGTGACATTAATCAGCTTCAGTTTTGCTCCCCACAGAGCAAACTTTTGGATTTTTGCTTCAAAGTGCACATTTCAAATTACACAAGGCAGGCATCAGATAATCAAAGGCCTCTGCAGAGCCCTGGCCATGGCACAGGCCTGGAGCAGGACTGGGAACGTGCAGAGCAGAGTTTGGACTGGCAGCAGGAACAACTCACTGAGACACAGCGGGAAGCAGCACGCCCCGACACAAGCGGCATGGCACCAGCAACTGATGAATTCCTAAGTTATGGGGCTAAAAGATGAGATGGCTTAGTTTTTTTGCTATATTGTAAATATCAGGGAGTTTTAAATATGTCCAGGGAAGACACTGGAAGTCTTTTTGTCCTGTGAAGTTGCTGGATTTAATTGGAATACAGCTATATTTAGGAAAGGAGTGGGTAATAGATGTGTGCACATTCTTGCTTGCTCTACAAAGACAATTATCAGATTACAAAAAAAGGCACAAGAAGCACATTCCTCCTTCTTTCATCCCTAAAAGGTTCCTCCTTCCCCCCTGCTGAAAGCACTGTGCTGGCTGTCACTGAACAACCTCCAAGTACACATTTTCCTCTTTGATCCAGCTGGCTCGGAAGCCCCAAGGATTAAAGATTTCTCTTCTGTTTGAATAATGTCACTGACTAGAATCTCATGGCTTGTTTAACTGATTCTCTTTATCCTCCACCTATATATAGCAAAAGAAATGGAATTAATATTATATTTTGGTTTATTGCTAGAGGCAATCTGCTGTCCCCCCCAAATCAGGCTCCCAAAGGAAGGAGGTGAAACAGAAAATCTGGCAGGACTTGCTTGTTTGAAACAAGAAAAAGGCAAAATTGCACTTGCCCCACCTGGCTGGGTGTCACAGAGGGGGGAACTGGGGCAAGGAAGGGCTCAGGATTATTTAGCAAGTCAGTGGAGAGCCTGGAATAAAACAGCCCAGCTCTGGATCTTCTGTTCCAGTTGTCAAGAAACAATTTTGCTTTGCCCAGAAGGTGAGTTCTGTCAGAGGACAGGACATGCCACTTACAATTCAAGTCTTAATGTTGACACTGGATGTGCAGAGCGGGATAAAGGAATGTGGCTCTTTGGTGAATATCCTGGTTATCATACTAAAAATGTATTTTACTAAACTAAATTCACCCCTTGGCCTAGTCCTTAACACTGCAATAAATTTCTCCCCTGCAGCTGCCTGGCTGATATTTAATGGTTCAGCTATTAAATATCCCACCAAACCTGTGTCTTCTCTGTGAAGGCTTAAACTCCTAAAATTCTTATTAAAAATAAAAAATACATGGAAACAAACTGCTCTAAATATTATTCCAGGACTGAATTGCTTCATGGGTGTGGATTCTATTTACAGTTTTAAGGAACCTTCTGCTTCAGACAAGTCACAAGAACCTTCTCAGCAGTAGGAGGGTTGGACAAAGGATGTGGGTGACACAGGAAGGGGGAACAAGTGTGTTCCTTGTGTCACCACACAGTCATGGACAGCGTGTTCACTCTGTTCCTGACAGCTCCTGGGAAGCCACGCTGGTGGCAGAGATGCCAAGGGAGTTTGAGGTGCCTGTGGATGGATGACATCACCATGCAGTGTCCTGAGACACCCACACAGCCTGGCAGAGGCTGAGGGCAGAACCTGCCTTTGGCAGCTCCAGGTCACACCCCCAGTGCTCCCACGGGTTCCCACACGCAGGATTCAGCCTGGCAGCTATGGATGAGGGGCTGCAAGGTCTGCCTGAGCTGAGGTGGTTCAAGAACAGCCAAACAGCCATCGGGGAGAGTGGCCAAAGGGAGAGCCACGAGCTGGTGCTGCCAGCAGCAATGGGAACATCACACGGAGCCCAGCAGGACTCACCCCATCTGCCAGGGCTTCCATGGGGAGAGGACAACTTGGGAAGTGCCCATGTAGAAACCCTCACCCAGGATGTCAATGGGCATGCTCCTTAAACTGGCTCTGCTGGAGCAGGAGCCACCCGTGCTCCCAGCCAGAGCACAGGCTGCACATGCAGGAACACAGCCCCAGGCTCCACACCTTTCCCCACACACAGCAGCTCTCTTTTGGGAAGTAATTGTTCCCTATTTTGCTGTTTAAGTCCTGATTCCTCTCCAATCTCACATCCCTGTGTGCTCTGCCTGCTGCCCTGCCCTCCAGCTCTCTGGCAGAACACACCTGAGCCCACCTCAAGGGACAAAGACCAAAGCACTTCACATTCATCAGTTTGGATGGTTCAAAAGAAAAGCCATTTGTTTCTTGGAAATCTGTTTACACACACTCTCTGGCCACTGCTGGCTTTCCAACTCCTATTCCTAGCATTTGGCTGACAGTGGAGAGGGCAAGAACAAACACACACCAATGCCCAAGTGCTCCTGATTGTGCCATTTTGCCAGGTGTTCCTGGCACAGAAGGAGCTGCACAAAAGCACTGATGGGAGAATTGCAGCTAAAACACATCTCTCTGTCTCCAGCAGCAGATGCCCTTATGGGATCTTTGCCTAACCAAAGCCCACCTGACAGGGAATGACAGGAATGAGGATATTTTGCTTGCTGGCAGAACCAATGCAAGTCATCCCTGATGGAAACCCTCTGCCCACACTCCCTTCCTGCCAGGGTACAAGCAGCCCAGCAGCCAAGGGTATCACAACAACCAGGATCAGTATGAAAAACTGGAATTTAACAATCAGTCCTGAAAAGGTCAGCTCCTGAGTCACAGCAGTGAAGGATATGGGGGAATTGCTTGGAAGTGCATATTTTTTCTCTCTTATTACACAGAGCACATTAATCTCGCTGGTGATCACTCAGTCTTTCAGGCACTATCACTGGACACAAAGCCAGTCTTACTCAAAACTTTCTTCTTGCTCCTGCAGCTCCACCAGTGCTACCCTGGATTCCCCTTAGAACTGGAGGTTTCTTCTTGATCTCAAAAAGAGATTGATATATCAAAACCAAATTCAATTACAAAATATAATAATATCCTCTTCTTGGAAGTGAAGCTGCCTCATATTCCAGACTGTGGCAGGATTTTTATAACCTCAAACCATTTTTACTAAATTCTACTTAAAATACATCAGAGTCCCAATCCACCTGTCCAGCGTGTTGTAATGCTCACAGCTGAAGATCAGCTGTCAAGTCCTCCTGGATCTGCCAAAAGCCTCTTCTCAGTTGTCTTCTGCAGACTTGAACATGAGGATAGCATTGTAGATCTTCAGGGCAGGGCCCAGCTTGATGCTGAGTATTTTAACGATGTCATTCTGCTTGAGGAGCAGGAAGGCCTCGCCATCAATCTGCTGGAGGTTGGAACACAAACAGGACAGGGATTAACCACCAAGGCACAGGCAGGATTTGCACTTCTGGTCAGTCTGGATTCTTGCCTATTCTGGCCCTACACCCCATGATGTCCCCTTTCCAAAGGACACAGACCTCATCTCACAGCGCTTTCCCTAGAACTGGAGAAGCTCCATGTGTCCTGCCCATGGCAGAGGCAGAATGAGATGAGCCTTTCTAACTCAAACCATTCCATGATTCCATATGCTATATAGACTAAGGCATAGTGAAGATGCAATATGGCTGGAAAAACAGAGTCTCCTAATCCATCAACAAGGACATATATTTGATTAGATGCAAATTAAGTAAGTGATGAACATACTACCATGTGAAAATACAGGATGCTGTAGGTAGCAGCGAGTAAATCATGACACGCTGTTTCTGGAAAAGGTTAAAAATTCACTTGAGCAAGAACATCCACAGAGACAACACAGATATAATTAATATAAACCCCAAATGCTGCAGGGATGAAGCCAAAGATTAATGGACACAGACAAACATTAAGTGTCTCCCTAAGTTATTCCATTAAAATCCATTTACAGAGACTGACAGTGTCTCCTCCTCTCACTTGATGCTCACCAGTGCAGCACACAGCACTGGACAGTCAGCCCAGCCAGAATAACAATTCTGCTATTTTTGTAGTCTTCCCAAATAGAGTATTTTTGGATGTCAATGCCTGGTGCAAGAGGAAACATAGAATAAACTCAGAGAACACATGATTAAAGCGAAGAGCTGGGAGCCAGGAGATTTGGTTTTCTCACTCTCACCACACAAGAGACCCTCAGCAAGTTACTTAACCTGCTACTGAGAGTAACTGGGAAGTTAATTCCTGCACTGGGAATGACAGCAACGTTCCCAGACCACAGATGGCCACACCATGTCCTTGAATCTTATTTTCAAGCTGCCTCAAGTCTACACTGCTGCAATGAATGTGTTAAAAATAGCCTGAAACAAATAGGACTGTGCTGCTTAAATTAAATAACAGAGTCAAGAGGAGCAGAAAACTGCTGGAAAACAGTCCTACATTTCAAAATGGTTTTGTGTCCAACATTATTTATTCCTATGCTTCATTTTCACTGCACTTCCTTACACTTGCTTATTTTAAACAGTCCTGCCCTGAACTGGACCTAGAAGCAAGTCTGTGCTTTATTATTCATTCCTTTGTTCTATCTTATTTGGATGGGTTTTAGAATTCTGTGCACAATTTGTTCTCTTCACTCCTAATGTAAGCAGGAACTTATCCCCCTCCAGTCCCCCACCAAGGGAACCCTGCAAGGGATTTATTTGTCCTGGACATGAAGCACTTGGAGGCTGATCCTGGACAGTGTGGGGGAGTTCAGTTCTCACTCACACCTGTATTCTGGCCAAAGACAAACTGCTAAAAGGATTTTAATTTCAAACCGACAATGTGGTTTGAGCATAAACTGGAAAAACAACACAAGCCCCTCTAAATCAGGCACAGGGAACCACACTTTGAGGCTGCAGAAAATAAGGATTAGAACAGACTGGCTATGGCACTCTCAGAACCAGAAAGTATTCACTGTGTTCAGGACCTGAAGAAATAAAATACATGAAGAATGGTTGGATTTATTGGGAGATTTGCTGGTACATCTCACTTCTGTATGCACCTTCCCTAGAAATCCCTTTAACACAGCTACAGTGAAAGATGGGTTCATTTGAACAAATTTCACTATTCCCACTATATTCAGTTCACGAGTATTCCGCTGTATTGTCACATTGTGGACAGTGCTTTTTGCAAGCCTCTGTTTCTTTTGTTTCCTATTTTGTGTGAGTCTGCACAGTTTATAAAACAAGGGAAAACAAAACACAGATACATAAATCCACAAACTGCCCTGCAGCCTGATTCCCCCTGAAAGGGAGCCAGCTCTGGAGCAGACATCCATTACAGACCTGCCCTTTCCAGTCACTGCCATGCAGGAGGAGTAGCTCCAGCCCTTCCCTGGCGCTCTTACAGTCACACAGGAAAGCTCTGAGGACAGAATCACAGAACCATGGGATGGTTTTGGTTGGAAGGAATCTTAAAGCTCATCTTGTTCCACCCCCTGCCATGGGCAAGGACACTTTCCACTATGCCAGGAGGCTCCAAGCCCTGTCCAACCTTGCCTTGGACACCTCCAGGATGGGGCAGCCACAGTTTCTCTGGGCACCCTGTGCCAGAGCCTCATAGGGAGGAACTTCTTTCTAATGCCCACCCTCCTTCAGGTTAAGGCCATTGTCCCTTGTTCTGTCACTCCTCATCTAAAGATCCTCTCCAGCTCTCCTGGACCCCTTTAGGCCCTGGAAGGGGCTCTGAGCTCTCCCTGGAGCCTTCTCTTCTCCAGGGGAGCACCTCCAGCTCTCCCAGCCTGGCTCCAGAGCAGAAGGGCTCCAGCCCCTGGAGCATCTCTGTGGTCTCCTCTGGATTCACTCCAGGAGCTCCACATGCTTCTGATGCTGGTGCCCACAGCTGAAGGGAGCTCTGCAGGTGGGGAATCACCTGAGCAGGACAGAGGGGAAGAATTCCACCCCCAACGAGCTGCCCACACCGTGATGAGTCCAGGACAAGGTGCATCTGTGCAAATTCATTGGGGGCTCCTAAAGAACTTCCAAGTCATACCTGTAATGTAAGTGGAAGCTGAAACACCCAAGAGATCCCTGTCTGTGATCCACCTACAGAGCTGTGCCAAAAACCAGGACAGCCACACCCTGTGCCCACGGAGGTCTCCCAGAGGCCATGGTGAACACACCAGGAATGGGACCAGAGCCCAGCCCATGGCAGTACTGACAGGACACAACTCACACAGGACATGCTCTGACTTCCCTCTGACCTCTGCTTGTCGAACAAAAGGTTCCCCTCCTGCTCTCACCCCAGCCCACAAGAGGAAGCCAACAATTCCTGGGAATCCCTGTGCCTGCCAGGCTCCCCAGGAGAAACAGGCACATATCCTCGTTAGAGGCAGCAGATGAGATCCTCACTAACCATTCCAACAGGGCATCTTTAGAGCAGTGCCAAAACCATGGCACAACGGTCCAAGACAGGATGTTAAGCATAAGCTCCATGATTGAAACTGCAGGGGAAATTTAAAGCAGCAGGATGCAATTAGCCATGGTGGAATTCAGCTCCATGCTGAGGCTGCCTCCTAAATGCCACTGCTCTGCAATGAAATGGCTGAGCAGGTCTGAGCTCTCTGCTGTAATTCCAGGGATCTGCAGCACAGGGTCTGGGCACACCCCACTTACCTCTTCCCTGAACACAGATGCTTGCTCTTTGCAGCCAGGTAAACGCTGGATAAAGTTCACCACCTGCAATTGCACGTAAGAGAAAGGAAACACAGACAATTAAAATGAGAGACCATGAAGAAAAACCCTTTTATTTCTGTATGAGAATTCCCTATGCAAGAATTTTTAAAACTTTAATACTAAGAACTCTCACATTAATGAAAGATATAGATGGAAATCAGGGCTGGGTTGTTGCTGCAACTCCTCTGCATATTTTGGCTACCACCAATAACTGCCCCTATTGCCATTTGACCATTTCTCTCCTTGTAAGAATCCAGTTTCTCCACTCCTCTAGAAGGTTTTCACAGAATCAACATTACTTTTCCAGATAAAAAGCTATATATGGCTTAGACTACTTTAAATTCACTCACAACTTCACTTTCTCTACAGTACTGCTGGAAAGTAAAACTAACATGAAAAAAGGATTTAGACAATTTCCCAAGATGGCATGCCTGTAAGAGACAAGATAAACCAAATGAACGAGCACTGCTGGTTTACCAAAATGCAAAGGCAGAGGAGCTGGAAAGGAAGAAGGAACGAAGAAGAGAAGGAAAGGAGTTTTGGTTTCATTTAATCTGTGCTGGGTGCACAGGATCCAGGGAACCAAGCGGATTAATTTTACATTTCACATCAGGGAAAACCTTTCTAGGCAAGGAATCTGTTAACATTTGGAATAATCTCCCTGGAGTCATGCAAGCAGCCCTGGGGTTACATTATATAACACCAAAGAGTGTGAGGAGTAGCCCTGTGTGCAGTCGAGGATGACTTAATGTGCATTGTCTTCTCCAGCTGCAGCTTCACTGGTTCACAGGAGATTTGTATATTGAGGCATAATCAGAACAAACATCTCCTGTTAATTGGGTTCTCCCTTGCAGGAGCAGCTCTGCTTCATGAGGCATAACCATGTGAGTTGTTGCAGATGTGACATTTCTTCCCTGTACACAAACAAGCAGTTGGGAGGGGTCACTGTCAGATTCAGGCTCCCTTCAACTCAAAACTGTCAGTCTCCCCTAAATCACATCTCTGTACCTCCAGACCATCCTACCCCCAGACTTGGAGTCATTCCCTCCCCCCCAGTTCCAGGCAGGCAGAACGGGGCTCTCAGAGTGCCCTCCGGGTTTGCTCTGCCCTGGCAGGAGCAGCTCTGACTCCTGCAGTTTCTGTTATGTAACCTGAAAGCAGAGCATCCCTCTCCTTTGTCCTCCTCTTCCGCTCCATCTCAAAGGCAACCCCTAAAATGTCTCTGATAGATGGTGACTCCAAATTTCTTCTGTAGAAGTGTAAACTCCTATTAATAACCAATAACAAAACACTGCTTTCCTTCTGAGTCCCCCTGTCTGCTAATAATTAAAACACAAATGAAAATCGTTCTGCCAGGTCTGGCTTCTTTGAGAATTTACAAGACAGTTGGACCCTTGGGGCAATAGCTGAGTGCTCTTCACTGTCTGTGGCACTGAGAAGTTGGCAGACATCTCCAGGGAATGACCTGGGCTTGGCTTGTTCCTGTATCCTTCCCTGCACAACTGCTGCTGGCTACTGTCACTGACACGGAGTGACAGACCTTTGATCTGCCCCAAAGTCCTTTGTAGGGACACTGCAAGCTCCCTGCATCACTGGAGAGGTCTCTTGAGCAAACAGCAGCCCTGGGGTTTACCAGGAATGGAGAACAGAGAGGGAAGAAAGCTGCAAGAGAAGAAAATGGGAGAGAAGGTCCCCTGGACACGAGACAGACCCCACTGAGCCACAGGGACCTGCCTGGCTGTCACTGCTGGGGAGGAGGGCTCCAAAACCAAGATAGGGCAGTTGAGGGACGAGGGAGGCTTGGGAGCACAAGAACAAACACCACAAGAATCCTACACAACCCCACAATACTGGCAGGGAAGCCTTGAACCCTGAGAAAGGTTGTGACTGGGAGGGCTCAAAGTGAGGGTGGGACAGGTGTTGGACAGGTTGGGAACATCTCAGTGGGATCAGAGCTTTTCTATAAGGAGGTAAAAGTCTCCTGGCCCTTCCTGCTGTAACCATTCCATGGCTCAGAACTGCCTGCTGGAAACTCTTACACTCTCAAAGCACACTGATGAAGGGAAAGGGCTTTGAAAAAGAGCTTTGTGCAATCCTGAGAACACACTGGAAACTGGACACGACCCTTCTGGAAGGTGCTGATGTGTGGCAGACACACTGAGATCAGCACAGGATTGATGGCCCGTGGTGATGAGGCAGCCCCACACCACACCCCTTCAACAGCTAATGCAGGACTGGTCCCCTCTGAGGTCACAGAGGAACTGTGATTTAGAAATCTACTTACACTTGGCAAAAGGACAGTCCCCTCTGCCCAGGCACTGGCATTTGAAGCAGGATTAACTAATGAACAATACAACTCTAGCACATCTTAATGTTCTATGAGTCAATAGTATGTGCTCTGAAAACATGAAAGGAAGCTTTCAATAAATACCAAAGCAGCATTAAAGTAACTTCTCTTAGTGAGTGCTCAGTGTTACCACGACTTTCTTAGCTTGAGGGCCCCTAAATACTGCTACTGCTGCTGCTCTGCCATTTCAGCTGCTCTCAACCAGCAGAAAATTAAAGCAACTTTTTTTTTCTTTAATGTGGGTTTTGTAAAATAAAAACAGTTCTTCAGCCTGAAACCAAAGGAGAATTTTACACCCCCATCACTCCTGTTTCAGATCAGCACAGGACTCCTTTGGACTCCTTCAGGACTCCTTTGTGCAGCAGAGTTCAAAGCACAACCCAATGGCAAATGTTTGCCCTGCAGGAAGATGTTGGGAGCCCAAATGCCGACAGACCAAATGTACTTTGGACTCCCTAAAACACAGCAAGTCCTGCTGCTTTCAACTCCCAGATCTGTGGCTGCATTGCACTGCACATGCTGATCCTGCAAATGCTCAGAGAGAACCCCAATTGATTCTTCTGGGAATTTGTGATGAAGATGATTTTCAAAACCAGACGCAGTTTACTGAAATTCAAGATAAAACCTGTAATGACTTCAGCCAGTACATTGTGGTGCTGCAACTGAGCTTTTTAATGTGCCATTCACACTGCTACCAGCAACCAAAAGTTCCCCAGTTGTTTCAGGGTGCAGCAGAGTTCAGTTTATTCTGGGTTTGAATCACTATATCCAGTGCCCTGCATCCATGTCTGTGGTCCCTACTCACACACATCTGTTATCAAACTAATATCCCAGTTAAATCTACCCAGCAGTTGCTTTAAAGGTCAACTGCAAAGGACAAATTTTATTTGGCTTGGATCCTGACACTGTACTCTCATGAAGCAGCCTCCCGATTTATCCAAAAGAAAGAGATTTTGATTATCATGTCAGAGGATTATCTGCTTCTGACTTTATTGATTTGATAAAAGGTCTTTTGGACAAATCATTGGAAGCTTTCTCAAAAGGACGGGAACAGTAAATCTTTCAGAGATTTTTTTTTCCTCCTTGGTATGAATTTAATTCTAAGACATTTTTATTAAAAAGAACAAAAAAACACAACCAAAACCCAACACTACTACCAAACCACAACAACTCAACAGAAAAAAGGACCAGGTTTTAAAACATCAGCACTAATTGCTCTGTCCCTTGTCAAACTGCTGTGGTTCCCATCTCCCACATCACTGCAAATCCCACCAGACTCCTACCACTCCTCCAGCATGAAGAACAAAGTCAAGATAGGATTTATCTTAGGGAAAATGCACTTTCTAAAAGTTTCTGAAGATCCTCTCTGCATCATGAGCAGCAGTACCTTTTTCCTGCTTTGCAGATTCCCTGCATCCTTGCAAGCACAACTCTACAGCACATTTCTCTGGAAATAAATGTCCTGCAATTAAGCACCAGGATCCAAATTATAACCACTTCCCAAGCGCAGAGAGAAATATTATTTATGCCCAAGGCATCGAGGCAAAAACCAACTACTCAGCACACAGAACACTCTGGCTTTTTCACACACCACCTAATTACAGGAGACATCTCAAGAGCTGCAGAGACACATCTCCAGCTGCACAGCTACCTCTGCCAGAAATCAGGTCAGGCTGTGGGCAGTTTTGTTCCTAGGGAATCAGGCAGGGAGATGCAGCAGGAGTGGGCATGCACAGTGCAGTTTGGAATTCTCTGCACTGTAAAAGTGAATCAGCAGGAAAGTCACAGGAGAGGGGGAGGGAGATCAGAGAAAGGGAATCTGCTGTCAGAATAATGCTTCAGGCCTGAGGACTGAGAAATCAAGGGGTAAATAAACAGAGGGAGGGAGGGAATCCTGTTAAGGGCACTAAGCTGTGGATACCAGAGGGTTAACAGGAGTCCTTCCCCTCCCTGATAAAGGGTCTTGGGTCTAACTTCCAGCTGAGTCAGCTGTGGCACATGCACAGCAAACAGAAGAGCACTGCCTAGGAGAGGGAAGGAAATAAACATGCCTCCCAGTAAGCACTCCAGAGGAAGAGTGCTCTGGCATTCCTGCATCCCGGGAGAGCAGAACAGGGAACAGGTAACTCACCTCCTCCACAGTCCATTTGGCAACTTGTTTGGCTGTCAGGCCCGAGACCTCCGGCAAGAGCCTGCAGTGCTGCTCCCAGAAGAGATGGAGGCGGTGGGTCGGGTTAGAGGCCAGGGAAGGCATGAAGATAGACTGGTGGAGGGCCTGCTGGAGATCCAAATCAGTGCCTGAAAAAGGAAACAAGACAAGTCAGAGCCAGGCTTCAAGCAGGAGCAACTACAACAAAGCAGGAAGAAGGGTCACAGCCTGGAGGGGAGAGCAGAGCCAGGCACGGCTACTGTGTGGCACACGGCGCTCTCAGGACGTTCTCCCCCTCCCAAGCAGGAGAAAGGGGGAAAAAAAGACAAGATTGCCAGGCTGGAGGCTTTATCGTTAGCTTCTTCCCTGGAAAATGATGTCATGCTGCTAACAGAGAAGATGTTTGCAGCATTTTATTGACAAGGTGGAGGAATTCTGGTAACAGCATCCTCAGCTGGGAACTGATGGCACCGTTCCAGCCCCAGCTGTAGCCAGAGCTCTGTGCTGCCAGCATGGCCTGGGCTCACTCCCCAGGAAACTCCCAGGCCAGGAGTGCTCAAGGTACCTCCAGACATCAACTCCCTCCTCATGTGTCAAGTGAAGCTCTGAAAACCAAGGCAAAAAAAGGAGGAAGGAATCACCCCTCCCTAATGAGATCACTGGAGCAGTGCAGAGTCACGGTCCTACAGGGATGTGCTGGTTATACAACAGGAAGCCAGGCAGAGGATGGGAGCAGGCTGGGAAGCACTCCTCTGATTTACAGCGGCACGGGGGGCTACCCCCGACCCCCCCCCTGCCGCAGGCTGCCCAGCGCCATCCCGTGGCATCCCCGAGCATTCCCACTGTATCCCAGCCCTCGGGAAGGCTCCGTGTGCCTGGAGCAACCGCTGCTCTGCCCCTGCTGCTCTGCTGCCCCTGCTGCACTGCTGTCTCTACTGCTCTGCTGCCCTGCTGCCCCTGCTGCTCTGCTGCACTGCTGCCCCTGCTGCCCCTCCTACTCTGCTGCTCTGCTGAGTGGCTCTCACTGGGCTTGGGTGTAAGATGCAGGGGGTAAGCAGTCACTATGTGGAATGCACAAAGGAAAATGGCAGAAATACAAAGAAAAAGCAGATTCCCGGGGTTTGCCAGCTGCCCCCGAGCTGAAGGGGAAGCAGCTCTGGAAGTAAAGCCTCTCCTAGTGAACGGTCACTCTCCTGGCCTCAGAGCCCACTCAGCTCATCGCCACATCCCTAATGGTCATGAGACAGCACCAAATAACATTAAATTTCTAATAATGAAACCAAGGGAGGATAAATAAAACCTGAATAAGAACTGCTCAGTTCAGGAGCTCTTGGTGGAGAGATGGCACAGGACCTGCTCCTGAGAGGGCTGTCACCCCCTCCTTCCCTGCTGCAGTGGTGGGGACAGACAGCACCTGGTCTTGTCCCCACCTCCTGCTCCAGGAGGTCCCACTCGTGCCTAAGGTCTCCCCCACTGCCACATTCCTGCTGGGTGGGCATTGCTTCCATCTCAGACCAATTCCTTTTCTCCACTAAGCACAAATCCTTGGACTAAGCACCCAAACCATGACCTAGACAAGTGACTTTCCCTCTGACAAAGAAGCAGTGATCTCATAGTTTAAACACAGCTGGGAGGAAAGCTCTGGGTAATTGTGAAATTACAGGTCATTGGATGATTGCATTTCCCTCCCCTGATTTCCACCACTCCCTGGAAGGTGAATGTGATGGGAAAGTGGGCAGCTTTCCCTGCCAGCTGCAACTGCAGCTTGGAGCTAGCAGAACCCTCAGTTCTGACTGCAGAACTAGGTAAAAATGAGTATTAAAAAAAAAAAAAAAAAAAAAAAAAAAAAAAAAAAAAAAAATAAAAAAAAAAATAAAAAAAACCCCAACATCCAGGCACCTGTCCCAGTTTGTGCCTGCTTAGCTATTTTTGATTGGAGACTTATTACCATCTTAAATCCTCCTAAAAGCCTGGTCAGCTCTGTTCTCTGAAATGGCTTTTTATAGTAAATCTGAAAGTTAAGCATATGGTTTTCTAAAGTGATAGCAGAAAGCTGCTCTGAAAACTTAACCTGTCACGTACCAGGAAAAAAACCACTCTGTTTTTCCATTTAGCTTTTCGTTTTCCTTTTAATCCTTCAGAGAACCTTTAAAAAGCCCTCCAATGATTCAGAATATGTTTCTGAATAACCATGAGGGTCTAAAAAAAGGGGTTGATGGAACCTAAACTATCTGCCAGGTTTTGAGCAAGTCTCCCTTGAGCCCTGTGCTGACTCTGTCCCAGCCTGACACAGGTCACAGACTGTTTAGGAGCCCCTTGTCACTACAGAGGAGTTAGCAGTGGCACAAAAACCAGTGCACACTTGTCTTCTCAGTTAATAAATACAAGGCTCCACTCTACAAAGTGTTGAACCTTTCACTTCTAAGTGATTTTACCCTTTCTCCTCATTTTAAAGGAATTGCCAACATCTCCAGCATGTGTTTTCTCTTGACTGTGGAATCAAAGACAAAAAAATCTGTGATTTCTCAATGATCCTTGTGACTGTGGGGATATTGCACAGATAGGCACACACACAGAAAGAAGGAATAAAACTTAACCAACCTTTCCCATTGCTTTCCTGTTTCACTAGCTGAAACTTGATATAGGCATGTGAGCACCCGAGCCTGAAAGCAACAATTACAAAACATTTCAGAAGACACAGAAATGAATGTAATTTCTTCTCCATACAAAGATACATGAGATTTATAGAAACTAAAAACTTTTTCCTCTTAAAACAAGCAATAGCTCCATCCCTGACATCTCTCAGAGCTAAGGGCTGTTCTATTGAATTCATGGCCTGAACTCAGATCTGAGTTTACTGCAGAAAAGAGAGGGCCCAAAACAACAGGAGGAAGGGAAGAGATTCACCATGTCATTGTAAAACACTCTGCTGCCAAACTTCAGTCAAGTTGGGCTGTTTGTTATTTACATCTTCATTTCAGATACAGCAGCAGCAGCCTCAAGAAACACAACTGTTAATGCATGACAAAAGTCTTGTTTACGTTTTTGGTGTGGCTTTGATGTCTGCAGAGGAATCCTCCTCTCCCCAGCCTCTCTCCCGACTGTCTTCCGATTGCTCTGATGGAGTGTGGATGCTGCTTTGACACCACTTTTCACTGTCTGGTGCAGATTTTCTGGAAAGACAGATAAATGACAGTAGCTGAGCTGACATCCTCTGTTCCCTTTTCCCACAGGAGAGCAAAGCTGGCTGCCCCTGGCAAGTGAGAGCAACAACCACCACCTTGTGGCAGAACTCTCCTCTTCCCTTCATGAATACAAAGTGCTTTGTTCCTCTTCTGCAAGGATTGAGAGAGTTTAAGTGAAATAAATCAGCCTCTGTAGACTCAGGCTCTGATCCCAGCAGCTACAGGAAACCACTGCGTTATGGTGAAAGCAAGAGATTTAAGATTTCTGAAACTTGATACCTCTGGATAACATTTAAGAGTTTCCATGACTAAGTTTGATGCATAAACTGAGCTACAGAGCTGGCCAAGGGAGGACAAGCAGAAGGATGATACCAGACTTACAGGCTGAATTCGGACCTCCCACTACCAGGAAATGAAATACTTAGAAGAAAAGAAATATATTACAATTCTAAAATGCCACTTATTCTGTGAGAATTCAGAATCTCACAAGAGCTTTATGGTAAAAGTGCCATTGAAATGCAATCAATTTTGGTGTGGAAATTAGGGAATGAAGATGCCTGCATAGTTGTAGCATGGGAGGAAGCAATTTGGCCGTGAAGGCTAGGGAGGAGAAAGAAGCATTCATTCCTTTTTTCTGGACAAATAGATCTTGAAAATGTTATAAATCTAAACAAACAGATGAACTTTAAAATACAGAGAAGCCTTCACATACAACAAAAAATCAGAGTATTGCTGGAGTTTGCCCTAGTGAGACTGGATTTGTGAAGACTAAAAATGATCTTAAAAATCCTTCACATCCTGGTCTGTCCCATGACAGGTTTAACCGACTCCTGCACTCCAAGAACCAAGGCACAGTTTCCATCAATGCTGCTCAGTCGCAAGATTTTCTTGTGAGAAAACAAAGTATCTGAGAGTGCTCAGCTTGCTTGCTGCTAAGTGATACACACACAGTGCTCAGCCGACCCAGGATGGATGACAGGTACTGTTTAATAGTGCAAAATAGCCTTGGCTTGACAGTTTTAGGACAGGAAACAAAGGACAAGAACATATTTCAAACTGAAACAGCAAAGAAAAATTTAGGGAAACAGAATGCAATTTCTTTTGTTGGAATATGACCAGAGCACCAGGATTAAAGAATCAAGAAATTTATTAAGGCATATGAGGGTACAGAAGTGCACTGCTCCGTGTTAAGAGTGACTGGGGCACACGTCAATATTACAGACAGATGAACTCAGTGCTCCGCTGTGTTGCTGCCAATTCCAGTGTTTTTCATCCTTTTAAATTGTTTTGCTCCCTAGTACCTGGCCAAGAGTAAAATCCAGCTCACCTGGATTGTGAAGAGTCGCCCTGAGAAGACTCCCCTGCTCCCAGCAATGGGCCAGGGGTCTCCAGCCTCCTGGCTTTCTGCATGATGTTCCCAGGGGAAGGTCTCTCCCCACTCAGCCGGTCCTGTAAGAGGTTTTCTCTGCTGAGGTTCACATCAGAGTATGGACAGCCAACTAAGCTGTGATGGAGAAACAAAAAGAGAAAAGACAATGAAAGCTTTACAGTCATACAGTCTTCCCTACCTCAGGAAGAGAAACCCATCACAAACCCAGAAAAAATGAGGCCACAAACACTCAGGAGGTGCCATTACTCAGCTCTAAGTGTGAGAAAGCAGGGGACTATATGGCAGAACTAAAACCCAAAGTCATGTTGTTAAAGAGCCACCGCAGAGGACAAGAAGAGCTCATCCTCTCTAACTTGCTTATCAGAACAACATTTCATGAATCAACAGAGTTCTGCAACTTTCAGTCTGAAAAATTCAAAGCCCTTTGCTGCATTATAAGCTACCAGGTCTTCTGACCTCCCACCTGAGATTGTTTTCTTGCTCTTAAAATAATTTACTTGAGAAAAAGCTTCCTCTTCCAAGAGCACACAAGAAATCAAAACAAGAGCAACCTCTCCTCACTTAGACTTTAACATCCTACCCATGCCCTCTCCTCTTAGTAACTGCCTTCTTGCATGTTGTTCTTGGGTATATCATTTCACAAATATAACTCCTTCAGTACTGCTGGAATGTAGAAACTGGAGTGAATGAATCTGTTTGCATTGCAGCTATCACAACTATAGTGGTATAAACAAAATTTATGCTCAAACAGCCTGCTTAGACACAAGAGGGAGCTGTGATTGCAGTTATAGCTATCTCCAGAATAACTACCCTGAGATCATTTCAGTGCGGTGCAGTTGCTTGGTGCTGTATCATTATTATTATTGTTGTTGTTGTTGCAGCTGTTGTTATTGCCATTAACAGCACTCATCCACATACGTGTAATGTGTTCCGTATCGGGGGCCCCGCACGTGCCCGATCCCCTGGCAGCCTGGAGTAGGACACGTCTGTCCCACTGCTCCCTCTGGATCTTCAGCACCTGAGAGTAGTGAAAAACGGAAGATAAACAGATTTGCACATGAGGAGCAGATTGCACTTAGGAAATTATCCAGCATAACAACAGCGTGTGCTGTATTTACCTAGAGGGACCTGCAGAGCGTGTCCAGTTTTGTCACACCAGCCTACAGGATGGATGTCAGGGCTGTCTGCATCCACCCAGAAATCGTAGTGATGGTCCCAGCCATCAAAATGTATCTGAAAGAAGCAGAAGTGTCAGAGAAAGACACAGTTCAGGGCACGACTCAGTTCTTATGTTAACTACCCCTTTTGTTTCACTTTGCTCAGCTTGGGGCTGATTAATTCTATCTTTCAGATCAATTTTTCAGTCAGGCAAAATCACCTCTGTGCTCAGTTAACTCTTTGTTTTCCTGCATCTGTGTTTCACAGAATAACCAGGTTCTGGTGACACAGTCTGTCACCGCACAGCCCGTGGGATGCTCTAACATGTGAAGTCCAAAGCTATGCACACACAATGCTTATTTGTTTTGTTTTCTGTGGATCCCAAAGCCCATAAAAGCCAACAAGTTTGGTGAGTTTTGCAGTGAACAAGCTGCAATTTTCTGCTGGCTGAAGAGACTGGCAGTAGCTCAGATCCAGGTCAGGTTAACAGAGACTGAGGATCACTGGAGTTTAAAGACTACTGGGTTGTTCATGCAGGAAAGTTTCAATGCATGAATTGAGTAACATGCCACTATGGACTGGCAAAGCTTGGCTTTTGTTCACAGCAATGAGACTCACAATTAACCAGCTAATGGGGAGTGAACTCCACTCCTGCCCATGTAATCACCCTTTGGGAAGGAGATCTGTGGCCATGGAGTCTCCATCAGTGCAGCCTCCACTTTAGCTGGCTCATACTTAGTTTCTCAGAAGCCAAAGCACAACAGATTATGTGAGCAATATATTTGCATGAAAAGACTAGGTTAAAATGCATTTATGTGACAAATTTGCACTGGAGAATGATGCTGCTTCCCACATGTACCAGGGTTTAAATTGCTTTGGGTTTTCCTTTCCTGGTAGGAAAAAAACACAGTCAGGCAGCTTCTCCAGCAGAACGCTCCTGCTGCCATCAGTCACAGAGATCACAGGGAATATGCCAAGAGATGGGACATCACACTGTCAGGTGTTAGTTCAAAACAGTTACTTTAGAACAGTAACTTACACCACGCCAATTCCATCAGATTTCAGCAAAACAAAGCAACAGGAACCATTTCCAGCTGGGCAGGCCTGGATGCCACAGCAGCTGCCAGGCTGTTGTTTGCTGCTCCTTGTTCCCAAGCGCTGTTTTCCCTGCGCTGCCCATCCCAGGGCTCTCAGCACAGGCTCTGCACTTGGGAGCAAGGTCATACCTTAATGCGATGGTTGTCTTTGTCAATGATTGTTGCCACTCTTATCAAGATGGGATTTCGTCTGTCCACAGCCTCTAACTTCATATTAACCTGGAATCCGTGAGGAGGACGCTGGAAGAGAGGATTGTAGGCAGAATGCTAAGAAGCCTTGGAGTTCAGAGCTGGCACCTGCTCTGAATGAAATGTGCTTCAGTTTCCATCCATCCCTAGCTGCCTTTGGAGCTCTGGGTTATCTCACATGGCAGACTGTTCAGAGGCTAAAATCAGAGTTTCCAAGAGGTTAAAATCACTGATTCCAAGAGGACTTAGTTGAGTGTTTGTCAGCAGCCCCAAACTGCTGGAGAGGCAGCCTGAGGTGGCTCAGCACAGAGAAGCTGTTCCAGCCAGAATAAGAGACCCTTCCCTCACAGACAAAAGGCCAGGGACCATCGCAAGTGGCTCCACAGCCTGAAAGAACACCTCCCACATGGCAGGGACAAGATCTTCTCTAGAAAAGGAGACCAAGAGGGGAGAGATCCCAACAGTCCATATGAATGTCTCCAGGGCAAGTGTCAGAGGATGGTGCCAAACTCTCCAGGAGGGCCCAGTGACAGGAAAAGGAGCAATGGCCCTGAAATAATACACTAAAACCTCAACACAAGGAAGAACTTTCCATGGAGGGTAGCAGAGCACTGGAACAGCTGGCCAGGGAGGGTGTGGAGTCTCTGTCTCTGGTGACATTCCAAACCCGCCTGGATGCAGAATTCCAAATCCACCTGTGTCACCTGTTCCAGGTGACTCTGCCGTGGCAGGGGGTTGGAATGGATGATCTCCAGCCTCTCTTCCAACCTGACTATTGTGTGATGTCACACCAGCAAGGACAGTGGCCAGTTCCCCACTTTTCACATCTGAACACGCCATCGGGTGAAGCCTCTCTTCACTACCCTACATCCTCCCTGGCATCAGCTACAGCTCCTGGCTATCAGAGTTACCCTCATTACACAGATTACTCCTTATGACAACACCTGTGCTGCTCATGAACAACTGCTGCGAGCTGCTGTGCTGGGGCTCACAGCAGCTCTGGCCGCAGAGCCTCCCCTGCAGAGGTTCACTCACCCTTTTCCTCAAACCCTGAAGATTTTGGGGAAACTCCAGAATGTCCTTTGACCTGATGTGTGCCCTTTGCAGTACACTATGTAACCTCTAAGCAGCAGTTTTTACCAATTTTTCTATTTATCTGATTGCAAATTCCTCCTCTGACCTCCTCAGCAGGGGGTTATGATGGTCATCCAAAACATGTCCCTCTTCACTTCTGCACACAGAGGTGAGGGTTTTAGCAAGAAATTATAAATTGTCTATTTGAACATGACTAGGTTAATGAATTATTAAAATCACTCTTCCCTCCCAGTCTTCCTTACCCTTGTTATTGCCAGTGGCTGGGGGCAGGAAGGAGATGCACTCTTGAGCTAAGGGGTTTAACTCCACACCTGAAGTTCCTCTTTGGCCATTTCACCTGGACACAGACATCTATCAATGGGCTGTCAGACACTGGACACACCACAAAACAGACAATCTAAACTGCTTTTACTTTCAAGAACATCTTATTAAACCAGCCAACCTTGTCTGTCCTCCTTGAAGAAGGAGCTGAGTGCTCAAGGTCCAAATCCTGCCCAGAAGAGGAGCCAGACTCTTTGCTTAAGCCTTGCTGAAGGGTTGCTGCCCTTTTGGCAATAGCTTATGAATGTTTTGGAATTGCCAGCCCAAGAGGATGGGTGAAATAACAATGCTTACATTGGAGCTGTCTCCTGAGTTTTTGGGTGGAGAGGGCAGAAATCCAGACCCAGGACCTGCTATTTGTGCTGATGACCCGTGTCTCCAGACTACATAAGATAGCTCTTTAAAATTGTTAAAAGCTAATTCAGTGAGAAATGCCTGTTCTGGCTCTCAACCCGCATTTTATATACTGATTTCCTGTAATTGCTAGCTGAAATAATAATAATTATTTTTAAAAAATCAATACCTTTGCCATTTATTTGCACTTCAGTCCAACCAAGCCAAAAAAACCCCTGAGGTTTGATCTTGAAAGAGTCCTATTAACTTCTGATATATCAAATACCTTTTCTTTTCTGTCTCATTTTTGAAACACAATTTTAGATGCTAATTTGCACTCTGGAGTTTCATGAGGGCCAGAATTGGTCTTTCTACTCTTCTCTCAAAGCCTTATACCTGAAGGAGCAGAACAATGGCTGCAGAAATGTCTGGAAAACAGGAAAGAAGGCAGACAAGGCAGCTGCATCTCCCTTGGGAAGACACTTCACTTTGGAAGACTACAAAGAAGGGAGTTCTCAGTACTGAACAGGCTCCCTGTCCTGAGCAAAGCCCTCTTATGTTCAGATGACATCTCTCACCACACTTTATACCCTGAAAATCTGAGGGAAGAAGCCACAACGACAAATCTTATAGAGGACTTGGGCTGGGAGTTTTAAGTTCACATTTTCCAGCTCTATTGGGATTTCAAAAGAGCTTAGTCCACCCTTGGGGCAACAGCTGTGTCCCACTGACAGGCTCCACTCCTCATCCTGCCTGCCCCTGGCTCCAAGGTGGTTCCCAGCTATGGGAAACCTCAATCCCAGGGATGTTTTGGATGTGCTGCAGAAAACTCCAGTTAAAGCCCTACAGTTCTCTGAAGAGGCAAAAACCTCTTCCACCTCCCTGACACCATTTTGCAGCCTGCACTAACCTCATGTGGACACCTGCTGAAATCTGGCAATTATCAAATCTGTCTGGCCAGATTTTTGCCTGTCTTATCTGAGGCCTCCCTGATTGCTTTTCCTCCTCAGTCCCAAAGACCTTTCCACAAAAATACACAGGAGGGCAGCAGGTATTAACCTGCAACTCCCACTTCAGAGAAAGGAGCCAAGGCAAGTGTCATGATGGCAAAGGAGAGTTTTTAAACATAATGTGAAGTTTAGCAAGGTGAGCCAGCAGCGTGGAATGGAAAAAAATCAAATTAAAAGTACAGTTATTTTAGAGGCTTTTGGTTTGTTTCTGCTCACAGTGAGATTCCAGATAAACACACTGAATTGCAATGAAAGAAACAAAAGCTTACTGTCTCAAGGTTGAGAGAAACACCTTCACACTGAGTCTGCAGGATGGACTTAGGGGCTTGGTAGAGATGCTCTTTCATCTGTTAATACATTTATTTCTGTGGAGGGCACAGCTGGCTCCTCCCCAGAAGGACTACGATCTGTATCAGCACACGTAAATCCTTGATATGAACTTCTCTACCTTAATTCCAGCCTCACCAGCCAGGGAAGTACGGATCTGCACAACTGCAAGGTGCATTTTAGAAAGGTTTTTAAAACTTCATGTAGAGGGGACACCAGATAACTGCACTCTTTCTCCTCTCTGTGCCCTCTGCCAGGCACTTCCCACTTACCTCTGGAAGCTTCTGGACTGAAGGCTCTGCCCTTAAATCTGCTAATGGAGCCACTGAAGATACTTAAGTCAAAAACCCTTTCCAAGCCAGCCTTCCATAGCATTAAAAAACAAAAAAATCTTGTATTTTGCTGTGTGTTTTTGTTTTAGCAGCACTGAGATGATCTTAAACTCAAAGTAAACTACAGTTTCACCTTCCTCGCACAGACAAGGTGAACCATGCTCAAATAAAGCCTCCAGCAAAAAAGGGTGGATAACAGCACCTGAGCAAGAGCAATCAAAGACATTCACATACCAGTTTAAAGGCTCTTGCTGGGGCTGCTTGGGAATTAGTTTCTTCCAAGTATTTCTCCCATGAGAAGGCTTTGGAATCCCTGTGTCCTGAAAAAACAGAGAATAAACACTTCTGTAAGAAAAACCCCACATTTACTGTTACAGACAGCAAAAAGGCAGCTCTGTGACACTCTAATGAGCACTTACAATGGATGGTGCTGGAAAGTGGCCTGTTTGCTCCTACCCACCACCTCCAGAACCCAGAGCAGCTCTGCCAGTTCCCCAGTTTTACACTGGGCTTGAACCCTGGTGAGTTCACTTCTGCACAGCTTAATCAATTCTTATTCTCTAAAGAAAACTCCAATTGTGAGCTAGACAGAGGATTCTGTGTTGTGTAATGGCATCACTACATTAATTTCCTGTTTTATTAACTGCTCTCTGTGTGAGCACCTGTAAGACTGTAGAACTTTCTCCTCTCCTGCTGCCTGCTCACCCAGGCTGAGTAAACCCAGCAGCCTGGAGAGAAAAGAAAAGGCTCCATGGGTGTGCTGCTCTAACAACAGTGAGATGTCTCCCTGGCAATTGCATTTAAGAAACTGCTCTACGTTTTTCCTATTTCAGTAATGTTTACCCCCAGGACAGGTTCCTGTTGGCAGGAGGGTGCAGTGACTAAATGCAGAGCACAGTCTGCAAAATGCTGCATTTAAATCCTTCAGGAGAGAGACCAGAACTGGCTGCAGGTGTTGTGGGGGCACAAGAAATCCTGATATGAGCAGAGAACTGCAGAGTCCTGCCCTGCTGAACCTTCCAGGAGCAGGGACAGATGTGGTGCTGCTGAGAGGGAATGTTCATGACCCCTTCTACATCTATGGTGAAGACACCGAGGCCAATTCCCCCCATGCAGAGGGACTGGGCAGTGATTCCTGCTCCACTGAACCTGGAATAGAGCAACTACAGGAATTCTTGCTCCAGGGCTGTCAATCTGACAAATGTCAGGCTTTACTTTTTTATGTTTGCTATTTTTAAGGTGAATGTGCACTTCCAAGGCCTGAAAACAACACTGGTTTCCCTGTACATTCTGTCCTCTCTTATGTGCCAACATTCTCTTCATTTACCAAATTCCAGTACAGCAGAAAGAGATGTGGATTCAGTTACTCCTTGATTTCCAGAAATTCCATCTAGGAAATCATTAGAGCATGGTGCTAACAGTGCCAAGGCTGTAGTTCAATCCCTGTACAGGCCATTCATTTAAGGGTTGGACTCAATGATTCTTGTGGGTCCTTCCAACCCAGAGTATTCTGTGATTTCCAGAAATTCCATCTAGGAAATCATGGTACAGATCCCTTTTTCTCCCAACTCACCTTGAAGAAAATGCTGAAAATCCTTCTCCCTTTCTCCCTTCCAAAATCAAATTCAATTATAAATTACTAAACCCTGTTCCCTTTTGTCCTAGCTTTTTCCCTAATAAAGAACTGTTATTCCTATTCCTATATCTTTGCCTGAGAGTCCCTTAATTTCAAAATTATAATAATTTGGAGGGGGGTGGTTTACATTTTCCATTTCAAGAGAGGCTCCTGCCCTCCTTAACAGACACCTGTCTTTTCAAACTGAGACAGATTTCTTCAATGAACTATGAAACAACATAAATTGCAGCAGCAAAAAGCAGGAACAACAATATTGTTCAGGCAGTAAAGAGTTCAGAAGCGAACATAGAACCTGCAAGTATGTAATTACGTGGAAGATATAGTTTGCAGGTTTTTTTGGCTGAGGCAGGAAGTAAGTCTCACTTGCAACCTACCAGGTGGTGTTGTCAGTGGGGTTCCAGTTTCTTGGCAGTAGCCGACAGGATGGATATATGGGCTGCTCGTTTCACACCTGAATCAAAGAGGGAAAGTTGGCACCAGTCAGATGGAAAGCAAAAAGAAAGGCAGGATTTCAAATGCTGTCTGATAGGCCTTTGCTGGGTGAGCAGATGCTTTCAGTGGGTGTGATCACGGTGTAGAAGACAAGCACTGCCTTGTTAGAATGTGTAACACTGGATTTTCAAGGCATTCAAGCTGTCCCAAAAGAAAGGGAAATACAAAGTAAATCTTGCAATGGTTTGGGTTGGAAGGGACCTTAAAGCCCATCCCGTTCCACCCCTGCCATGGCAGGGACACCTCCCACTGTCCCCAGGTGCTCCAAGCCCTGTCCAGCCTGGCCTTGGGCACTGCCAGGGATCCAGGGGCAGCCACAGCTGCTCTGGGCACCAGTGCCAGAGCCTGCCCACCCTCCCAGGGAACAATTCCTTCCCAATATCCCATCTAACCCTGCCCTCTGGCAGTGGGAAGCCATTCCCTTTGTCCCGTCCCTCCGTCTATTGTCCAAAGACCATCTCCAGCCCTCCTGGAGCCCCTTCAGGCACCACAAGTTTTCTTACTTCCAATGCTTCCCAGACAGCTCAGGCAACCCCCAGTGGCTCTGTACTGACCTGCCCAGCACCCAAACAGAAAGGGAACTACCGGGCAACTTTGTGAAAACCCCAAGTAATTATTCAGATGCCTGAAAACTGATATAAGATCCCAACTTTAGGGCCTGCATTTAACACAAAGCCAGTCTACCTTCAGACATGTATCAGAAATAGAGTCTTTTACCAGTAGTCGTAGCTCTCATCCCAGTTATCGAAATGGATCAGCAGCCGGTTTTCCACCATGTCTGTGATGGTGGCGACACAAACCAGTGACGGGTTCTTCTTGTCCACTGCCTCCAGTTTCATTCCCAGACGAAACCCAGAAGGTGTGACAGGCTGAGGAACAGGACACCAGGAAAGAGAAATCAGCCACATTCTTGACCAAGCCATTGAAATCCCCCTTATAAACTCCTTTGACCCCAAAACCCACAGACCAAAACACACTACAGTGACTATCAAGAGGTTTGCAGACATGATTTTCCCTGAGTCCTGGCGGTGACTATTACTGAAAATAGTTAATGTGGCTCAAAAAACCAGCATTTCCAGGTACACTGACCATTGCAGCCTCCCAGGCTGAGACACCCTGCAGTGATTTGCTGAGGATAATGGGCATTGCACATCCTCTTTTACAGGTGGAAACGTTAGGAGAGTCTTCAAGAAGATGAAGTGACTGAGTGGGAAGTAGGGCAGAGCTGGGCCCTGATCCTACTGGAGTCAGTGACTGTCCATGTGCAGCCTCCAATCCACCAGCCCGTGGGCTTCATGTCATCCCAGTAACATGGAATGGGATGGAGGATTTCACAGGAACTGAGGTTAACAGCCACTGAGAGAGCACCAGTGGGGAAGGATGACAAATGCTCAAGATCCACAGCTCCACAATGAATCCCACGGCACACATGAGCATGCTGCTGGAATCCAGAAATTATTTTGGAAATGATTAAACTAGATGAAAGTGACACAAATATCTTGACTGTAGGGGCACAGTAAAACAGATGGCTGTAATATATTTAATAAATGGTTCAGTAAATCTCTTCCTCCAGCATTAAGGAGGAAGGGAAATACAAATTCTTTCTCTGGAAAGTCAGTGACTGGGGAAAGAAAGAAAAATTGTACGAGTTTTCCTTCTTAAAAATAAAACACAGCAGGAAGTAGTTTGCATCTGATTGTACTATGGTTGTACCTCTGACATAAGCATATTAAAACCACATACTTGTTCTGGTCAAAACTCACTTAGCACCAGACCTATTGAAACCCCTTCTATTCCATATCACCACTTACACTGCTGAGGGTTTTAAAAAGGCTTTTTGGAGCTGCTTGAGCTTTGCAGTTCTTCAGATAAGTAGTCCAATTAAATTCTCCCTCCTTGAAACCTAGGAAGAGAGAAAAAAGATTGTTTTCCATGGCCCTGGTACATTCTGGTGGGTTTTTCATAAATGGAAATTACCTGTAAAGGATATGAACTCTGCATGATAACTGCCCTGCTATGATCTCCAGAGGCTGGGCATTTCAACTAAACCAGCTCTCTCTTTTTCACCATAATGTCCAATCATTAATCTCAACCTTCAAATGTTTCTAGGAAATTGAATGCAGGAAAGAACTGAACACAGAAAAGAAGCAAGTTCTGAAGCACAGAGAGACATTCAATCCAGAGTTTCTACTGTAACTAATAATGTCAGTCTTTGGGAATATCACAGAGAAGATATTTTGCTCTTTTGTGAGTCACTGTGTTAGTTAAATCTCTACCCTTTAGCCTCTCAGATTGAGTTCCACGATGAAATCACACTAAAAATGAAATATGCAGAGACAGGATATCTTAGTAGAATTTATGGTTTCTTATACACTGCTCTATTTTCTGTCATACCTTTAGGAGGGAGCAGCTTATGGCTTGTTTTTTCACACCAGCCCACAGGGTGGATGTCTGAGGAATCAGCATTAGCCCAGAAGTCGTAGCACTCTGGGTAACCATCAAAGTGCAGCCGCATCCTGTACCCCTGCACCTACAGTGAGAGAAGCTCTGATTATCACCAAGGGTCACAAAGGAGAAAAATAATCACTAATAAAACACTCCCTCATATTTGCACTTACAGAGAAAGTAACTTAGGATCGCATTTATTTCTCAGAAACTCTAATTGTATTTTAACTAATTTGCTCTCCCAGTTTCCATGCTCCTCTTTCCCCACTTCAAACAGCTGGAAATAGAACTGGTCAGTGGAACCTCCCTGAGCCCCTGCCCCATCCATGAACACATTTCTGGAGTACAAAAGCAGCCACAGAATATAAATGTCTATACCAGATCAACCCAGATTTCACATAACTGAAGCTGCATAAAAGCATTCTGACTTGTTTCTATTTACTAAGTCATAGGGCCTCATGGCATTGTTCTTTTTCATATCTGTTCACTACAGGCAATTAACAGGTTTGCTATTCTTAGTTACAAATGCAAAAATATGCCAGTAAGATTTCAGGCAAAGATCCTTAATTACATAACACCTTTCTTTCAGTGTCACCTTGAACTCCTACCATTAATTAACTAACTAAAGTACTATTATTCTTATGTTTCTAGTTTTTATTGAAAAAAAATTATAGATGTACATGGGACTTTTGGAATCAAAAACAAGAAAAGCAACTACCTCAGCAACTGTGAGAACACAGAAGCGAGAGGGGTGCTCAGGATCCACCCCTTCCAATTTCATTCCAACTTTAAATCCATTTCGGCCTTGCGGGAATGACTGATACTGTGAGGGGGAAAGAAACATTTGTTTTTAATTCCTAAAGACAAAATCTATTGCAGAGCAGTCATAACATACTTAAGACTTCAATTTTTATATTTCAGGCTTCAAATGCTCAACTCAGAGAAGAAAATCCCACCCCAAGTGACTGTGGCTCCAACAGACAGGTACAGGCTCAGGGATCAGTAATGGCACCATCACCATAATTCACATTTACTCCTTATTCTAATTAATCTCTCAAAACCACTGCACTGTTGCAATTAGCTACAAACACACCTTTGAGCAGATGCAGAAATGAGCTCTTCTCAAACACAAAAGAATCCCCTTCCCAGCTCAATGCAGAATCTAAGAGCTGGGAAAGCTACAATCAATCACTTTGTGTCAGTCCAGACTCTCACCAAAAGGTAACTGGTCATCTTCAAATGGTGAAAGGGACAAGGCAGGCTTGATCTGCAGCCTAGTTTTACAGTTATTCTAGAAAACATTTGTGTCTTTCATTTATCTGCAGTCTTAATCCAAGTGAAACAGTTGAAATACAGTAAAAGTTTAAAAGCACCCTGAACTGGGATTGCAAATGATCCAGTGCAGGACTGGACCTTCCTTTTAAGCTCCTTCTGGAAGGACCAACAGCTCTGGGCTCTGGAGAGCTCACTGGGAGCTGCACATTTAACTGAGGTGCAGAGGCAGCTTCACCAAGCTGAACTCAGCCTCTGGCACTGCCATGTGCCATGCACCCTCCCTCCTGGCACTCCCCACCGTGCCCACACCATCCCCTGAGCCAGCAGACTCATGGCTTCCCACAGGGACAGGCTGGGAGGGCTCTGTACAGTCCCACAGGATATGTGACAGACAGCAGGCTGTCCCTCCCCAGCCATTCTTGGAAGCTGCCTAACTGGTCCAGAGCAGAGCAGATCAGATCCAAACAGCTGCTGCTTATTTGTGAGATTCAACCAGCATTTTTTACACCCTGGTCTGGGATGAGACACCCAGGGCAAATGCCTGTTTCCCTGGCCTACTTGTACCAAAGCAACTCAGAAAGACAAGTGCTAGCTTAAGGGTGGTCTTCAGTCCCACCTCCACCGAGCTGGTAATCCTGTGACTGCCAGTAATCCTGTGATGTTGCCCAAGAAAAACAGCAAGAGAGTGAAAAAACCTGCCAACCTCTCTGAACAGCTTTTGGGGAGCAGCTGGCATCTGTTCCTCTTCCAAGTAGGAAGACCAGTTCCATACCTTCTTCTTTCCAGGAAGCACTAATTAATCAAAAACAACAAGAAAATGAAAGCCTCTCTCTGATGCCTCCTGCTCTGCTTCTGCTCCTCTTTTTTCCTTCTCCTCCCACGTTTGCTGTGGCACCCCAGAAGAGGCAGTGTTACTCAGCTTCTGAGGAAAGGTTTTGCTTCCCTTCTTTGCTTTTGCTTGCTTTTGGAAATTTCAGCAATAGGAAAACCGTGCTCATTCCTCAGGAAATGAAAATTTATTGTATCACAGGTCAAATGAACTGTGGCATCTGGACTGCTGGCAAGCTGCCCGGGGGAAAGTGCCAAGGGAAAGTCCGGACAAGACAGAAAAACTTTAAATTATGGGAATTAATTCCTCCTCCTGACATTTCACAGAGGAATAAGGGGTTAAATATAAACTAACAGGCAGCAAAGAGAGGCATATAATTGCAGCTAAAATAAGCCTAAAATAAAATAAGTGATTTTTTTTGCTAAATTCACAGTATTTTTTATATACACACATATATTTATAACCTCCTAATAACACAATGAATCTACTACAGAGGCAGCTCCCAGATGATGACAACAACTTGGATTCATTGTAGTAGAACCACAGTCATACACACAGAAAATTACATTCTAAATGTATATTAAAACTCTCCCACCCAGTTACATATATTAAGGTATTTAATACATTTAACTCATAATCTACAATCAATCATGTTGTTTACAATTTATTTTCTACTTAACACTGTAGGCTGTGGCTGAAGCTCTCCAAAGTTAATGAAAAAAAGATTCTTATTGTCTTCAGAGAGCTCTGCATGAAGCTGGCTCCTTCTAGATCCTTACCCTGTATCCATCATGCAGGCAAATCCAGGATACTCCTGCTAATACACCTCTGAAGCTGACAATGGTAAAAGGGTTATGTACCTAATAAGCTGTTCTGAATGTGAAATGAGCTCTCCTGTCCTTTATTCTTCTGTTTATTATTATTCACTTTATAATAGCTACTAAAAAAATCTATAAACATTAAAGAAAAGAGACTATGAGCTTAGCTCACCTTGTTTTATTGGTTTAGTGTTTCTGCGGCTTTTCATATTATTTGATTTATTCTTCTCCTAGACACAGATATGTTAAAAAGAAGTTTAGCAAGATTGTTTTTCCCTCCCTCTGATCATCTCACAATGCAGGTACAACACGGATGTAACAGGTATCTAAAAGGACTACTAGCCAGCATTGCTGTCTCTTGAACAACCCTGAAAGACCATCAGGAGGGAATGTTACACAGATAATGCTGATCTTGGTATCCCAAAGTGCTTTACAAGTCATTTAATATATGCTACTGAAGTTCATTTAAATGTGGCTGTTAAAGAGCAGCACAGGACCAAAATCTCCATTACAATACAGAGGATCTGCTCTCTGCAATGCAGAATTTGCTGCTCACATCAGCAGCCTTACTGGAACACTCCTTTTTCCTTCCCCTTTCTTACATCCATCTATGCAAGGGAATGGATACGGGGGAAAAAGGGAAGTGATGAAGCCCTGAAGGAAGCAGAAGCTTCAAGTAACTCCTGTCACAGATGAGCACCCCAGACAATGTGGTCTCTCTGTGTCACACTCCACGCCCCACCATCATTCCCATTTCTTCTGTGTGTTTGCAAACTCAGCCTTGCTTCCTCCCAGGCTGTCATTTCTCAGAGCAAACCAAAACCAGGCAAAATGTGCCATACAAAGCTGCCTGCCAAACACTCCCCAGAAGGCACAGGGGCACAGTTTCTAATGAGAACGAGGAGAAGGGGGAAGAGACAGACTGCAAGGACTTCTGAAAACATCCATCCCTTAAAACATCTCACCCACATCCCAGAGAAAAGCTGAGCAAGACAATGAATTAAACTGCCCATAACAGCAAAGGCTGCAGCTTTATTGCCCCTGTTCTGCCATACAGAACCCTGCATTATGTGAATAAACATAAAATGGCTCAGAGCGGCACTGATGGGCAGGAGCAGAGCACGGGGCCCCAGGAGGGAGTTAGGGGCTGCAGGAAAATGAAGGAAAGATCAGATCAGGACTGAGGTACTGCTGTTTATACACCACTAATACAGGTTTCTGGTGGTGCAGTGAGAGTACATGTAAGTATGTAATAAAACCCAAACAAACCCTGTGGTTTGACACTGATCTACACACACCAGTATTTGAGTGTGGCTATTCTGGAGACATGTGGTGTTATTACTGTGAACTCCTGACTTTCACTTCACCTGAGCTATTCATTCACCCCTGTGACTCCTCAGAACAGATATTCCCATCACTGATGTAAATCAGGATCAGACTCAGACCATTCCCTGGGTACAGAACAAGCTCCCTCAGCCCAGTTGTCACTGCACAAGGAACTCTGAGACAACTGCCCCTGCTTTTCACAGCTCTCCTTAAAGGAAGTACATGCAGCCTCATTTACCTCATCCTCATATGCATTTTCCTCCTCATCCTCCGAATCCAGAGGCAATCTTCTCTTCCTCCGGAGACGTCTGACAGGTCTGCCAGCCTCAGCCACTTGACAGCCACTGCTGGTAGTAAGATTTCCATTATTTCCCATTTCTGCACTTATCTGGAATGTCTTTGATATCATTAAACATCCAAAATTAAAAACAATATAAAATTAAAACATTATTCCTGCACTGTTTCCAGTGTCTCTGAACATCTTGGAATGAGGAGGCCTGGGCTGAGGACCTGAAGAAATGAAAGGTGTCTGCAGGATTTCCTGGATATAGAACTGTAACACTTGGTCTGACAGGTTCATTCTACTCACAGCAACACCATGCTCCCTTTAAGTGATTTCAAACAAAAAATGGGAAAAATCTGGGATTTCTGTACCTCTCCCTGTGCTGCTGGGAGCCTGTTTGATTGCAACTCTTTCCATTCTCAAAGCAATCCATTTGCTCGCAGGTTTGGGAATCAGAGCAGGGCACGGCTTGTCTTGGCACTGCAGGAGTAAAGAAAAAGACAACTATCAAATTAAAATGTTAAAACACCTTTCAGGCAATGAGTTCTGTCAAAGTCCTTTATAAACTTTCATTAACTGACACTCATATCCCATTGTGAGGGAAGTAACTATCACCAGGGTGCTGCCACACCAGCTAGGCAGAGAAAACCCCCTTTTATTTGTAATGTTTTTATTTTGGAGCACTGGTCTCCAATAGCACTCTCAGGCACATCTTGGTTGACTTGATGATCTTAAAGGTCTTTTCCAACGTTCATGACTCCTTGATACTATTGTGAGGGAGCTCTGCTGAAACAGTGAGTAATTTCATCAAAGGAAACTGGTGATTTACAAAGTAAGCGATGCTGAACAGCCTGAAGAGCTGACCCCGGAGAAGAATGACCCACGTTGCAGCAGTTTGTGGAGAACTGTTGCCCATGGGATGGACTCACTTTGAGAAGTTCGTGAAAAACTGTCTCCCACAAGAGGAACTCCCTGCTGGAGCAGGGAAGGACTCTGACTCCTCTCCCTGAGCAGCAACAGAAACAACCTTGTGATAACCCCCATTCCCATCTCCCTGTGCCGCTAAGGGGAGGACAGAGAGCTGGGAAGGAGGGAGGGGTCTGACACTCACCCCTGCTCCAGCACAGCCCTGCACACACTCAGCCTGTCCTGCCAAGGACATCACAGAAATTCCAGATGCAGAACCAGAAAACCCATCCAGACACACATAGGGCAGCTTTGGAAAAGGCATGATACGTGGCAGACTTCAGAGATTCATCCTTGGAGCTTAAAACACAGGCCATGCAGGAACACTTTACTGGTCCAGATAAAATTATTAAAGTGTGTTAAATAGTGTCACTATGCATCTTTTATTACTCCTGACCTGTAAATGCAACCAAGCATAAAAAAATTAAACTAAAAAAACCACCTTTCTGATGAGCCAATAGCTGCAAAGATTACCCATTCCTTGATCTTCCTTACTGTGTGCATTATGGAGCTACTGAACTCCAGAATGAAAGAGGCAAGTCAAAGGTGGTTGCATTTGCAAGCTCTGCTCCAAAGCTTTCATTCCAAGCACTTCCTTAGTCTGAGACCTTTTCTCAGCCATCTGCACTTCACTGAAAGTTCAGTCTGAAAGCATTTGCTTCACTCTGAAACAGGGCTCCTTTGTTGAATGGAGAAGCCCCGCCTTCTACTCCTGTGTGCTTCCTGGCCTCAGGATCCTGCCTCCAGCACCCTATCAAAGCTTCATCCCAAATGTTCTTCCCTCTCTTTATCTAAAGCTTGTATTTCTTAAAGCTTCAAAGATGCTGGACTTGCTTCTGGAAGGCTCACATTCTTCTTTGCAGACCGAAGGAGACAGAGCATCATTTCATTTCAACACAAAGAGAAATGTCCCATTCTGAAGAAATGATAATTCTAAGTGGACTCAGCTTCCTGCAGGATTCCATCCTGTTCATCTCCCTCAAACACTTCAGAAGCAGCAGCATCCTGGTGCAGATTCCAGGGGCAGAGGCTGATGGGACAGCTCAGTGCCATGGCAGAAGGACAGTGGAAGGAGATCCCCAAGCTCCACATGCTGTTCCAGACAGAGTTCCTGTGCCCAGGAGCTGGGAAGGTGCCCATGGTACTGCAGGAGCAGAGGTCTCCAGGGCAGTGATGCCCCTGCACATGAATGAACAGTTCTGGTTCTGCCCAAACCGGTGCAGACGGAGGCTGGGGCTCCCTCCTGCCAAAATCTCACAGTGCACCTGTGACCAGGTGAGCTGGGGAAGCCCAACCCAAATCCCAGAACACAAAAATTTGTATTAGAAAAACAATGAGCATCTTTACTAACAGTCTCTGATCTGAGGGTGAGGCCTGGCTGATCATGGGGAAAACCTCCAGTTTCATCCCACAGCTCTATTCTTCATTCCTAAGTTCTGGAAATGCAGAATTTACTATCAGGACTGAATCTTCCTTTACACAACAGAGCTCAGTGGAGCAGGTTTGCTAATATGAAATCCACACAAACACTCCAGAAATAATCTGTCCTTCCAGAGATGTTCCTGAATGGTATTAAGGAAAAATGCATTTTGCGCATGCAAGAACTGGAATATAAAAGGGAGAGGAGGAAAAAGGATTAAACAGGAAAAAAAAATTCTATTTGGCATCTTAAGGATAAAGCAGCTCTCTGGGCAGCCAGTTATTGTGTTCCAGCTGAACATTCCAACCAGATCCACTAAAAATCTGTTTTTTTAAAATCTAACCACTGATTTGTTTGACTATAACTTTCCCAAAACCTCACTTCCTCGTCAAACCATGACACCAAGGTACTGAGGGTTCTTACACTTGATCATCTAATATAAAACAACACATTATTATTTGGTGTCTTTCAGTCTAATAAATAACGTGGTGCTTTGTTGATTCTCTGCTATTAGGAGGAATCAATAAAAGTGAAGCTCTTTCTGCAATGGAATGTTACTGCTGGGTAAGAAGCAGAAGTGTAATGACTTGGATTGAACACAGGGCAAAAGTCACACCACTGCAAAATAACCCAAAGGAGTCAATGGACCAATTCCATGTTTTATGGGAGTGTAGACCACTGATCTCAGAACACCCCAAACATGAAGGTTTATTCACATCTGCTGGCAGAATTGTTTCCTCATAGCTTAAGGTCCTTCATAGCCCTTCCCCACTGCTCAAAGGGAGGAGGAGGAAGAAAAGGAAGATTATGAACACAGGTTGAACGTTGGGGGCCTGATTCTGAATGCCTGACGTGGTAAAAACAACCTGATTTTTCAGAGCTCTCAAGTTCCTTCAGCTCAAATTTATCTCACTGGAAATTGATATTTTCCTCCCCAAGACTCAGAACTTGCAGCCTTGAAGGCAATTGTGTGTATTTGTTTTCAGCACAAAGGAACAGAACAGCTGAATACCTTCATTTGCAAATGAAGGTCAACAGCCACTCCCCCTCCTGTAACACAGAAGCCCAGGTTTGTCACCATCAGACCTTGGTTCTGGTTCATGACAGCCCTGTTTGCCCCTGAACTCCATTCTTGACCTGAAGCCTTCCAGGTGCTCAACTTCCTACCTACAGGCTCAGTGTGAGCATAATTCAGCCAAAGGCAGACCCACAGACATGATGCAGGCCAACACAGGACACTTCAGCATTCCTGCAGCTCCAATCCCAGCACCACCACAGCTCTTTATCATTATTTTAATTGGGCCAAAAGCAGGACAGATGTTTGAAAATGGCAATAGCAAATATCTCTGGGACAACCTCTGCAGGAGTTCCCCAGCTTCCACTGGTTTATTGGAACTGCAGGTGTGGAACATCTGCGGCCGGTGTCCGTGTTCAGGGTCACAGAACACATCCACATCCCCTCGGCTGCAGGGAGAGGCAGGAATTGGACTCAATGAGCTTGTGTTGGGTGGTATTTAATATATTAATATTTGACGTAGCCTTGTACATCTATAAACATTTGTTTGTAGCAAATGCTTGGTTGCCAGTTTCAACAAAGGCAAGCCCATCCCTTTTTAGATTTTATTCTTTGCGTTCAGGCTTTAAAAATAAAGAAGCTCAAGTGTCAAGGTTATTTACAAAGCTCCCTCTGGGAGAAGGAGTTTGGAAGTTACTTGGACAGAAGTAATTAACTTGGAGAATTTACTTCAAACTGGGCCAGGAAAACTGTCAAAAATCACAATGCAGAAAATAATCTTGAACTTAACCAGAGAAGTCCTGATAAAATAATTGGTCTTTCTCATCTCTGCATTTTATAAATCCAGTAAAACCAACACAAAAATATAATAAAGAAATTGCTTTTCTTATAACGCTCCCTTATCAGTAAAATCTGCAATAAAATCAAGACAATCCAATAAAAGGCAGCAAATAGGACAATTAAAAGGAGAGTAGAAACTAACATGAAACATTTTGAAGAACAATAGTCAGGCCCAAACATTCCTTGTTTGTCCCAGTTTGTGATTTCTATTCATCTTTAGCATTTTAAGTCTCAGAAACATTAAGGCAAAAGAAGATACTGCAAACTGAGATGAGTCATTCAGTTCCAAGTTGCAGATTCAGATTTATGAAATGATAAATGATTGCCAGGCTGGCAGAGATAATGAAGCCTAATTAATATGCTTCCACCCAGACCTCTATGCTTTATCTTTAGACAGGGAATCCATAGGAAGAGGTCAGAAATACTCAGGGTTTGATCTCATTTCTGCCCCTGAACCAGTGCAGGCTTAGGAAACCACCTTATTGTTACTGTAGAAAACCAGCTTTGGCTTTTAACATACATCTTACCTTTGTCAGGAGATGAAAAATTAAAAACAAAAACAAAAAAAAAAAAAAAAAAAAAAACAAAAAAAAAAAAAACAAAACCCCAAGAAGCATAAAGGGTAAAAGTTCACTCAAAGTGAGTGTGAAGGCTAAATGGGTGGATGGAGGGTCACTCTACTTCTATAAACACCATCAGACTTGAATGGGAAGAGAAACATTTCAACAGAAATCCCATTTCAGGCACTGCCAGGATAATTTCCAATGAGATGAGGATTTCAGTGTCTCTCTCTGGTGAGGAATGAAATGGTGCAATAAACCCAAAGACTGTAAATCAAGTATTAACATGAAGTTTACAGCATTTCTGGCTAAGTTTCCATGGACCAGGAGGGAAAATCCTATTCAACAAGCACCTGGCATCAAGGGAACCATCTAATACTGTGCTGTTCTGGGAATAACTGATTTACAAATCACCTTTCTGCCCTGAAACAGGGCAGGAGCTGAGCAGAGCTGCTCCTCTCACTCAGTGCAAACTGGCTCTGAGACCTCCCATCTCCTGGGAGCTCTGCAGCAGTGTCTGACACCTGACATGTGACATCTGCCAGGCTCTCCTGTGCCATCAGTGAGGAACAGAGCTGCACTTTAAACACAAACACACAAACCCCATCATGACTCCTTGCAGCACAACTAAAGTCAGAACTGCTCAGAACACTTAGGAGCTCAGACACAGCCACCTCGTCTGTACTTGGTTGTGATGATGACTGATGATGCTTTACTCACCCATCAAAACCTGTTACTCACCTCAGGCAAGCAATATTTTGCAAGGCTGAACTAACAGCGTTATCAACTAAAACCCCAGCCTCATCAGTTAGGGACTGAAATGAACCTTCAGAGCCTGCAATGGAACTGTACCAATGCCTCAAAAGAAAGTGCCAGTAGCCACCAGCAAGCATTTATTGCTGTGAAGAGACTGTCTATGTCAGTGAAGGGAAAAAAAGACAAAATTCAGAACTGAAAAATTCCGAGCTGCCCATTACACTTCTTACTAATTTTTGTTTCCCATTAAGAGGGAAAAATTTTAACAACAAATCAAGGAAAAGATTGCTCTGGAAGATTAGAGTGGGAAAAGGATCTAGGAAAGGAGAGGGATGCTTTGGCTGATACAGAGGAAAAGCAAACACTTTTTGTCTAGGTTCTGCCACAGGACCACAAGATGAAGTACTTGGGTTTTCAGGAGTTTGTCCTGCTCATTTGTACAACAGAGCCCTTCCAAGTTTCCCCTAAGCACATGATAACATATGGATTATGGTATGGTATTGCACTGGGAGACAAATAAACAGCACCATGGCAATGTGATCTCAATCAGCTCATAGGATCAGACAGCAAAATTGTGAGTTTACTCTAAACCAGCAGTTCATCCTAGAATGAAGCCCAAAGCACTGCTGGAGTCTTTGAGCTGCTCATCTTGGTTTGCTGACACGGCTGTGTCAAAAACACACTCACGTATCTATGTCAGCAGTCAGAAGAAAAGCACTGGCACAGGCTGTGGCTGCTGAATGTGTGCCCGTTCCACTCCCAGCACCTCCCTGCCGATGCCAGCCGGCATTCCAGCGTTCCCAAGGAGCACATGGATCACACACCTGACAGTGCTGCCTCGTCGAGTCTGACGGTCCCCCTTTGCCACCACACCCACGTTCCTGCCTGTTCTGTAGGTTTGGGTGACACCGTGACAGCCATGTGGCAGCAGCTCCTCTCTCCTGTCCTTACAGGCACTCGGTGCCATGCTGGACATTCTGACCTATTCCAAACAGACTGGGAGGGACACAAAAGAAGGCACAAAACCTTTATGGAAAGAGAGGAGCAGAAACAGAGTGTACTTCCAGTTTTATGGCTTTCACTAGGAGTCTTTGGTGCTGAGCTGCTTTCCCAACTCTCATCTCCTCCTGCTTGGAAGGGCAATGGCTCTGGGGAGGGCTGCATGAGCCATGCACAAACGTCCATGGGGCTCAGCTGGGATCCCCAGGAATGCCTCCTCCAGGCTTGAAACCAGAGAGCTGCTAATCCCAGTCCCTGGGAATCACTCGTAATCACTACAACACTTAAACACACTTCTGAACATCACCTGAAGCCACACAGGAATTACACACCTTAAAAACCTTCATGCTCTGCAGGAGTGACCCAAAGTAGAATCACAGAATCCTAGAATGGATTGGGATTGGAAGACACCTTAAATTCCATCCAGTCTCACCCCCTGCCATGGGCCGGGACACCTTCCACTATCCCAAGGTGGCTCCAAGCCCTTTCCAGCCTGACCTTGGACACTTCCAGGGATCCAGGAGCAACCACAGCTACCCTGGGTAAGCTGTGCCAGGGCCTCCCCCCCCTCACACAGAAGAATTCCTTCCCAATATCTGACCTAAACCTGCCTCTGTCAGTGTGAAGCCATTCCTGTTTCCCCTGTTGTTCCAGGCCCTTGTAAATAATCTCTCTTCAGCATTCTTGTAGGTTCCTTTTAGGCACTGGAAAGCTGCAATTAGGTCACCTTGAAGCCTTCTCTTCTCCAGGCTGAACAAACCCAATTCTCTCAGCCGAGTTAAAAAGCTACAGCATAAATAGTGTTGTCAAAACAAATCCCGTGTGATTCATGAATACAACCTCTACCTGTTTGCTTAGCTCTGCCATGCATTTATCCCATCACTTTGCTGGATTCAATCAGAAATTTAAAAAACAAACCAAAACAAACAGGAGGTGAGCCAAAAGATGCTAAACCTAGCAATAAAACATCCTTTCCTTGGGGGTAAAGTATTTTACCAATAAATTAAACCATTCTCTGGAAAATAATCTGCCAAATTCAGCAAAGCATGTCTGCCCTCACACCTCACCTGTGGAGAACAGCGAGTGATGCTAATTAGGAGAAAGAGGGTTTGGTCAGATCTCTGTTGGCTTTGGTTGGTAATTGATTCCACGTGCAGGAGTGTGCAGCTGCCAGACTTCCTTAACAAGGACTCACTTGGTCATTTTTCCCCCCAAGTCTCCAATCTGATTCTTCATCCTACTGTGTCTCCTTCTTCCTGCTCTTGTGCCCATGCAGCACTATTGGAGGGCTTGAGGAAAGGCTGAAATAGATTAAAAATTACAGAAAATATGGGACAGAGAGAACAGTGTGTGGGGAAGAAGAACCAACAATGCAACTCATTAATCACCTTGTTATTTCACAGAGAGACTGTAAATGCCCAGAGTAATCACTGCTGTGGGTCAATCTGGTTTTGATCCAGTTTATCTACATTTCCTTGATATTCAAACTGTGCAATTCTGAGAATGGGATTTAGGCCTCCAGAACACTTTCCTGCCCAGAGGTGAGGCATGGACTGGCACACAGACACCTCACAGCTATAGTCTGACAACACTCACAGTGGGATTGTTGGGGTGTCCTGTGCCAGGACTTGGACTCAATGATCCCTGTGGGTCCCTTCCAACTCAGGGTATTCCATGATTTTATGATCTCCATTGTCATCGCGAGAAAATCTGATTCCATGTCCCAGTGCCAGGCTTGCAGCACGTCATCTCTCAAAAACTACCAGCACTCATGGAAAAGGACAAGGGGGTTACACTGAAGCTTCACCCTCAACACCAATGGAATATATTGTCATACCCAGAGGTATCTGCACTAAACACTTTGCATGAAGATAGAAGTGAGATAAGGGCTAGCCAGTCCTTCTCCTGCAGATAAACCAACACAATTTTAAGCGCATTTAAAGCAAGACTGCAGACACTGCTTTAAATAAATTCACAATGCTACTTTTAAAAATCAGTGTGAAGCCTTAAAATTTCAGTAAATAAAAAACTGGTGATAAAATTGCTGACAAAGCATGGCTGATGCAAATAAAACACACCCTGGGTCCTGAGGAGTCAGTGGGGCAGCAGTGGTCTGTAGAGTACATCCAGCTGTGTACCCACTCACCTCCTGCAATTTGCTCATCACGGCAATGAAATCCTGAAGACAGAATAAATCACCTCTGGCCAAGACCAATGGAGCTGGCCCTGCACAACCTGCCCAGCAGTTGTACCCAGCTGTCCTCAGCAGCTCAAACTGGGCTCTGATTCCACCCCAGCACTCACCAGGAATTACAATTCATTTCACACACGTTCAGCTTTAATGGGATTACTTGCAGTATAAGGTGCAATCAATTTTAGGGCAAAACCAGTGCACAGAGGCCAAAAACATCCTCTGTTTTAATTGCATCTGTAATTACTTTGTAAGACTGCAATCCAGCAGACTACCCTGGGGACTCCTATTAATGATTATTACATATCTCCCATGGCCAAGCAGGAATACTCGCTCAGGAAAAGACTGTTCCCATCCTCAAAAAGGTATAATCTGAGTAGATTATAGATCATAAACTGAGGAAGCAAAACGCTGATTAGACCACGCCAGACTGCTCTTAATTGCTGTGTAGGGAAGGAAAGCTTGAAGCACCAAGTCCCTGTTCTCCCTCCTTTTTACTTCTGTTTTACTATATAATAAAACACAGACCAGAAAGCTTTGTTACAACTTGGCACAAAATATCAGAGCTCTTTATCCCTTAATCCCAGTTACAGGCTATTTTTTAAAATTTATCTGGGCAGTAATTGAATAAATGAAATGTTTTCATAGTATAAATCTAATCCGATTTCTTGCAGCACCAGGAGCCCACAAAACTGTTCTAATCCCTTTCTCCTGACACCAAACATCGCTCAGACTGTCCCACACCGACCCCCACCCGCACCGATCGATACTTTTGAATGATTATATTTATCCCTCTATTTATTCAGCGCGGTCATCCCCTCCCAAAATCCCTATTCCATTAGTTCTGCACTTTGAATTTGCTGCCAGAAAGTTTGGTGGTTTTTTGCTTTTTCCGTCATGTAGAATCTGTTTGCAAACTTAAATCTTTCTGGTTTTCGGGAGGTCTCCAAGCACGGATTCCACTGCACGGGATTTATACGTTTGTTAGTATTTTTGAGTTGTCACAGTCCCGAGGAGTTCACCGGAGCGGCGCCCCGGCGGGATAACCTCGATTTTCTCCTCAACTTCTTGGGTCAAAATCGGGCAACCACCACCTCAGAAAGTGTAAATACTTCATGACGGTGCAAAGAACTTAAGTCCGCATTCTACCGGCGCCCATCGGCGGGTTTGCCCCTTTGGGGGTTTAAACGCACTTTCCGCCCCGCGGGGCCCCGGCAGCCCCGGCCCCGCGGCGCCATTTGCGCTCCGGGTCCCCCACCCCCCAAGATGGCGGCGCCCCCCCGGCCCCGCCGCCGCCGCCGCTCCGGGGCCTCGCGATGGAGCCCAGGCAGCGCTGCGAGCCCCGCGGGCCCCCGAGCGCATGCGCGGCCCCGGCCCGGGGGAGGCGGCGCTGGCTGGGGATGGGGACCGGGAGCGGGGCGGTACTGGATGTGGTGTACTGGGATATGGAAAAGTGGGTGTGTGGTACTGGGATGGGGGGCACTGGGTATGGGGTACTGGGTTTGGGGTACGGGGAGGACCTAAGACAGAGCTGGCAGTGGGGTGGAGATGCACTGGAGTAGGGATGGCACTGGAATGGGGTGGTACCGGGACATGGAAGCGTGGGGTGGGAATGAACTGGGATAGGGCTGGCACTGGGACAGGACTGCCTCTGGGATAGGCGTGAACTGGGGCAGAGCTGGCGCTGGGACGGGGCAGACGGGGGCACTGGGAGGGGGCACGTGGTGTGAGGGGCACAGCCCCGCTCCCGGGCCGGCCGGGGAAGCCTGGGCACGGCCGTGGGCCTTGGGGCACGGTCACGGCTGAGACGGGGTTTGGGAAGGGGAGGTTTGGGACGGGGGCTGTACATCGCCATTGCCGCCCGCATCCAGCAAATCGTGACCACGGTGTCCCGCTGGAGTAACAGAGGATATTGCCCCGTCTTCTCTGCATTTGTTAAACTTGTTTGTCTTCTCATCTGGGACTATTATTTTCCTTTGTATTTGGATTTTGGAACAATAAGAGAGGTGGGGGTAGGATATTTTAATGATGCGTCGGGGGTTTCCACCAAGAGCACAAGCGGGCCCCAAGCTGTGACAGCTTAAATGGAATGGGATTTCGGGAAAATAATAGATGAGATTTGCAATGGCTCATTTGAAATACACATCACAATATTCTTCATCCCTCGAGTGAGGCACATAAAATACCCTTTAGAATCTTTAAATTTAGTCAGAAAACAAATATATTTCTTACATCATCTGTGCCAGCAAGTTCCAGTTAAAACGCTTACAGCCAGTGTTGAAGCATTCAGTGGGTCCAGGATTACAGGGCTGTTGGAGCTAAAAAATTTTACAAGTAATTGAACCATCCATATTTATTTAGACTCTTAATTTGATTTTAATTGTTGTAAGCTTTGTTGAGAGATCCCTGGTTTGGGGCTTCTTGCCCTTTTATCTTGTGCTCTACTGATTGTTGTGTCAGAACCTGCCCGGTGCCCACCACATGCATTCCTGCCTTCCCTCCTCAGAGCTCACCTCCAAGGTGCCCCATAAGACAATTACCCCAACCCTAAATCAGATTTGGGGCTGTTTTTCAGTGCATTTTGTGTAGGTACTTCCAGCCTAAAGCTGAGTTCTCACTTTGTATATAATTATTCACACAGAAATGTTACTTGGGAATATTGTGGAGTTATTGCAATAGACATTCCACTAATCTTCCTCTCTGGCTATGCAATATAATAATTATTGTTAATATTTTATATTATTACCATTGCCCTGGTTTCACACCTGCTGCCAGGCAGATCTCTGCAGTTTCAGGAGATCAAGACTGTAGCAAGTCCAGCCTGAGAAAGGCAAAGTGCCCACACCAGGGAGCCATATGAGCTGGAGGTTTTGATGCAAATCCTACACTTTAATGTAAAATTAATGGGTGAGACTCGCTCAGTGAAGTTTGTGAGGCAGAAGTGAACACTGAATGATGCAGCAGCGCTCAGCTGAGGCATGTGCCTGGCACTGCCCATGGAATCACTGTTCTGGGGACACTCCCAATGCCTCACACTAATTATCAGCAGTTAAGATGTCTCAAAATGTCCATTCCCTGAAACTTCCTGCTCCAACACTCCAACCCACACGTGTGGCTGGGGAGGATGAGCTCATCCCAAGGTCTGTCCCTGCTCTGGGCAGTAAAGCACAGGTGCTCCTGCAATGGGTGGTGTGTCCAAACCCTGCACTGCACACCCAGGAACCACCATCACTCCAGGTGCTCACACATGAAGGATTTTTGGCTTTCTGCACAACTTCCACCTCAGACAAGTTTCCCACATACCTCCCTTAGGTATGTGGGAGGTCTGTCCTCAGGTATTTAAGGAATAGATGCTTCTCCCAAAGGGTTCACTAAAATCTGGCTTGGTCATTTGGAACACAGTTGCCAGGCAGCAGAAACTGGAGTCACTTTTTAGTCTTTACCTAGACTGTATAATTTGCAGATTTTCTTATTTTTGTTAATTATCCCTTACTAGAAAACATCTTGCCTTGTCTGGTTTGCTTCTGTATTAAGCACCAAAAAGGATTAAAAATGTCATTTTGAGAGTATGAGATGTTAAAGCACTATATATATATATAACTGGAAAAGTCTTTTCCTTCTGAAGGTATCTCTTCCACAGTGATGTCTCATGCTGCCATGGTAATATGACATTTGATAAAGTCTGAGCCACTTGCCAAGCCCTGACCCCTCTCAAAGTGTGGGGAGATATTCTGTGTTGCAAGCAACTCTGATGATCTATTACCTCTTAATCTTTTTAATATGGCAGGACAAGTTCCAAATGATCAAATTACATGCAATTACTGCACCTATGAAGTGACTCTCGCTGGAGAGCCGCTGCCATCAAGTTGTGAGCAGTTTGGAATTGGCTAAAGGACAATATTAGAGGAAGCTGTAACTAACCTTTTTATTCTAGACCAAGAACTCACAAAATACATTTTGTGTTCTATTTTTCAGAATGTTTCTTGCAGGCAGAACAGGTGCTGGGAATGCCACTTCTTCATTCAAAGCTGATTGTGCAGGAGAAGAGATTGTGGGAAGTTCAGTCTGAGCAATTTGCAAATGGCCCAAGTCTAAATTTGGGATATTATTCAGGAACACCTACACACCTACAAAACTCTTGCTAGAAGCTGCCCTCCCATCTCCCCAGGTCCCCAGGGATGCTGGGGCCATAGCACAGAACAGCCACCACCACCCTCTGTGCTTCCAAGCCCAGAAGCACATCCTGAGCTTTTTCTTTTATGAAGGCTCTTCTCAAGCACAGGTGTTTTAGTAGGAGGAGAAACTCCTGAAAAATATGCTGGAGAAATAAGTTCTTTATCTGGACTGTACTCAAGTGTTGTGCCTACAGTGAATGTGAAGTGACTTTCTGAATTAGGAACCTTTTTTCTGTGAGTGACTCTCTACAAATTCAGGCTTACCCTGATCAATAGAAAATCCTGACAATCACAACACAGCACCACGTAACCAAATATCATCAAGCAAAAATAGTCTTTATTCAAATTTCATGGAAACGGGGATCACTGTACTTTGCAAGACAGGGAAAAATAAAATAAAAAAATTTAATATAAAACAAGGATATTGTCACAATACCAGAATATGGAACTATAGTTATTTTCCCTATAGATTACTGCAAGTACCTCTATTTTTTTTTTCCTTTTGACTGTGCTATTCACAACTTCGTAAGTCCAAAAAATATGGAACAAAAGTAGTATGAAACTTAAGACTTAGCACTTCCACTAAATGGCAGACATCAAAGGGCAATCGAGGGCAAAGTCTGTTGAATCCATCATACCTACCTATCAGTCATCATTGTAATCCCATAAACCCACCAGGGCACAGTGCTCATTCCCTGGGCTCATTCCCCGCAAGGCTCTCCTTGGAAAACAGGGCAATTTGGGGGCTCGAGGAAGAGCTGCTTGTAAAGAGAACCTTTCTATTGGATAGAAAGTGAGTGGAGCAGCCTCACACCAGAGAGCACTGCAGGGAGAGAGCGCTGCAGTTAATGACAGACAGACCATCAGGTTGTTAAAAATACACAGCATCGACAGGGTTTCTACTTCAATCACTTGGTTACAGCTACTAAACATGTACAAAAGACTTCTCCAACCATTCCAAGTGGTGTGGCAGCAAGGTTAGGATCTGGAGCGGGACCTTGACCGCGACCGGGAGTGTGACCGAGAGGCAGACCTAGACCTGGACTTGGACCGGGATCTTGGCTTTGAATGAGATTTAGACCTGGAACGAGAATCTGATTTGATATTTGGTTTGAACTTGGAAATGGACCTAGACCTGGAGCGGGACACCGCATCCTCGCCCTCGCCTTTCGCCTCTTTCTTGTCCGACTCGGATTTGAGCTGCTCCTTTTCTTTGGAGCCTGACCTGGACCGCTCGTGGCTGTCCTTTCTTCTCTTCTTGCTGCTGCCTTTGCTGTCTCGCTTGCTGCGCCTCTTGCTTTTCTCACTCTTGCTGTGGCTCCGGCTTCTACTTCTGCTGTCATCCCTGCTCCTTTTCCTACTTTTCCTTTTATCCTTGCTGTGGCTCCTGCTCCTGCTCTCATCCCTGCTTTTGCTCCTGCTTCTACCCTTGCTAATGCTCTTCTCCCTGTCTTTGCTTCTACTCTTCTCCTTGCTTCTGCTCCTCACGCTCTCCTTCGCCTCTCTCCTCTCCTTACTCCCACTCCTGCTCCTGCTCTTTTCCTTGCTGTGGCTCCTGCTCTTGGCTTTCTCATCGCTGTTATGGAGAATGCCCTCAGATTTATCCTTGCTTTTGTTTCGGGATTTCTCTGCACTCCTGCTGCGGCTCCTACTTTTATCCTCTTTACTTGGAGTCCTGCTTTTATCTTTCTGGCCTCTGCTACGGCTCTTGCTCCGACTACGGCTCTTGCTTCTGGAACGGGACACAGACCTGAAAGTGCAAAAGCAACAGAAAGCTCTGCTTTAGAGAGGCAAGAGCTTGAGCAGAGCGTGCAGAGAATGGGAGGGAAAAGAAAAACAAAGTGTTCCTGCTGCAAATTTAACATGATGCTTCTTCCAAGACAAAGACATACCTGGATCTAGATCTGCTCTTGGAGCGGCTGCTACTAGCACTGCGGCTCCTGCTCTTATGGGAGTGTCTGCTTCGAGAGCGAGACCTGCAACACAAGGAACCACCTTCACATTAGCACATGTCCATGGGGAGCTTGTGACCCCCGTGGGGAGAACCCCATGGGGCTAAAGCACCTTTCAGCAGTCAAATGTTCAGGGTTACACAACACAGTTACAAACTCAGAGCGCCCTCTCCCCACCTCTCATCCCTGCTGCCACGTCTGGCTGCGAGCAGGGTGCTAATCTGGGAGAGAATATGCCAGTTTATTTAAGGGACAATCACTTTCCCAATCAAATCACAGTTTGAATATGGTGAGACACTGGCATTAAGTTTTGATTTCAGATTTTTATTTCATAAGCAAGTTCTTCTAGGAACAGTAAAGATTTACCTGAGTTTTCTTGCAACAAGTTCTACGCCAGAATGGAAAGGGGAGAACACTTGGTGCTGCTGAAGCAGCTCTTGGTCAGTCAAGGAAAGCAAAAAATCTCTGAGAAACAGGGAACAGGTGGAGGTTTCCAAGCTGAGAAAGAACTGTTAGTCCTGGTGCTTGGAACAGAACACAGTGTTCACAGCTGAAGTGTTAGAAGCACCTTCTGTTTCATTCCATGAGCATGGCTCCACCGGCCACACAGCTGCTCCCACAAAGAGCAAGGGCTGAGTTATCAAGGAAGAACAGTGACAAGTGTTCAGGGAGCAGGTCCACACATCCACCAAGGGAAACACCTCAGAACACAGCCCTCATTTGCTCTGGATATTAATACGTGCTCAAAAAACTAGACCTGTTGAGAACTCCAAACATTTTGAGTGTTTTGGAACCCAAAAGTCTCAATCCGCTCTATGTTCCTTAACTGCAGCCTGAGATATGTTACAGACATACCTTGAATGGCTTCGGCTTCTGGAGTAAGAGCGGCGCCGTCGCGATCCAGGTCTGTCTTCCATTAATCTAATCTTTCTGCCATTTACTTCTGTCCCGTCCAGCTTTTCAAGGGCTCTTTTCATGTCAGAATAGGATTTGAACTCAATCACACCTTCATTTTTCCTTCCTTTGTGTGCATCTGCATATGTCACTTCCCCTGCCTGACGCATATAATCCTAGAGGAAGAGGACAGAATCACCATCGCCTTGAATCTAGAGCCAGGCTTCCAGCTGACCCTGCTCACTTCTGACACAATGCTCCCTGAGCATCTTCTATTCACAGGGATGTCAGCAAGCGTTTGACCTAAGCAGCATCTGTAGTGCCAAATAACACACTATGACTTCACACAGTTGGTGTGATTAGAACCAGGTTGATAGTTTTGAGCCAAATTATAACTTAAGGTCTCCCACTTCAAGTCTTACATCAAATATGCTCGGGGCTCTTAAGTTTCAAATTACAGAAGTGATTAAAGAAGTAAAATGCTTGCTCTCCAAATCATGTTTTCAAAAATAATTAGGAAAGGTGATAAAGGTTAAATATGAAGAGGTGAGAAGCCCACAGAAAAGCAGACCTCCCTTCATCCTCCACCTTGTCAACATAGCTCGTTCTGCAGAAAAAAACCCACAGAACTCCAAGCTCAATTATTTTTCCCACTTCATGCTTCCTGGCTTCTCCATTTCAATTCCTAAACCCCTCTGTTTATCAGGGGTCTGTTCTGCCCTGCTTTGAGCAAGGCAGAACAGGGCCTTTGCCAGGCCAGGGCATCTTTCAGCCCCTGTGGAAATTGGCTGCAGCGGAAACAGGGCACAGAGCTCTGATTTGGTTTGTTTTCAACCCAGCTACTCCCACTTTAAGTACAATGAAATGAAAGGTATTCCCAAAAAAGCAGTAATGCATCCACTGGAGGATTAATCATGCCATGCTCTACTTAGGATTTTAATACCAGAAGCAAAGACAAGCTATTGATAGTGTGAAGCATTAACAACAACGACACTGGAAGCATCTCTGTACGTACCTGAACTAGTGTAAAATTCACTTACAGACCAGTTTCTACTACGTCAAAGTTTGTTTAGAACAAATTTTACCCTTAAAAGAGAACCATAAGAGAAAGTGTTCCAGTAAGAACAAGTGGGTTTAACCATTGCTGCTCAGTTTGATAAGGAAGCACTAATCTTTTTGCATCCACTATTGAAATCCTGCCCCCTGAATCCATGATGTGGATAATCACGAGCCAACACGTCACCTCTAGAGTACTCAGAGGTACCGTGGGCTCCACAGTGTCACTCAACACCTCCACTACTAAGAATCACCTGCCACTCCTTTGGACTTCAAAAATAAGTTTTTGGCAGAGATTTTTCATGATTATTCATTCTGGAAGCATCCTTTCCCTGAAATTCTCCTTAAACCAGCTTCAGATGATGTGGAAATTCCTAATAGAGACTTTGCAGGAACACTGCTTTGTTTCAAACAGCTGTAGCACCTTACAAGATGATGGGTTAAATCCAAACTGACAAGGGCAAACTGCTTCATCTCTAGTGCATCCTACCCCTGGCATGATTTGAGTATCTTTTGACAGGGCTTAAGAGAAGATAAAACACACCTGTACATGATGTTAGCTGGTGCTAAGGATAAAATTATTCTCCCACTGTCCAGTGCCACCAGTTCTGCAGGTGCAACTCCCAACCTCTCATAAATTATTTCATATATGCATGCTCCTGTATTAAGGTGTGTGTAACTTCCAAAAACTACTCCCCATGGAGTTGCTCAGTTGGAGCAAAGCAGAGCTGCTCATCACTTTGCCTTGCTGAAGATGTCTTTTACCCTTTGTGCTCTGTAACAGAGAGAGGGTAAGGAAAGGGGCCCCATACCTTCAGATCCTGCCAACTGCAGCGGCTTGACAAATTTTCCACAATCAATCTGTATTCTGTACGGGTTGGGGGACCGTACTTATCTCTTCCGCTTCTTCTATAACCATATCCACCTTTAGGAGGTGACAAGCAGACAGCAGAGCTTCAGCCAGGGAAATGGAGCCTCGCTCTCCGCCCCGATGGAACTGCTCTGCCCCGGGTGTTCCCAAAGACATCACAGAGCTCCCCTCAGGGCTAAATCCAACCCCCTTTATGTAACACCTTACAAAGACCCAAAGCATTTTAAAACAGTTTCACTACAAGCTTGTAATTAAACAAGGCACAGAACTATAATTACGCTAGAATTAACATGCAATTATATTTAATATTATTTTTTAAACAGTTTGAAAGAAGAAACTGAATAAAGCCAGTTGACTAATATTACTTACATTGCTTAAAAGCTTTCTGAATATCTGACATGAATACAGCTTTTCAGGCACCTATTTCAGATTAATCTCATCTGTCTCTAACCCTTGGGATCCTCACCACCCAGGTCTAATGGGAAAAGCTTGAGGTCGTCACATGGCTTCTTTTTTTTTTTTTGGACAGCCAAGGGCCACAAAGGTCAAAGAGCCACTCATGGAAAGGTACCCCAAGGTCAGCAAATGGAACAGGCAGTCATCTTAGCCTCAAAGGACGCTTTCAATTAAAACATTGAGGTCTTTGTTAAATCTATGTTAAACATCACATTGTAAATAAACGATTCACATAGTTAAACAAAATGATAATAATAAAAATGGTACAAGAAACTGTGTTTATTAATGTATCAATTAAAAGAGTTTAATACAACAAACAAATTAATAAATATTCAGATTAACAATTACATTTACAGTTACAGAACACTAGTCACAACTTCGTATTGCTTTCCTTTTATATTACTTTTATAAAAGAGTAAAACAATGTTTTATTTAAAATAAGCCATGGATACAAATGCACAGGTGCTTACTGCGTCCAGAACCGTAACTGCTGTCCCGGCGTGGGCCCCGGGCATGCTCCACGATCACTCTCTCCCCACACAGATCTTTCCCATTCAGCTCATAAACAGCATCGTCAGCATCTCGCAGATCATCGAACTCCACAAAGCCGTACCTAGGGACAGGGAGGGAAAAGGGATCACTGGGAAGGAACTGAACCGGAGATATCTGTGTTCAAAAGCAACTCATGGGTTCCTGCAGAGGCTTGTGTATGCTGTCCTGCAGATGAGCCTCCCGAGCATACTTGAGGGTTCAAGGTTTTGAGCCTTGAAAAAAACCTAAAAAAATGAAAACCCTTCCAAAAACAGGGACAGAAATAGGAAGGCATGAAAACACATTTGCTGATTCACTGAATTGAACCTAAAGTAATTCTTCATCAACAAAATGATAAATCATGTGAGTGTAATGGCTGAATTAATTTGTTAGCAAGAGACTACTATCATGGCATACCCTTTGATGACATCAAGGGTGTTATCTGTCTTTTTAAAGGTAGAAGTTCCCCCCCCCCGCCCCCACTAAAAGTAAGTACTATCCCACACACCAAATAAACACAGAATCACAGAACTGTTCAGTTTGGAAAAGCCCTCCAAGATCAGGGAGTCTGACCATGATCTAGAGATGGCCTTCACCATCCGTGGAAGTGCCCAAGGCCAGCCTGGATGGGGCTTGGAGCAACCTGGGACAGTGGAAGAGGTCCCTGCCCATGGCAGAGGGTGGAGTGGGATGGGCTTTAAGGTCCCCTCCCACCCAAACCACTTCTCTTTGGAAAGCAACACTGATTTTGAATGGAGGTAGATGGAAGAATGGAAGTTTGAAGCTTTAACCTGTGTTCCTCAATCCACTGTAGAAGTTACATCCCTCTGTCCTGCAGGTGTTATATTAGGATGAAGCCTTGAATTCTTCAGAGCTGCCCAGAGTAATGCAGGCAGGTAAGCAGAGGAGTAGAACTAGTTTGGTTTTTTTCTTAGAGGCATCACAAGCAGATTTTAGTGTGTTCACAGAAAATAAAAAGCAGGCTGAAATGTTCAATTTTCTGGTCACTTCATACATTCACTGCACACACAGAGCTGTGACTGTCAGTGCAGCTCTGAGCACAAAGGAGTGTGAAAACTAAGAGCACACAATTAAAAATTACAATTTGAAATGGAGAATCCTATATGACCCACATTTTCATTTCCCCATCCTTCCCTCAGGTAATAATCGCTTTAAGCCATTGAATTTCAAGCTCAAATTACAAGTAGTGAGTCCCAGCTAAGCTTTTAGAGCTCTGTGGTGTCACTTTGCATTCCATTGCCTCGCAGTTTAGCTGCTGAAACACCCAATGCAGGATCCACCAAGGAGAACCCCCAGATTTCCAGAAACAACTCCAAGAATCTCTCCAGTCAAACACCATGCAGGAAGTTTGAATGTTTTCCTAAGCAATACCAGAAATAAGCCATGGAGGAAGGCTCAGGAGAGCACAGCTCAGCCCAGGGGCTTCCCAAGCACAGACACAAACCTGACTGGCTCAAGTTGCATTTTTGACAAAGAATTTAACTTCAAATCTGTCAAAAGACTTCAGAGTACAAAACTTAAAAAACCAATTAAATTGACTTAAAAGCAGAAAGACAAGTCCCTTTACCACATCAGCCACATAACAGCAGTTCCACATCTGTTAAGAAAGTTTAGTTGGCTTCCCTTCCCCCTCACCTCCAACATGTGTGAAGCAGAAATACTGAATTTGGGTCTTACTCAGCAACAGGAAAACTGCCCCCCCCAACATTTCTAAGGATACACAGCGGGACTGGAAAACAGCAGCCTAAGGTATTTCAGCTAATCTTCAACAACACCTGAGGCTGTGTGGGTTAAGACACTGACACATGAACACTTGTTTGCTTTAATAATGGAATTTATTAATCTTATAAACCTGTTAAATGTCCACCTGCCAGCACAAGCAGCATTAAAACTTAATGAAGCTCTTTCACTTTAATGCTCAAGGAGCAACTTGTACAAGAAATTCCTCTTCTCTACTATAATTAATACCTGCCTCTCCTGGCTATATAATGATAAATCCATATTCCATTCAGTCTTTCTAAGGAAGGCTTCAAGCTGAGTTTCTTGGAAACAGCAAAGGCACTCATAAGGCTTTGGGTGTTGGGAAAAACTCCACCAAAAATGGCAATTTGCTTTTTCTTCAAAAATTCACACTTGAAGGTCTTGACCTGGTGGAGCAGGATCCAACCCCTGGAGATGCAGTGAGGGCTCAGTTGCTGGAACAGCACAGGTAAGAACACAGAGGTATGGTGGGTTTGGGGGGGGCAGAACACACCCCTGGACAGCCTGCAGGCTCTGGGAGCAGCTCTGCCCCCCATACCCAACACAATGGGGTTCTTTTTGGGGAGGTATTGTCCTGGGGTGCAGAGGGGCCTGGGGGGGCCCACAGGGTGACACGCCCTCCCTGCAGAAGGCAGGGCAGCACACAGATGAGCTGGCCCTAAGAACTGAAGTGGGACTGAGCTGTCCTACCCCCCAGTTGTCACAGCAACGCAGGTGTCCTGCCTTCCAAAAAGGAGAAGCCCACCCACCCGAGCCGTCCCCAGAAGGCGAGCCCAGGTGTCCTGCATCCACTCGAAAAAAAGGGGAACCCAACCGTCCAGCCTCCCTCACCCCTGCCCAAAGGAGAGTCCAGGCATCCGCATCCCCCCCAAGAGAGCCACAGCCATCCTGCGCCCCAAAAAAGGCCCAGACAGCATGGCCCCCCTTGACAAGAAGGGGAACCCAGGCATCCTGCTGCCCACCCCAAAAGGGAACCCGAGCATCCTGCTTCCCCAAGGGGAGAGCCCAGGTGTGTTGCTACTCCCTCGCAAGGAGATCCCAGGCAACCTGTCACCCTCCCCAGAATGGCAAACCCAGGCGCCCTGCCCCCCCCCAGAAAAGGGGGAACCAACGCATCCTGACCCCCTCCAGCAGGGGCCCAGACGTCCTGCCCCCTTCCCCGCAAAAAAAGGGAGAAACCCAAACGTTCCGTCCCCCCCCAAAAAGGAACCAAGCAGACTGCCCTCCCACAAAAACAGCCCAGCCATCCTCTCCCCCGCAGAAAGGGCGGACCCAGCCACCCTGTCCCTCCGCCAGTGGAAGTTCAAGCGTTCTGCCCACCCCCTAAAACAGAGAACCCAACACACCGCCCCAATAAAGGGCCAGGCTTCGCGTCCCCCACCAAGGGGGAGCCCAAGCTTCCTGCCCGTCACCGCACCCAAAGGAGGCGACCCAGCCGCCTTGCCCCCACTACTGCCCAGAGCGCCCCGGCGGCCTCTTCCCCCGCGGCCCCTCCAAGAGCCTCAGGCCCCCGGGGAGGCCCGGGCCCTCCCCTCCCGAGCCCGCGCTCACCCGTTCTTGAGATCCACCTCGAGGATCTTGCCGTAGCCCTTGAAGAAGCGCTCCACGTCGCGCTCCCGGGCCTGGTAGCTGAGGCGGCCGATGTAGACCCGCGGCATCGCGGGGCCGGGGCTGGGCCCGCGGGGCGTGAGGGGCCCGGGGGCCGCGCGGCCGCCTGACGTCACGGCGGCGCGCGGGCAGCGACGCGGGGCAACGTCACCGCGGGCCACGCCCCTCGCGCGGGCTGGCTCTTAAAGCGGCCATGCCGCCGTGTGGGCCCCACCGCCCCGAGATGGGGGTCCCGTTCCCCACGGAGAGCATGGCTCGACCCCCCCTTTCCTGCGCGCGGGCCCCAAGTGGGCGTTCCCACGTGTCTGATGGGCAGGGCAGGGTGGGGTCACCCTTCCCGTGGGTCACGGGGCTTGTGGGGTTCCCTCTCCCCATACACCGCGTGTGTCGGGGTCTGCCTTCCCATGGGAGTCCCGTTCCCCATGGAGGGGATGGATCGATCCCCCCTTCCCACGTGCAGGGCGCTAACGAGGGTGCCGAGGTGCTTATGGGGGTCCTCTCTTTGCCCCATTCCCCAAATGCTGGATCCTGATGGGACCCCAAAGGCAGGCAGGGATGGGGGTCCCCCATCCCCACACTCGGGCTGCCCAGGCATCCCCCCATGGCATTCCCCATCCGTGACCAGACTTGGCTTTTCCTCATTCTCTCTAGTGAGCAACAACATCCCGCTTGCTGAACTCTAAATGTCAGTTTTGGGGAATTATTTTTATCCTTTCAATTGAGACGTCAGATGCCTAAATCACACCAAATCCTAGCAGAGGCTCTTGGAACATTCCAACATTAGCAGCCACCCCCCTAAAAAACCCCACAATCACCTCCAAAATGATTAATATTGTGTAGGTGCAACACCAGCAGCTGGATTTCCAGCCACGATCTTGCTCATTTGACAAGGAGAATTAAATTTATTTATTTCTTCCTTTGTGCCCTGGTGCAGGAGTGAGAGGTCAGAACATTTTGTGAAAGAGTTCTCTAAAGCATGTTGGGTTTTATCACTGAGCCAAATAAACAATGAGGGATAAAAGCTATGCATTAATTTTTCTGGTTTATGCCATGCTTAATAGTGCTCATAACGATCTCTTGGTTCTTTTTTTGCTTTTTTTCCCCCAATTTATCCATCAATGAGGAAGCACTGAGGCACAGGATGGGGCTCTGCCTCCAATGCTGGCAGGGGGAAGGAAAATGCAAAATATTGGGGGATTTATTAGGGATGGAGGAGCAGAAGGAAGATCCTGGTGCAGAGTCTATCCTGGGGCACATCTGCTCTCTGCTTAGGGAGGTCTCAGTGTGAGGGGTTTTAGGGGGTGAAATGGCTTTGACACGTCCATTCAGTTGCCAGCATGACAGTGGGGTTTAATTTCAGAGTTCTGCTCTTCCAAGCACACATGCAGTTGTCCAGTGCTCCCTCCAGTCCTGAGCAACATTCCTGCCCTGCTCTTCTCCTCACCCCATGGGACCCAGAAAATCCCCCAAATGAAGGTACACTTTCCTGGGCTGTCCCCCACACCCTCTCTGTGCACGGGAATGACAGTTCAAGTGGACTCAAACAGAGTCCATTTTCCAGGAGAAAAAGAAGTCATTTGCCCAGGGTCTGGCCACCTCCCTGGGCCCCCCAGGCCTTTGGTAGATCCAGAGAGGCCCTGCCATAACCCCACCAACTCATCCAGGACTCCAGGATGAATCCTGGAAGAGCCTTCAGTTGACACAACCGGTCCCTCACAATTCCTCTATCCATGCACAATTCCACACAATTCCGCAGTCCTCCCACTCAGAGCATGTTGGGAACTGGGCACAAGGCGGGAGAATGCCAGTGAGGTCCCTGGGCTGGGTTCTGAAGGTTCTGAGGCAAAGAAAGTTCGAGGAACCCAACCCAAGGGTGGTTATTTCCATTGCAAGATGTGTTTGAGGAACATTTCCCCTATAGTTCATCCTATGGAGCAGCATGGAGAGCCTGCTGGGATCCAAGAACATCACCCAGGAACAGGGACAGTCAGAGCAGAAGCAGCCCTGTGGACACCACACACCTGGGTCATTCCAGAGCAATTCCATATAGGCATTTCTGCATGGGGCAGAAGGTGCCAAGTGAAAAATCTGAGGTCTGGGGCATTTGGATGCCCAATGCTGTCCCCTTGCCCATCCCTCCCTGGGCACTGCTCCCAGGAGCACTGGGACACAGCACTGCCCTGGCAGGACATTCCACATGGAAATACAGCTGGAATCAGCTCTGGGCTCAAACAGATCTCTGGGAAATCAGAGTTTTGAGGTTATTTCTGTATCTCCCACCTCCTGCTGCCAGGAGACAGGTGTCACGCTGTGATGTCGCTGGGATGGAACATAGGCTGGAGAACTTCCCAGGCAGCTGGAGCCATTGGATTCCATACTGCTGACTGTCAGGACCAAGAAGCTGGTTGGAGGCAGCCAAGCTGTGGAAAAATAAGTCTAAATGGAGCTGTCGTCACAGGAGACATCCTGTGCTTCTGTCCTGGAGGATTCTGCTTGGTGTGTGGCTTCAGCATCTCCTGACCGTCCCAGAGATGATATAGGACCATCTTGGGATGCTGCTGTGGGACCCCCTGCAGACAAAAACGCCCTTGAAGGTTGCCCTGATGAATCCTGGGACCACAACATGAAATTTTTCTCCTCAGAGAGCTCTGCTAGCACCAAATCTTTGGCTGACTCTTTCCTCAAGAAGCTCTGGGAGATCCTGAGCAGCCAGAGTTTTGAGTCAATCTGGTGGGGCAACAACGGGAACTGCCTTGTGATTGGAGAAAAGCTCTTCAGGAAGGAAGTGCTGGGCAGGAGAGGGCCCCAGAAGATCTTTGAAACTGAGTCCATGAGAAGCTTCCTTCTCCAGCTCATGTTCCATGGATTCCGCAGAATGGAAGGGGATTCTCCCCTGCTGACCTCCATGGAGGAGCTCAGAGCAGTAGCAGCAGCTGGGTCTGCACTGGGAAAAGTACATCAGCTCCTCCCAACTCAGAGATTCCTTGGGACACTCACAGGGAGGTTCAAGTTCAGCTAAAATAAGCCTTGACAAGGCTGGAGACTGGATGGGAACAAACAGCTTTATTTTGTCCTGGAGTCAGTTACTCTGGACATGCTGAGGGGCCTGGAAACTAGCGGGCTTTGGTTTTCCTCAGCAGTTTTCTGGCTTTTGAAAACCCTACACTTCTCTGCTCCCAAATGCTCAAAACATGAGGGTGGATGTGACTTTACAAAGCTCTGTCCTAACTTTACTCAACCAAAGCCTTAGGTGTGAAATGCTAGAGTCCTTTAACACCCTTTTGTCCTTGCTTGTGCCACCTCCCGGCTCTCCCTTGATTTTCTCCCTCCTCCTTGCATCAAACAACTCCTTCCCTTTGCCTTTTGCAGCTGCTGTTCTGCTCCAACCCCTTTCTCACGAGGGATGACCTGCCCTGTGTCCGGAGGGGTCTGCAGGTGCTGGGGAAAGCACAAACCCCCTGGCTGTGCCCCCCACCGGGCACTGAGATCCTGGCAAAGCACCCAAGGAAAAGGTGGGATGCTCAGCCGGCGGCAGGAGCAGAGGAGGAGGGGGACGCGCAGACACCTAGGAGCAGCAGCTGCGCGGTGCCCGAGGCACGGGCAGACACAACGGCCCGGGCGGGCAGCGCCGGGCCCGCCTCACGCAAACGGCCCCGCAGACACGGCCCCGCCTCACGCAAACGGCCCCGCAGACACGGCCCCGCAGACACGGCCCCGCCGCGCCCCGCAGGCCGCTCCTGCCCCAGCCGCGGCCGCTCGCCCCCACGCCGCCCCTCCTACCCCACACGGGCCCCGCACACTCGCACTGCCCACACTCCGCTCCGGGCAGCCAAACCCAGGGGCTGCGCCGGGGCAGGGGCTGAGCCCCCCCCGCGCTCCCCTCCGTGGTTCGGGATGGCCACGCTGGGGCCAGGGCCAGCGCCGGCCACACTGCGGCCCGCGGCCACTGCCCCCCCTGCAGCTGCACAGCCAACGCAGCCGGACCTCGGCAGAGCTGGACTGGCAAGAGCAGGGGCCACGGAGAGCTTGTGGGGTCATAGAGTAGAAGAGCAGCACAGGAGGAAGCAAGAACACATTGCTGGTTGTTGTCAATAATAAATCTTTTCACAATGCTCTGCAGTGTCACAGTCACTGTTCCACACCCGGCCAGGAGGGCCTTCAGGGACACTGAGGGTCTGGCCCCAGCCCTTGCAGTGCCCTTGGCCAAACCCAGCCAGGGGTGACCCAGGGCTCCTCCAGGAGCGGCAGCAGCACCTAGGGCCACTGCAACCACAGCATCCCTCACCATTTGGGGCAGTCAATGTCCCTTCCTCCTCCTACTTGGAGGCAGCAGGGCTGCAGGGAGATGACTTGGGCTTCCCTGCCCATCCCACATTCCAGCTGGGATAACTACAGCCCTGCCAGCCCCAAAAAGCACATCTGAGGGGGAACTGCTGCTCTTTTCACACCCTGAGCTGAGCGAGCCATCATTTGGGATCCCAAACTCACCCCAGCCACAGTGAGATGCAGCCTCCCTCCCGCAGCACTTCCACACAAAGCTGCGGAGGCTTTTAAAGCTTTCAGTGGGCACCCACAATGTGATAAACAAAGGAAAAAAAAAAGAAATTCAATGGATCTGGAGGGTCTTTTCCCCACTCAAGTCTGTGGACAAGCATGTGGAACAGGACAGGGCTCCAGGAGCTGCAGGTCAGAGGAGGAGGATCTGCTTGGAGGACACGAAGGGCTTCATGGAGGCCTCCAGCGCTGCCCTGTAGTCCTGAAGCGGGACCTCGGTGCAGGCTGGCGCCGTGAGCTGGCCCCTGCGGATGAGCTGGCACAGGGCATCCATCATCGCAGCCACGCTCTCCTGGTCTGCACAGGAAGGAGGGAGTTCTCACTGTGCCATGTCGGGCTATCCACCACCCCTGGGAACACCTGCCCAAGGCCATACGGGGTCCCTGGGTGTGACATCCCCCAGCTCACACATGTGGGATGAGCAAAGAGCCCCTAGCATGGTCCCTGCCTGAGGCCAGCACCACTGCCTCAGCACCCTGGTGATGCCTTAAGTTTTAGCTTTCATATTTCCCAGATTCTGTCCTGCATTAGTGTGTAACTCTGAACTTCATATAAAGTGTCAGCAAGTTCTCCTCACAGTTCAGTCAGACAGAACAATCCTTTTCCAGCCCCAGAACCAAGGACACCGCTGCAGCTTCAGGCCCAAAAGTGCAAACAACAGTGAACTGAGGAGAGCAAACTGGGAGGGTGGGACTGTCATTGGACAATTAACCCCAATATGGAAATGGACCAAAACTTACAGAAGTGTGAAAACTCGTGACCCACCGTCCATCTTGGGTGTACCCTTGGCTGGGCTTTGTACTGCCCAAGGTGTGTCCTTTGAGGAAGCCTTTTAATAAATCCCTACTTTATTCCTTTAACACTGTCCAGCCTCTGTTCTAGGCAGCCTCTCAAGGCATCACTGGGACAAGAGAGATGGCTCCATGAGTGGGAGTGAGGGTGTGCTGGGTGGGGTTTGTCCCCGCTCCCATGCCCAGCAGGGGAACAGACCCTCAGCTCCCCCAGCTCAGGTCCCTCAGCCCCCCCAGCTCAGGTCCCTCAGCCCCCCCCAGCTCAGGTCCCTCAGCCCCCCCCAGCTCAGGTCCCTCACCACCCTGGCTCAGGTCCCTCAGCCCCCCTGGCTCACCCTGTGCGTGGTCCTTCCGCCACTGCGTCATCCAGAACCCACGGAACCGCATGTCGCGGAAGATGAAGGCGCTCTGTGGAATGTATGACACCTGTGTGTCCTCCTGGTACCCAGCAACACTCCTATGTCCCCTTGTGCAAATGACACTGGCATCCCCTTGTGCATCCAGTGACTCCCATGTCCCCTCACACAGGCAGTGACACGTGTGTGTCCCCTCCCAGCGTGACAGTGGTGGAAAGTGGCAGTAAGGCCCTTTGTTAGAGCTCCCATTTGTGAGCCAGGGATGTGGAGAGGTGACTCCAGGGATGCGGAGAGGTGTGGAGTCAGGGCAGGTTTGATGCTCAGCACCTGCGGGATCATTTACCCCCTGGAATTTTTCGGCAGCCCAAATCCTCCATATAAAAGCCAAGAGCCCAGCAGTGGATGCAGCTTGTCCTGTGACAGACCCCATCAGGTAAAAAAAGGCTGGAGGGTCTCAATCTGCACCTGGGGAGAGCCAGGGGCTCACAGTACTGAGGGGATGGGGACATGCAGTGGAGCACAGGAGACTAAGGAGGGACATCCCCAGTACTCACCACAGGCACCATCACAGGCTGCTTTGCCATCCCCCCGTAGGTGACCATGGTCCCCTTGGGCCTGGAGTAGGAAAGGGGTATTGGGTTAGGTGGTCCCAAAAGTGCAACTCTGAGTTGCCACCTCCTCCTCTGCTGTCCCCAACCCCACTGGGGCTGTCCTTGCACCCAGAGCTCCCCAGTTACCCCTCAGATCCCACTTTCCAGGCTCTCTTCTTGCTTCCGTGCACCATTAGCTGAATTTGCAGCTCAGCACACCAGTTACACCTGGCCAAGACTTGGGGGACCTTCACAACTGGACCCCAACTACCCCCAGCAGCGTGAGACTTCAAATCACTGTTGTTACCCAAAACCACTTTTCCATTCATCTTCCCTCTCCAAAAGTTCAACAGACTCCAGAGCAGGACCCTCTATTGCCAGTTTCTGTCCCCAGGCTTGTGCCCAAGCCACCACCCAGCCAAACTTACTGCAGGTGCCGCAGCATCTCTGTGGTACTTTTGCCTCCGACACAGTTCAGGGCGAGCCGGGGCCTCGGGATGCTCTGCAAGGGTTTATGACAAAGGTTCCCAAACGTTATGGCTTCTTTAGGGGATGGGACCATGGCTCTTGATAAACCAAGCATTAACCTCAACATTTACCTGAGGGCTGCTGAGAGTAGTAGAGCTAAAATCTGTCAGAATCAAGGAGCAGCTGGGGTTGGAAGGGACTCATTCCAATCCCCTAACATGTGCAGAAGACACCTTCAGCTAGACCAGGCTGCTTCAAGCCCAGTCTGATTGGAACCAAAATCTGTGATCCTTCACTTGTGGCAGCAGCAAAATCCCTCCACTACCAGGGCTAAATCCTGATCTAGAGAGAAATTTGTCCTTCCCACCATCCCTGCCCTTCTCCCCAGTGCTGAACAGCAGCGACAGTCCTGGACCATCTCTCAGTGGGATAAGCATTGAGGTACCTTAAATATATCTTTCATCTCTGGCTTTCTCAGCATCTCCTCTGTGACGACATGGTCAGCACCCAGGGCCATCAGCCTCTCCACCAGTTTTGGGAGATCAGGTCTGGGGAGGGAAAAAGGAGATAAAAAAAGAGGATTAAATGAGCCAGGAAGCAGAGTCCCCCCTTCTCCTTCCTTCTGCTCTGACGTTGCGTGGGGACAACAGGGAAGAGGCTGGAGAACAACTTGGAGGAAGAAACGGGAGAAAATCCTGGGTTCGATGGGCAGGATGAGCAGATCCAGCTCCCAAACTTGCTCCTCCCCAGAGGACCCACCTGTCCCTCACCACATTGATGGTCTTGACGCCGGAGGCCCTGGCGATCTGGATGACGGCCTGGCCCACACCACTGTTGGCGGCGTTCTGGATGACAGAGTCACCTGGATGTGAATAAACCCAGATTCCCACTGCACAGGCAGCCAGGAAATCCGTGTGGAATTGCTCCCTCATGGCAGGGCCATACCGGGCGCCAGGCTTTCGAAGTCAGCCAGCAGACGGAACGCCGTGCAGGGGTTGACGCTCAGAGTGGCAGCACAGAGCACAGGGATGTCACTGGGCACCTTCAGCAGCATCTCCTCAGGGAACACTCCCCGCGTCCGCCACGTCCCTGGGAACAGCAGCACCATGGGCACAGCCACAGCAGGGGGGAAAGCAAAGGAAAACCATCAGCTCACACTGTAGCCTTGGCTCCAGCAGCATTGCACGCTGGGAACCAGCTACACCCTGGAGAGAGAATTATAGAATGGGTTCCCATATGGGTAGAGTCAAAATGCTCCAAGAGGCAAGGAATGGATTCCTCACTGCCTGCCAAGATTTATCACCCAGCAAAGCCTAATCATTTCCTAGAGGGATAATGGGACTAGGATTCCCTGGGTATGTGTGCAGAGATAATGGAAATACTCTCCATCCTATGGATGAGCCCATATATTCCAAGCCAATTTAGCGAGCTTTACTCCCTCTATGCTTATATCCAATTTAACCCTCTATCATCTATTTACAGCATTTTTATGCTTAAAAATACACCATTTGGCTCTTAACTCTATAGTTTTCCTTCTCTCATTTAGCAAAAAGTCTTTTAAGAGGAAACAGGCAAAGAAAAAGTTGTGACACTAAACCACAACCAGCAAATATCAGGCCATTGGCATTTTGGAGGAGCATAGGAGACATTTGTTGGGAAATAAATTACCACACTTTCCGAGCAGAGCATTATTAAAGAGAAAACTGCAGTGAGAGGCCACCGTGACCTTGCCCGTGTGAAATGTTTCATCCCAGGTCTTTAGGGAAGCTCTAAGCTGATGAGACAAAACTTGGTTGTTTCCAGAGAAACACAGATGGCTGCAATGCTTTATAATAGCACAGACATCCCATAAAGGGTCTATGCTACAGAAAAGAAGATTATTGCTAAAATTAAGTTTGACATAAGGAATGGCCTTGCCACTACTCCTATTCCAGGTGTTCTAGGGTGCATGGTAAGTCCTGTGCACAGAAGCCCCTTCCCTGGGGACCCCCATCCTTCTTGAGAACATTCCTGTGTCTGTGGAGGATGAGCAGCATCACTTGCTGGGGCTGAGCAGCAGGAACTGAGTTTGCTTTTAAAAAATACATTAAAAGTAAAATAAAAATAAATTAATTAATTTAAAAGAAAAACAGGTGGTAAAAATAAACCAAGACATAAACATGTAAGAAATAACCTCATCAATTATCCCAACTGTCTCATTATGATTGGTCTCACATGGCACTAAATGGGCTCCAACTCCTGCTTCCCTCGCCCATCATTCCCTAATGGAGTTTTGTTCCCCGTTTTGAGTCCCATCCCATCAGGTGTAATTGCTGTAAGTGCAGGGGCTCATGGCTCTACCCACACCCTGCAAAGACGGTGCTTTGGAGAGCTGTGCTTTTGCTTTGGAACCCCCAAAATCCCCACAGCAGCTCACACAGGAGCCCACCACGGGTTTGCACTCTGGGCAAGCCTGGGCACCCCCCATGGGCTCCACCACCCCAAAAATCCCCTGGGAAGATGCTTTGCTGGAGGGGTGAGCAAGGACCCAGCAGTGCCGAGGCTGAACTCACCGAGCCCGGCGTCCGCGGGGATGACCCAGTCCCCAGGTTTCAGAGCTGTCACACGGCGCCCAACCTCCAGCACCTCCCCGACACCTTCGTTCCCCCCCACGGCTGGCAGCGGCGACAGGAGGGCGTAGGTCCCTGCAGGGAAGCTGGAGGTGAGCTGGAGACCCCCTCAGACCCCAAAATCCCCGCGTCAGGAGCCATCTCTGAACCCTCCGAGACAGGAGTTGGGTTTGAAGATCCTCGTGGGTCCCTTCCAACTTGGAGCATCCTGCAAGAACCAACGTGCAAAGTATTAATCCAACACACTACCTTGGATCATGTTGATGTCGGCAGGATTGATGGGGGCTGCCAACATCTTGACGTGGACATCGCAGTCCCCCAGCTTAGGCACTTCCAGATCCTTCAGTCTAAACAGGGAGACACAAAAGAAAAGGGCATTAATACCAGTTTGTTGATGTCTTCTGTGCTGTGGCTGAAGTTGGAGGGTGCCTGTACCACCTCCACACCCTACTTAAATTAACAGCACTGTATGCCCCATCCCATCAAAAAAATCAGATTTCTGTTAGACAAAAGGACAGATTTTTTGGAGGAGGCTGCCAAAAGCCAACCACCCGAAACAATCCCGTGTCACTAAGCCCAGTGATGCTCACTAATCTTAAGAAACTCAGCAGGTTGTGTAAAAGAGCTGCGGTTTTGGCTGGTGATTTTACGGCTCATCCTGCCCCGCTCAATTATGGGAACCTGGGGTATTTCTGGAAATCTGTGAAAAAGGAGAAGTCACAAAGCACAAAGCAAGACCAGTCTTGCACAAGCAATGGGGTGATAACAGCAAATCTCAAGAAGTAGCAGTGGTGACAAGCACCATTGCACAACTAAATGATCATTTGGAAAAGCAATACTCCTTCTCCAAAAAACCAGGGGATTGATGTCTGGATGCACCTGGATAATGTATCAGCATGAACTGAGCTGGTTCACGAGGGGCAGCAAGAGCTCAAAGTCTCCTCCCTTGAAAAAAAAGGCCTAAACTCCACTAAACTACAACTTTCTCCTTTCCAGGATTTTTGTTGCTAAGCATCAGCAGTTGTCCCAAAAAATGCTTGTGATGCTGCTTTGGCTCCTAAATTGGGACCTCAAAGGGAAGACCCATCAATGGGATGCAACCCAGGGTGAAGCTGGTGCACAGTGATGCTGAGGCTCGGACCTCCCTTCCTCCAAATTAAGCAAGAATGGGCTTTTTTGAGAAAAACACGAGGTTTAGGACAATTGACAGAGCAGCAGCAGGTGGGTGGGGGGATATGGAGGCATCACCCCCAGCATCCACCTGTGAGACCATGGCACCAGGAAAACACTGGGGCATCCCAGGGTCCTCCTGCGTGTTCAGGGGTCCCACAGGGAGCTGCAACCCATGCCCACCCTCTACGCCTGGGGTGCACAAGTCCTGACCCCCCCTGCACTACACCCCCAAAGCAGCCCTGCAGCACCCCAAAACCTCACCTGCACCCCCACTCCTCTCTGCACCCCCGCTCCAGATCTCTGTCCCACTGTGCCCCCCCAGCCCTGGCCCTACACCCGCACCCCCTCCCTGCAATGCCCCCCACATCCACACCCACCCCATTCCTGCACCCCGCTGCAATGCATCCCCGCGTCCCGCCCTTACTGCACGACGGCTGCGGGCTCCCCGTGCCGCTCGTAGAGCAGCCCGAGCGGAGGGGTCCCCGCCGTGGCCGATCGCGCCCGCACCGGGGGGGTCCGAACCAGGGGGGTCAGCACTTGGGAGGTCCGAACTAGGGGGGTCAGCATTTGGGGGGTCCGAACCAGGGAGGTCAGCATTTGCGGGGTCCGCGCCCCGCGCAGCACCCGCGCTACCGCTCGCTGCATTCGCCGCCGCTCGGCTGAACTCGGCTCCGCTCGGCTGAACTCGGCACTTCTCGGCGCTGCCCGGCTGAGCCCGGCGCTGCTGCCGCCGTTGACGCTCGGGTTGGCCCCGCCCCCGGGCGGCCCCGCCCCCGGGCCTTAAGGCGGCCCGGCCGCTAGCCCCGCGCCCTCAGGGCCCGCTTCCCGCTGGTTTGTGCCCGGAACGCTCTGAAGTTATTAACCGGCTCCGCGTCCGCGCAGCCGAGCTCTCAGCCAGGCTCTCTGTGCGACGGGCATCGGCCATGGGCGCAGGAGCATCTCGGTCCGCGTGGTCACTGGATCATGGAATCGTTCAGATTGAAAAGCACCTCCGGGATCGTCGTTGTGAGACACCCCTGGATCCCTGGCAGTGCCCAAGGCAGGCTGGACACTGGGGCTTGGAGCAGCCTGGGACAGTGGGAGGTGGCCCTGCCATGGCAGGGGTGGGATGGGATGAGCTTTAAGATCTCTTTCCACCAAAACCATTCCATGGTTTTGTGATTTTGGGGAGAAAAATCCCTTTTCTCTGCTTTATTATCCGGTGCTTTCCAGCTGCTCTGTCTGGGATAGGAACGCTCCCAGCAGGGAGAGCTGCAGGGAAGTGTTCGTCAGATGATTATTTAAAACAACAGATGCCTGACACAAGTGGTGAGAAAAAAATTCCCGATAGTACTTTAATTCAATGTTTCGTATAATTATCTTGAAGGAAAGGTCTCATTTAGTCTTCCAATTAAAACTGACTAGATCAGAGGGGGAAAAGAGAAACAGAGCCTCCTGCCTTCCCGATAGACCTGTGACAGAGACTTGCTTTGCAAAGGATTGATATCCAGGAGAGGATCAGCCCCACAGATTCCTGCTGGATCACCACCGATCGTCCCGAGACTGCCCCTCTCCGGTGATCCAGCACAGACAGACACTGGTGGGTACTAAAACAGGCCAGGTGCTCAGGGTAGGATCTTTTCAGTCTCAGGTGACCCAGCCCTAAGGCTGTCATGATCCTAAATGGAAGATTTAGTCAAGCTGCTTGATAGTTCACATCAATTTTTTTAATAAAAAAGGAAAGCAACATATTCTTTGGGGTGTGAATTCAGATTCAAGATGAAGGAAAAGTTCAGGTTTGGAAAAAACTCTCTTCCAGAGTGCTGGTGACAGGTTTTCTGCCTTTTCTGGGGTATGATTTGCTTTTGGGGGTGCCTCAGAGGGCTCAGGGTTGTTCCCACCAGAACCTCTGTAACAGCACAGGGGAGAGAGAGAGAGAGAAAAAGAACTTTTTTCACCGACTTCTTCAGTTTATAAGGAGCCTTGAGGTCACTTGTAGGTGGATGTAAAAGTCTCCCATGTGATGGCACTGCAAGGACAGCAGAGTCAGAGGACAAAACAGCCTTTTCCCACCTGGTTGGGGTCCTGAGCACATCCAGGTCCTGGCAGCACCTCCACCCCAGGCAGGAAGGGGCCTCCCCAGCTGCCTCCAGCATGGCTGGGCATTTCAGTCATTTAATCATTTTAATCTAATCACAGCAATAAAATAATGGGATTTTAATAACCTCAAAACCTACAGCTTTCCAAGGACGCCAGGAATGCCTCAGATGTTTTGTGTTTAGGGGGGATGCACAAGCAATCTGTGGTGGAGGAATTGTGTCCATGCTCTGCCCCGCATGGCAAAGGGTTAATCACTAATTACAGAAGCCAAATGAGAGGCCTCTCCATCCCCTTGCAAACGTGTGCGCCCGCAAATCAGAGCTGGCAGACGATTTATGATTATTTTGTTAATGTTTCTCCTGTAACAAGCGCAATTTCCGCATGATTAATGACTACTTCATATCCTGGAATTGCACTTTTTTATAGGAGTGTTGCATGAAAATCCACTTTGCAGTTGAGGGTTTAGGAGTGGGTGGGCAGAGGAGGAAGAGGAGATGATTTCCCAGCACCTGGTGGGGGGAAGGAGTGCTGTCCTCTGCTCCTCTCTGCTTTAACCCCTGTTATTGTTCATGAGCTCTGATTTATCATAGTATCATGATTTATACAGCCATCAATTAATTGGAGTTGTTCACATTTGGGCATGGCTGGAAAGCAAAAGTGCTGATGATAAGTTGGATTTGTTCCTGCAGGCGTGAGGGGATGCAGGGTGGGAACAAGCACCTTTGTGACACCAGGGTGGCATTTGCTGGGATTTCATCCCTAAATCCTGTTGAGGACAGAGATTTTATCTACTGGTTTAAGAGGAGTTGAGCCCAGCAGGTTCAGCCTGACCCCAGGAGCCTCATGTGGACTGTGCTGCCTCCAGCTCTCCCAGTGCTTAATTAAGTTAATGTGGAATTATTAATTAACTGCTTATAAGACTGACACCCCTTTTAATTAAAGGGAATAATAATTTATTGCCTTTTCCCTTTTTGGTGGAGAAATGGAAGGCGTGTCTGCTTTGCTTAGGAAAAAAAATAAGAAAGCTGAGGCTGGAGAGATTTCTGGGAAGGGCTTCTGAGGGGGGATTTTCATGTTGCATCTCAGTGGCTGTCTCAGGGCAGCCAGATGTGGTCCAAGCCCTGCTGGGTCGCCTGGACATCAGATCAGGAGGCTGGGCTGGGATTTCAGGACTGGGATGCACCAAAAGGACAAGGCTTGTGAAACAAGCTGCAAAATAACTTCCTTGTCCAGGCAGAGAAGGGGATGCTCAGAATCGCCCAGGGGGGAAGGCGGCGGAGGGGCTGCCCCGGCCCTCGAGCACTGAGCTCCTGTGTCCCCAGACCCTTCTCTTTCTTCCCAATCACTGCAGCCACCATCCTGCTCCTGTGTCCATTGAAGGCTCCTGGGGCCAGTCCCTCCCCATCTCCTGCATTTTTTAATGCTTAAGAACAGCTCAGCTGGTTATTTTCCCATTTTGAGCCTCATTCCCCCCAAACCCAGCACTGCTGGCAGAGCCCCATTGCTCTGACATCAATCGCTTTTTATTAGACTTGCCTGAATCTTTGAATGGAAAACATATTGTCCTTAAAGATCTGCTTTGCATAATCCTTGGTTTATCCCTGAATCCCTCATTTAACATCTCTGATGGAGCTGGACAATCCCATAAACTATTGAATTCTTAGCACCTCAAAACGTGTGCCTGATGCTCCCAGCTCCACATGGAGATGAGGTCAGTGGGATGGGATGCCCACAGAGGTTTTGTTTTTTTAAGCATACTGATGGCTGTTTCTTGCCTCTCTGATTTTTTATTAATCCCCCTTTAAGTTGTTTCATTGTCAGATAATTAAGGAAAAATGTCTAGGAAGAAACAGGACGCTCGGTGGCGAATGGAGAATTGATGAGTTCTGATCCTCTGCCAAGGAGATGAACAAGGAGGATTCAGCTCCAGCCATAAATAAGGAAGGAGAGGGAGATGCTGAGAGGATCCAGCTGTGCTGGGACATCGTCCTTGCTTGCTCCTTGCTTTTCCCATCACGGCTTTTTCCCATGCCGCCAGTATTCGGGTTGTGCAGTGGAGCTGGTGCATCCCTGGACTTTCAGGGTGATAGGTGCAAAAATCATCCTGTTCAGGCATTTTTCCAGCTTGGGACAGTGCAGGAACTGGTCTCAAGGGTTGGTGTTTAGGAGGTGACTCAGAACTGAGGTGTGATGTCCACAGGACATCATCCAGCTGGATGAGGAAGAGCACGGCCGAGGTGGGCAGGGGAGATGCTTCTTTTGGGCCCCATGTTGCCACAATGGCACCCAGAGGCATCATCCCAAGTGATTTGGCAGGGAAGATCTCTTGGAACAGCTTGAAAAGCTGCCCAGGTGAAGAAAGGGACCAAATTGGTGTCTTTTATCCTTTCTTAATTGCATTTTAACTTCTCATTTTCCTTCTCTTCTCTGTAGACCTGAAATTTCCCCATCATTGCAGGAAATTGTTAGCACGAACAATTATTTGGGAAAAGAACTGATGGATGTCTGGGCTCTGTCCATTCCTGAGCCAGTTGGTTTTGTTTGTTCCCATGAAATGCCCAATGAACTCTTTTTGTCACAAACTGCCGAGCACATCCTTTCCCCAACGGGCTTTGGAAAGGCACCAAAGCAGAGCTGCTGATGCTCAGAGGAGGGCAAACGAGAGACGACAGCTAACACTTCCCCTGTACGTAAAACTGAACAAAATAAACCCAAACAAGATGTAAAACCAAATGTAAAATGATAACAAATAAATGTTGGATGTGATATTGTTCCCTCGTTTCCTTGCAGTTGGATTTTAAAAGGAGCTGGTTGCACAGCCAGCTCTGTGCTCAGGCTCCAGCCTGTCAGCACTGAGACATGATTATGAAAAATTTGAGCAATAGCCAAACCTCAGGTCTGAAAATAAATGACATTTGTGATTTTGGATGTGATCAGAAACACAAAATACCTCAGCTGATTTACATCTCCCCTCAAGAAAACCTCCATCCTGAGGCAATACCGAAGGAGCAGCACAAAGAGCTTTGGTGTAGAACTGCTTGGGTTCAATGCCTTGGTTCTGGTTGGTTTTTAATCAAGGTCATTTTCTTGCGAGGTTTAGGGATGGGCAAATCCATGCAGCTGGAATGGCAGCTGGGCTGGGTGAAGTGCTGAGCAGATGGACAGACGGATGGTGCATGGTACCATTATACCATGGTGGTATATTTTTGGGTTAAAAGCAGTCTGCAAAAATTCCAGGAGCATTTATGATGCTCCCAAACAGCTCCAAAAGCAGGGAAGGGGATGCACCAACTGGACTGAAATGGACACTTGTGTCCCTGGTAATGTGATTTTTAACTGTTTATGTGGCAGTTCCAGGGTAAGGACCACATGGCGATGCAGAACTATTCCTGCATTTCTACCCCACACTCACAGAGGTCTTTCCAGGAATTAAAAAAAAAAAAAAAAAAAAAGACAAAAATGACCTGGAGATAAATAAGCCCACAACAAGGTGACATGGAGGAAACATTTGGGCTTTTCCTGCGCAGGTGGCCAGGAAGCAGCTGTGGCTCCAGGTGCCATGGGTGCAGCCCCAGGAGCATCACAGTGTACCCAGAGGTGACACTGGTGGTGCCGGTGTCTGCATGTCTGTCACACTCAAGAGAGGACAGAAATAGGAGGGTTTAGGGGGGTAGCAGAGGGGGAAGAAGCAGAGTCCTAGTAAGTGTTGGGGTTTTAAATTCTGCAGTGGAGCTGCTGCCTTGGGCTGTTCCTCGTCAGCCCAGGAGGGAGGCCCTGGGGGTTTGCATCCCTCTAAGGGAGTCCTTGTAAAACCCCACTGGGAGAGTTGGTGGCACAGGAAGGTCAGTCAGGGCTGGCCAGGACAGTGGTGGCCTGTAGAGCCCACCCAGGGCTCCCGGCTGGCTCCGGAGCATCTCCCACAGGGGCTGGGATGCTGCTGTATGCAGGGGCTGCAGGAGATGCTGCTGTGGTCTGTTCCACCTGCAGATCTGGGGACATTGCATAGAGCTCTTGGGAAATGCAGGGACAGCTTGAGGCATCTCTTTCTGAGATGAAAAGCAAAGTTTCTCCTTGGAATTAGTACCCAGGTGAGAAAACAGCAGTTTGCTGGATGCAAGTGGTCCGAGGATTCAGCACATGTGGGACATTCATGAGGTTGTGCCACCGAGCACTCAAAAAAAGTTGGAGCAGCACCCGGGTGAGGATTTAGCTCTGTGTGTTGGCACTGATCCTTGGGCTTCCCAATTCCCCATGGAGAAACCCCCATGCCCTTTGAGCCCAAACCAAGAGGTGGCTTGGTGAAGGGTTGAGTCTTAAATAATGTCTTCTAACACCTTGTAACATCTTCTAACATTTTCCTGGCTATTTCCCCTGGGAACTCGTGTTCATTTGTTGCATTGAACAGGAATAGGGAGTTTTATTTGGATGAAGGCACAGAAGTTATTTCATCCTTTCAGGCTGTGATAACTCATCTAATAGCCCTATTACATCCGGCCACAGCACCGCGGCAGGCGTCTGACCACTTGGGGCTGGACAGACAGGGAGGAGAACAGCAGGATGAGATAATCTATTTTGTCTGTTAGGAAAGAAAAAGGGTTTTTGGCATTAGCAAAAGGCAGGTGATTTAAGAAAATAGCAGAGAGTTGTTAGAAAGAGCTGGATGGGGGTATGATAGGTGGAGGTATAGAAAAAGAAATGGGGGAATATGGGAGGAAGAGGGAGAGAGACTGGAGTAAAGGGAAAAGGAAGATAAAAACCAGAAAGGCAAAATTTTTTGGGGGTGAAATTGCTTAAAATTCAGTGTGGGGTGTTGTGTCCCAGCAGCTCTGCAAGAGCCATTTGCTGCAGGGAAGGCACTGCTGGGAGCAATGCCGGGGAGGGAGTGATGGGCTCTGGGTCCTATGGGTTTAATGGGGAAAAATGAGGAATTACTGTGCTGGCAGCAAAAGACGGTATTCTGAAATAAGTAAAAATTTAAAGGGTTTTTGTGTGGTCAATATGGAGATGCTCGCCCAGCGTTTGGGGAGGACCAGTGGGTGCTGCAGCTCCATCCTTGGGCTCTGGGATAAGGGCTCAGGGCAGCCCCCCTCCCTCAACCTGCCATTTTAGAGAGAGATCTGAGAGCAGAAGAATCCTCCTGAAAGTACTGCTGTCTCCAAAGAGATTCAAAGCCTCAAATCCCATCTCTTTACTCTCAGCCTGGGAGAAGCCATAAGATGTGATATAGCCACACTGGCTGTGCTTGAGGCTGCTGTCACTGAGCACCCCGGAGCTGAAAACATTTCTCTCTCAAGTGGGAGGGATGGTTGCAGTGGAGACCATTTGCAATCTCAGCAAGGCCTATATTTTTCCTGCAAATGACTGTACTTGAAGAGTGATTACTTCATTTTAACTCGATTGCTCCTGCAAGACCCTCGGGGGCTGATGGCACAGGGCAGGGACTGCAGGCTCATCCTGCCAGTGCTCAGGGTGGGAGGAGATGCTTGGGAAGGGTTAGGGGAAAGGATTTGCACCCTGGGAATGGGATGGAGCTTGGTCCTGATGGGTTGTCACTGGCTCCATCCCTGCAGATGCATGGGGCAGTGCTGTCTGCCCATCTGTCCTTCCTTCCTCACTGCTTCCCTTTGTCCCTCCTTTCTTCCCTTGGTGCAGGGTTAGTCCCAGACCACGCATGTTGGGTGCTGTGTCCCCTCCAAACCCTGTCTGCACCCCTGGCCCTGTCAGTTCCAGGCAGGTCCCCCCCTCCTGCTCGGGGAAGCAGTGATGGGTCCTTGGCCAAGCTTTCCTGTGGGCCAAGCCCTGAGGGACAGGTGGGATTGGATATGCTGGAGGGGCAATTGTCCGTAACTGTCCTCATGCAGAGCCCTGGGGACAATTCCTGCTTGTCCCCAAACCTGGTCACAGCATCAATGCACACCGTCCATGAATTCCTCCCTGCATCCCTCCCCACACCCAGCTCCATCATTCCGGGAGGCTCCCCCAAGCCCCTTCCCCAGGGGAGGAGCCCCCGGGAGGTGCCGCCCGCCTGCCCCGCCGTGCCCTGGGCCAGTGCCAGCCCTTCGCGGGGACAAGGAGCCTTTGTGGAGCCCCCGTGTCCATCCTGCTCCGCTCATGCGAAATTTATGCCGTGCCCCCAGTGCGCGGTAGGTCCTGGGTGCATGAACGATCCCCGTGGAGAAGCACGGGAGTGGCACCAGATGGACCCCAGGCTCACCCGAGGAGGTGGCACGGATGGGCTGTGGGGCTGTTGGAGCAGGACGGTGACCCACAGGGAATGGGGAACAGTTCTGTTGTGATATGCTGGCTGTAACAAAACCCCTTTTTATTGTTTTTTGCAGTGATTGGTTTGGAAGTACAATTCAGGGTTTAAAAGGTGGTGGAAAGCACAGCACAGTGCTCGCAACAGGCTTGTGCAGCTTAAAAACTCCATGCTTCCTGGTTGATTCCTCCAGAATCCTGAGAATATCCTACTTCTGCTTACCCTTGGCTGCATTTCCTCCCTGAACGTTTTCAGTTCAGCTGCTGGGTCAAGACACCCCCAGATTCCTCCCCAGTCTGGGCAGAGACTATCCTCACCTATCCCTTGGCTGCTGCATCACTCAGCTCCTCTTCCCAGAAGGATTTGGGGGATTTTTCTCAAAAAAACTCCAGGGGGACCCTGAAAAGTGCCACTCTCTGCACCGTGCCAGCCTGCACCGTGCCTTCACTGCCACATATCTAAGCAGCTTAATTCCCTTATTCGGCATTATTTTAACAGGCTTTTAGTGTCACTGGGGAGAGGATTTGTCAGGATCACTCCATGCTCAGCATGGGGCAACTTGAAGAGGAATGTCCATCACCCTCTGCCCTCAGCCCAGGTGTGCTGTCCTGGCTGGGGGACACATGGTACTGGTCTGGTTTGTCCCCAGATCCATGGGGACGGATGCATCCCTGCAAGAAGTGTCACCATGGTGCTAACCTGCTGGGGGTGCTGCTGGGAGCAACTGGGCTGCTTGGGGAGCAACTGGGGGCAACTGGGAATGGAAGATAAACGTTTTGTACCCCCATGGCACAGGCAGGGGTGACACCGAGGACACTGCTGAGTATTTGGGACTGGCAGCTCTGAGGTGACCCCAGATGTGCTGAACCCCTGTCTCAGGGAGGAGGGGTCCAGGCAGGGGCTCTGCAGTGTCTTCAGGTCAGTGCAGTGTCCCCAAGGCTGTGCAGTGTCCCCAGATAAGGAAGCCAGCCCAACCCGGAGAAGCAGCACAGCAGCATCCCTAGGGATGAGCTGAACTTGGATGAAGCTGGCAGGCAGTGTTGTCCTACTTCTGGGGCTGGGAGCTTCCCAGTGGGGTCACCGGGCTCAGCAATACACAGGTACCATCCCCTGTCCCTCTGTCACCCTGCGGGATGCTGGCAACTGGGTGCTGTCTTTCAGGACAAGGCTGAATCATTGCAGGGTGATGCCAATGCCAGGGACTCTCCCTGTGTGATTTGGGGTAAGAAGTCCCAATATTTCCAGCGTTGTTCCCTCTGCTTTCCAAGTTTTCCTGTGCCCAGGCAGTTTCCCACCCTGGAGCCAGAGCTGGGGCTAGGTAACCTAAGCACGGATCACGCCAGAAAGCTGATGCAAAGTTCCCCTCCTCCTCACCCCAAACCTTTGGGAAAACATTTTCCTCCAGAAGTAGGGCTGGAGAGGATGTCAACAAACAAGGAGCCTTTCATCCCTGCTGGCACTGCTGGCAGGGACACCAGGGCTGCCAGTGCTTTGTGCCTGATCCTGTGCACTCGGCTGGGAAAGGGACAGAGATTTTCCTCCTTTTACGTCCTTCCAGGTTTTTCTCCTTTCTGCTCACTCTGAATTAGATCCTGCACCTCCCTCTGTCACCCCCTTCCCACCCCGGGGGATGGTAGCTTTGCTGGGTGTCTCCGGGGTCTCAGGTGCCGCTGCCACTCCCATACAGCCTTGTCCGGCTTTCCCTGTCGCCATCCTGCAGAGCTAAGCATCCTGCCCCTGTCCCTCAAGGACATCCAGCCTGTGGTGGAGGACCGGGGGG
>NW_024526377.1:339275-376368 GCF_017590135.1 Pyrgilauda ruficollis
CCGCGGGCGCGCAGCGGCGGCGGCGGCCACGGCCCCGCCGCCCCCCGCTCGGTCCCCGGCACCGGCCGCACCATGCGGAGCGCCCGGGCGCTGTTGCTCGCCCTCGCCCTGCGGGTCTACGCGCTGGACACCGAGACGCCCGCCGGTAGGAACGGAGCGCGATGTGTGCGCCGGGGAGAGGGTCCTGCTCGCTCGGTGCGGTTCCGGGGCTCCACCGACCACGGTTCTCGGAGGGTCCTGCCCGTCCCACCGCCACCTGTTCCCACCGGAGGGTGTCCGAACCGCCTCGGTACCCCCGTCCTCCGTGAAACCACCGGGATCACGCGTCCCTCCCTTCCGGGCACCGGTATGGGGGCTCCTCTCGCCTGCCCCCGCCCGCCCCCCCGCCGCCACCGGGGGAAGTTTTTCCTGCCGGGGGTGCGGCGGCCGGGGGGACTCGGCAGCGCCCGCCACCCCGAGGATGCTCCGCTGAGCGCGGCCCCACGGTTCCCCTCGCTCCCGGTACCGGGGCCGCCGTCCAAACTCCCCACAGGGTCCGAGGACACCCCGGGATGGGCAGGAGGCTCAGTCCCCAGTGTCCAGCCCATAGGGTCTTGTCTCTGCCCCACAGCCTCGGGCACAGCCCAGAGGTGATGGGGGCACTCGAGGGCTGGGGGAACCCACCCCAGAGTGGGTGTCACCATCACCTCCCTCTGTCCCAGCCTCCTCCCAGCACCTGTCCTGCAACTGGAAACCCTGCAAGATCCACTCCAGCTCGGTGGGGGCCCTATGACTGGGACCCCTGAGGACACCCCCGACATTTAGAGGGTCGTGGGGACCCTTCTGGAGGCAGCCCCCCCCCAAGCTGGGGACTATCCCTTCATCCCTGCACACCCGGAAAACCAGGGACCCCCCACCTCCCAGAGCCTGGCAGCCTCCTGCCCGCAGGGAACCCCTCTTTTCTCCCTGCAGCCGGGTCCCCCCTGCTGCAACAGGAGACACCGCAGCAACAGGGACCCTCCGCGCAACGGGATCTCCCTGCAGCCGGGGACCCCCGTGCTTTCTCCAGCATCCTTGCGGGGTCCTCCCCTGCACCAGCCCGCAAGCAAGAGGCACTCCCGGGCAGCCCAAGCCGCTCGCCCCCGGCACCGGAGACCTGCCGTCCCTTAACCGTTCACCTCCCTCAGCCCGTAATTCCCGGGACCCCCATGCCCCGCCTCTCCTGGGACTTCCTCCCCCTCTCTCCCAGCACCGGATATTCCCCTCCTCCCACCCCCCGGTACAGGAGGCCCCTCCGCCCCTTACCCCCGNCCCCCCCCCCGCCGGCCCCCGCCGCACCCCGGGAGGGAAACTTCCCCCGGTGGTGGCGGGGGTAGCGCGGGCGAGAGGAGCCCTCAGGCCGGTGCCCGGGGGGCGGCGGGATCCCGGTTGTTTCACTGGCGGCCCTGGCGGGAAGCTGGGGACCCTCCGGTAGGAACAGGTGGCGGCCGCGGCGGCTCCGATCGCAGCCGCCTGGCTCTCGTTTGCTGGGGAGTCCTGGGGGAGTTGTACGGAGATACGATCTATCGATTAATTTGATTAATTTACATATTTTAAATTTTCCCCTCCTCCCCCTGAGCACCCCGGCGCTGAGCCCTGCGCCCCCCGGGACCCCCAGGCAGGGACTCGGGAAGAGCCGATGCGGCGTGCGGGACTACAGCGACCCGCTCCCAGTCCCTTCGGGAAGCTGGAATGGGGAATGCTGCGGGGAATGGGAATTTGGGGCTCCCGAGGTGCTACCGGGGGCTGCGAGCGCTTTTTTAGGAAACAGAGCCACGGGAGTTGGTGCTTCACTCCAAGGGGTCTCTGCGCTATCGCCCCCAGCTCCTGGGTGATGCTAATCGCATTAAAGTGTATTTTTGCCTAGTTCTTTGGTTTTTTACCTTTAAATCCAAACTGTTCACCTGCACGCAGTCCCTATGGTGGTGCATTGATTTTGGTTTTTTTTGGGTAGTGGCATTTCTCCAAAGATTATAAATAGTGACGCCTATCAGCAGAAAACAAGCGGCGGCTGACCCGTGCATGGGGGTTGGAGAGACGATGGGTGGGGGGGGGCGGGGGGTGTGAAGGCTCCCCCGGCTCATGCAGGGTGGAGGGAATGAGTGTGTATTTTGGGGGGAGAGGTCGTGTGCTGCAGGGGGTGATGGGGAAACTGAGGCATGGAGCTGGTGGGAGGCTCAGTGCTCTGGTGGAGTAAGGGGCCTCTGCCCCACCCCGGTTTCAGAGGGGGATTTGGGGTTTGCTGCTCCCCAGCCTGTGTGGTCTCTTCTGGCTCTCAGGGCTGAGCTGCTGCAGCCTGTGAGGGGCTGGAGGGGCGGTGGTGGGGATGCACTGGGACTGGGGCAGCTTTTTGGGGAGGGTCCCCTCCTAAGCAAACCCTTTTCCCTCGATGGGGTTCCTTCCTTGCGGGGCGGCATTGGCGAAGGGCAGGATCGAGCCTGCTCCTGGTGTAAATCAGGAGTATGTTTGCTCCATTTCCCTGGCAGATGCAGAGCAGGCTCAGCTCCGCAGTGGAGCTGAAGGGACTGGATCCAGCTGGAGGTGAGGGGTCTGCTGCCAGCCCCCACGCTCCACTGCAGGCTGCTTTTCACCTGGATCTGCTGTTTGTTCCTGCTAATGTGGCTTGGCCAGCTGTGGGGAGGTTGCCGGGCTCATCCCTGGGGCTGCACAGTGGGCAGGGCTGGGGAAAAAATATTTAAGCCATTTGCACGTGCTCTGGGCTGCTGGGGCGGACACACTGCTTGTCTCGGTGGATATTTTCAGAAGATGGAGGTTTTTTAGCTGTGCCTTTGTGAAGAAGGGGCGTAGGTGGTCCCTTCTAAAGGTGGGGAAAGTGAGGCACAGGGAGGAAGTGGGGTGCCCTGGTCACAGCCCACCATGGCCTTAGGGTGTTCTTTGCTCCTTCCTGCAGCCCTCAGACTTGTAGTTCATGAAGGTTTTGCAGTGACTGAGCTGTCATTGCCGGCCCGTTGTGCTTGTCACACAGGGGACCTGGGTGGTGTTGGTAGGCACCGGCTGACCCCCCCACACTGAGGGATGCAGGGGCTCGTGTGGTGTCAGCAGGCTGGGATGGGGATCTGTGCTTGGCACCAGCGGCCTTTGGCAGTCCCACGTCTCCTCCCTGGGCTCTTTGCAGCAGGAGCCTGTCCCTGCTGGAAGCCCGTGGCCAGAAGCCGCCTGGGCCCGGGGGCAAGAGGTTGTGCAGGCTCAGGTGTTTCCCTCTGCTTTTTGCCTTCCCTGCCTGGAAAGGTGGATGTGGCACTTGGGGACGTGTTGCGGGCATGGCTGGACTCAGTGATGTTTCCCAACCGAAGTGATTCCACGGTGAGGTGCACCTCTGCTTCTGTGCGCTGCACCCCAAGAGCTCAGCAGTGAGCTGCTCAGGGGTCCCAGCCGTGCTCCCGGGCTGTTTTCCGGCGGTGGGGACCCGCGATGGGGACACACAGCCGCACTGCTGCGCGGCACTCCTGCCGGAATTATGCGGAAGCTACTTGCGCTCGGCTCCGACTTCGTTAGCAGCAATTAAGCAAATAAAATATTTGGGTTTGCAGCTTCCACTTGGGAGGTTGGGACTGCCAGGGAGCACTGGACTGGGGTTGGTGGCGTCTCCGGAGGCACTCAGACTGCTTGGGGCGGGCTGGGGGAGGTGGCTGCCGGCTGTGGTGACCAGCTGGGGCCAGGCAGGGGGGACCGGCCCCCCAAGCGTCCCTGTCCCCGCGCGACAGCGCTGGCAGGCGATGGCACGGGTGACCCTGACCCCGACGCGGCGGTGCTGTCTCGGTCGAGTGAATGGGAACAGCCGAGCAGACGCCGTTCCCGGGGCGGGGATTGGGGTCGGGAGCGGGGCAGCCCCCGCCCGTTAACGGTCACGGGGGCTCGGGAGGTGCTGGGAGAAGGGATGAGCAGGGGATGCTCGGGGAAGGGGGGGTCAGCAGCAGAGATGGCCCCGGCTGCTGCTGGGGGACAGGGTCAGTGTTCCGTGCCCTCCGGGTGCTCAGGTGCCTGATGCTGCTCTTCGAGCGCTTTTCCCGGTGTTTGTTTTCCTCCGCCTGGCTGTTCGTGGGCTCTCCCATGCCAAGGCATTTTTATTCTCCCCACCCCGCCTTCACCAAGCACATAAAATGTGCGAGAACATTACATTTTCCTTGTCAGCTTGTTTCAGGCTTCGTGGGGGTTTTTTGTGTTTTCTTTTTTTTTTTTTCCTCTTGCCTGTTCTGTCGTGCCAGGGAAGAAGCTCTTTCTCTTGTTTGCTCCTACGTGTGTTTTTAATGCCCTGAGAATGCCATGCCCTTTCCCACAGCGCCCAGACAGTGCAAACACCCTTGAGGCTTCTGCATCGAGACACTCCGGAAAATCCTGTTGACATGCCCAAGTGTGCCCTGGGCAGAGGTTTCTGGCTCCCGAGCCCTTGGCTCTCCAGTGTGGGCAGAGGGACACTGGAGTGTGGTGGATTTTTACCGTTCATGAGGGAGAAGCTGAATTTAGGGAGGCTCAGAGTGATGCTGATGTTCCTGGTTGGACCTGTCCCTCTGGCTCTGTATCTGCAGCTCCATGGTACAGCCTGGCAATGTCTGGGTTTTTTCCTTCTCCATCAAGACTTGCAGTTGCATTTGTTTCGTTTTTACCCTTTTCTTGTTCCAAAACTCCTGTTTTTCTTCTGGGTGCTTGGGCCTGCCCTGGCCCCTGGAACAGGGTTGCTGGTGAATCACCTCCTGGCCCGAACTGCACATTTTTCCCTTTGTTATCCAAACTAAGACAAACCAGCCCTATTCCAGCTTCCCTGGGAGCTTTCCCAGAATAAAGTCTATCAGGATCAGGGCCCTGGGGGAGGAGGAACACCCCCTGGAAAACCAAGGCAGGTGTTTGTTGGTGGCTTTAACCCCTGTCCTGACTGTGACCACCTCCTTGCTGCCTGCTGATGTTGGTTTTTCCCTTGACTGCATGTGAGATGGAACTTTTCCATCACTTCATCACCCAATCCTTGCTCTGTAGAGAGGCTGGGAGCTCTGAGTACCCCAAAATGCCCCATAAGAATCTTCTCCTGGCTGCAGTCCCTCTGCAGGGATTTGCTGCTTTGCTTTGGGCAGTCGTGTGAGGGTTGAGCATAGGGGGCTGGAGGCAGAGGAAGGTAAATCCCTGCTGCATCCCTGGGAGCTGGCACAGGCTCTGGAGAGTCTTATCACCATGGCCCTACCATCTGCCTGCTTAAACCTCCATAAATAAGCTTTTTAATAATCTATTATTAACATGCACTATAATTGTCTTATTAGACATGTCTGAGAACCTTTAGTTACTGCGTGATTAAATGTCAAGATTCCCAAACCTCTTCTCCCCCATGGCAGCTCGGGATTTGCTTTGCAGCTTTGCTTGGATCCTGCTCTCTCATGCCAGCCTGGAGACCCCTCCTTGTACTTGGTGAAACTGAGGCTTTCCCCTCTGGACAAGAAGGATTCCCAGCAATTAATCCCCTGAAGCTAATTGCTTCCTCGTTGGCAGCCTCAAAATAAATAGGTCCTGGAGATGGAGCTTTTCCTTTCCGCTGCAGGTGGCCTGGCAGGAGCTGCTGCTGCTTTTACCCGTGCTGGGGTGGGTGGATGATGGGTGGGGAGGAGGTGCCAGCCTGCGTCTGCCTGCCTGGAGTGGTCCTAGGGACACAGGATCTGCTCCTCTTTGCAGGGTGAAGGGTGTCTCTGGGGAGTGGCTGTGGAGCTGGCAGGTGTCAGAGGGACTTTCCTGGGTGTTCCTGAGCTATTGCTTTCCTGGCCCTGGGAGCGGCAGGTTCTGCACCCTCTGCCAGGATCAAAAGCCAAAGTCCAGCTCTCTCAGCTGCCGGAAGGCAAAGGCAGAAGAGCCCTTGCCTGGGGAGGAGCCCTTTCCCCCTCCCTGCTGCCAGCACTGGGGGCTCACATGTCAGCTGCCCTTTGTGGCTGTTATTTTGTGTATTTTTTTTTTTTTTTTAAAGATCGGCATTGTTGTTTCTGCTTGCTGGATGGTTGCTGGCTGCAGCTCATTCCCAGCTGCTTGTGTGCTGTTCCAGGTCTTGCCTGGGTGTCACAGCCCAGGTCTGCAGCTCCTGCCTGGGCACTTGTTGGGGAATATGCTTACTGCATGTTTAAGGGGGCCAGGCTTTGCACCCCAGTTTCTCCCACCTGGAGAGTGAATCCAAGCGTGGATTATGGCGAGCCAGGCTGGGGCTGTCCCTGTTTCCTGTCCCTGGATGCCAGTGCCAGACCCCAAATCTGGGTGCTGGTTCTATGCTCGCTGCAGGAGCAGGACAGCAGAGCTCCCCTTGTGCCAGGGGGTACCGAGGGGTGCAGGGACTGTTCCTGTGGGTGCCTGGCCACTGGGATGCTGCTCGCTCCAAAGAGGAGGCTGGGCTGCAGTGGGGATGCCAGGAATGTGATGCTCCTGCAGTTTGGGGCCCATTGGGGTCTCCGTTGTCACCTTGGCTCTGGTGACAGATTCACAGCTGGAAGGAGCCTCTTGACTGGCTTTGGCCATAAATTCATTATTTCCTGACCTTCCTGCCTCCAAAGTGCTGAAGATGTTGAGGAAGAGGATGGGGGGTCAGGGAGGGTGCTTGGCACCCCTTTGGCACCTGGCTGACCTCAGTGTCCTGCAGCAGGGATGGTGGGCCCAGCCTGGGGGGCTCTGGGCAGCCCTGTTGCTGAAGGGGGGGGCAGGGATGTGCCTGCCATGCCCCTGTTACCTGGGGACCCCGCTGCCCACCCAGGGTGGGCCCTGACTGGAAGCTGGGAAAGCCCCTATCCCTGACAGGGATGCAGTGGAGCAGAGCATTGCACTGCAGCTGAGGAGTGGGAGTGTGTTGCAGCTGGAGCGACTTCCTGAATATTTTTGTCATACATAATTTTTTGATGCCTTTTTTTAAAATTGGGCTTGGAAAATACTATCAAATCACCCATGACAGGGTGGCTGTGCTGGCACAGCCCCCCCAGCTCCCTCCAGCCTTCCTGGACTGCCAGAGGCTCCATCCTTGCCCATTCCAGGGCTGTGCTGGTGCTGGGGAGCCCTAAATGGACCAATAATCACTCTGTCTCCCTGGACTCTCCATGTGGATCCAACCCTTCCTGACATCGTTAAGTTAATCAGGATTGTGGCTAGGATGGGGAGGCAGGAGATGCTCTGAGGATGAGGGATGGGGACATCGATGACCTGATGAGTCTTAATGAGGTCACCGTCCCCATGGCCCTGCTCTGGGGACAAGCCCTGGTGACCCCTGGGCGTTTGAGCCTGTGTGCTGCTTTATGCTAATTAGCCCAGTTAGCCGAGCCGAGGAGCACGTGTGGCTCCGGACCCTCAGCTGCTGGACACGCCAGCTGGGACAGCTCCCCCAGAGCAGCATGGACCCGGAGGCGAGTGGTGGCCGGTCTGGAAGAGGAGATGAATCACTCTGTGGCCCAGCTGCTCCCCCAGAGCTTGAGGCTTGGCTTCAGGGTGCTGCCCGAGGGGTCTTGCTGCTGTGTCCTGACAGGAGATGTGGGAATGGCTTTTCTCCAGAGAAGATGGAACGTTGCGGCCACTTGCTTACGGATGTGAGCAGGTAGAGAGATGGACAACAGCAAACTGCATTCCCTTGCTTGGATGGATTTGGAGGTGTCTGTGGAGCTTCTGTGGTTTTGGGGATGCTCTGTAGGGCTCCTCAGGGTGCAGCCCCCTCTCTGTCCTGTGCTTTGTGATCCTGGAGCCTCGGGTTCCTCCAAAAGCTGTGATGGGGGAAGGTTCAACAGCAGCAATTTTCAGGGCTGGTCAGGGAGTCCAGGCAGATCCATGCAGAGATGATGTCTCCTCCAAAGTCCTTCTCTGCTGCTGGCAGCCCATACATGGAGACAAGGACCTGTCACAGCCCCACACACCCCTGGGTGCCAAGTCCTCATTCCCTGCCAGCACATCCTGCCTGTCAGCAGAGGTGTGCTGACCCCCTGGGTAATTAGCTGCATAAATGCTCTTTCCTTAATTACCAGGTGCTTCAGTGTGGTTAGTTGAATTAGCACAGGTGGATGATCCTGGGCACCACTTGGCACCTCAAAGTCCTCACTGGGACATCTGGTTCTGTGGTTTTGGTGTCATGGGGCACCTGCCTCTGCACCCTGTGGAGGTGGGTGCTGGAGCTTTCTGGTGTGTTTTTGGGGAAGGAGCAGCTTGGGAGTGACTTTGGAAGCCTCTCAGTGCCAGGGCAGACTCTGAACTCTTCCTGTGGTGGAGGTTCAGCCACTGCCCTTCTGGGGCTCTTCCCAAGGACTCTCTTATTTCTGTTATTATTTCTTCTTATTTTTACTGTCTTTTCATCTGTCTGCTGAGTGATAATGTCCCATTGATTTTCTGCAGCCAGCAACCAGCCTGCTTTCCCTGGATTACAACAATATTAAACTAAAGCACTGCATCTCCTCATTGGGCTATTTCTCTTTAGATCAGCTGAAGTTTTTATTTAGTCTCTCACCCAGGCTCCTGTCTGGGGACCTCCTGGCTCTGAATGACATTTCTCTGTCTGAGAGGCTGTGTCCTGCCTTCCTTCCCATGGAATGGTGGCTGCAGCTGGTTGGGGATGGGAGCTGGGATCTGTCTGGGGCAGGATGTGTGCAGGCAGAAGGTGGAAGGTGCTGGGTATTGGGGTTTCATGGTTCTCCCATGGGGTTGCAGGGTGTTGTGTGCACTTCTGGCACTGCAGGGACTCTTCAGTTATTCCTGCACACTTAGTGCAATCCCAGAGTTTTTGCTGGAATGAGTTGAGGGTCCTGCAGGTCAGGATGGATGGATGCCCAAGCCAGCGCTGACTGGGATGACTGAGCCAAATTCATGGACTGAATTGGACTGAACAAACCTGTTTTTTCTGGGCTTGATTTGCCACTTCCTTACCTTTGCCTGGCTGAAGGGTGCCTGGCGTGGTCCAGTGTGTTCCCCAGAGCTGTGACAGACCTGCTGGGCACACGGCTCCTTGTAATTCCTCCCCTGAGGGCTCCTGCCTTTACCCTCCCGTTCCACAGCAGAGGTTCAGCCAAGCCCTGGCGCTGGGGATGGATGTGCCCACGCCACACGTTGTCACCTTCCAGCCCCGCGTCAGTCAGCTGACTCTGCTGTTCCTGGCTCTGCTGGTGGCACGGAAGGAGGAGGAGGGCAGTGACCTGGATTTTGCATGGCACGGAGCCTTATTCCTGTTGTCCTCACCTTTATCCCACCCAGGGCTGGCTGGGATGCTGGGCACGGTGGGGATGCTGCGGCCTCATCGCTGGATGGGGGCTGAGGGCTCCCGACTCCGTTCTCTGCCCTGAAATGCCATCAGTGACCCTCGGAGCTGCCTCCCACGGCCCTCCCAGTGCTAGCACATGCTCCATCCCGGGAGGATAAGCCTCCCAGTACTGTGCTCCTGCATCCATCACTGCAGGGATGTGGGACCTGCTGTGGGAGGGGAGGCTGAGGATTGCCCCCTTTTTATCCCCTGCAGAATGGGGTTGGTTTGGGAAACTTGCTCTTACCCATGATTTCTGCAGCTGATGTTGGAGTCCCCCAGCGCTTTGGTGTGGTACTGATGTGTCCTAGGGCAGCTGCTTTTCCTGCCTGAATTGCTGCCAAGGGAGCATCTCTGTGTCCTCAGGCAGGCCCTGAAAGCAGCGTGTGCCCCTTGGGGCTCATGGTCCTGGTCTCTCAGGGTCCCTGGGCATGTGGAGTAGATGGTCCTCAGCAGAAGCCTGGGGGACCTGGATAGTAATAAAGAAGTGAGGGGGAGAAAAGAGCTTTATTCCCCCTGCCTTTTCCAGTTTATTTTAATTTGTTCCCATTTTTTTCCCCGAGGTGTCTCACAGCTCTGCAGCCTGTGAGCTGTAATTGCACAGGGTGCAATCGATAACGGCAGGACGGAGGTTTCCAAAGGTTTCCTGCCTTGTTTTTTTTTCCCATGGAGTCCACCAGACAGCAATGACGATGTTAATTAAGTGATGGTTCATTATTAAAGCACTTGTGCAGTGGGTTAGTGGCCTCCTGGCTGTGCAGCTTGAGGGTGTTTTTGTGCTGCAGGACCTCTCTTGAGCAGGGTTCAAGTGACGGAGTGATGCTTGTCCTTCCTTGGGAACAGCACTGGCTAGATCTGGGTGCTGGGCACCAACAGCCTCTGGATGGGATGTTAAATCCCCACATCCCCTCTGTGCATGGAGCTAAAGCCTCCTGGTCTGTGTCCCCCAGCATCTCCAGAGTAACCAGGGGGGTATACTCCAGGGAGAAATTCCTGGTGCTGCCCGTAGCAGGGTGATGCAGCACCTGGTCCCAGGAGTGCTGATGCCTCTGGAGCTAAGAGCATGTGGAGCTGCAGCTGGATTTGCCCCAAGGAATGATTCTGGCAAGATTAATTATTCCCCCTTTGTTTTTAAATGCATTTTTGCCATGCAGTGATGTATGGCACACTTGGTCCTTGCTGTCCCCATGGCATTGCAAAGTCTTCAGAGTTGTATTTTCCCAATTGTATTTACTTCAAAACGCCTGTAATGAATCCAGATTTTGCCAATTCTCTCCCATCCCTGGGGTTCCTTGCAGGCTGCTGGGACTGGGTACTTGCTGTGGGAAGTTTGACAACTCCTTAGGGGCCTGCAGGTAAAAACCATAAAGAGTCTTTACCAGTCAAGAAAGGAAAAAAAAAAAAAAAGGAAAAAAGGAGATTTATGTGTTCTGTAGTTGCTGGCAGATGGATATTGTTCTCTAGTCTTGCGTGTTCCAAACACTGAGGTTATCAGGCATAAGTGACTTATTATGCAAATCCTCCCTCTTAATATCTGGCTGCTCTCTCCCTGGAATTGCATTGGCCAAACCCCACACGTTCCTGGAGCTGCTAATGTTTACATATTAGCTTCTCTGGCTAATATACAAGGCTTCAAGTTGCAAATTGATGTTTCTTACAGCTGAGCAAATTATTTTTCTATTAAATACAATATTTAAAATGATTTGGAGAACCAAAACAAACTACTGGTGAGAATTCTAATGGTGCTGCTTTCCATATTCTTCCAATCAGCTTTTATCGCATCTGAGAAATCAGTGATATATATTTCTCTTAGAAGTTTCTCTTTGGCAGAAGTGGGGAGCAGAGGAGCAGGGAGGGGGTTTGTTGTCATCTCTGGAGTGTGATGCACAGAAACACTTTCAATGTTGTGCTGGTTCCCCAGACCTTCTGCATGTGCCAAGTGCAGCTACAGAGGGATTCAGCTCCCCTTTGCCTGGGCTGGAAGAGGTTTTCCCAGCGAAATTCTGGAGTGTTTGGGCTTGGCCATGGAGCTGTTGGTGTACCCAGTGTGGCAGGGGTCCCAGTCAGTGTGAGATGTTGGGGTGCTGGCACACAGGACCTCTCCCTGTCTGGATTTTCCCACTGAGCTGGATTCCTCTGTGCCAAACAGCCTCTGTAACATCCCACCCCCGCGAATTTGAGCCCCCTGCAGAGGGAAATGTTCCTGAATCCCTTAACCTCGCCCTGGAGCCTGTGGGGTGCTGTGTACGGGATCTCACTGGCTGAGAAGTGCATCTAATTTTAGATGAGTTGCAGAATGTGCTCCCTGTCCCCCGTGTCTGCTGGCACCCGGAGGGAAGCAACTCCCAGCGTTTCCTTCCCGGGGCACGTTCCCGTAGGAGTGTGCCAAGGAAAGCACCTTTAAATAGCAGCTGGGATCTGGGAGGTGGAAGGCTGGCTCTGCTCCGGGGTGCTGGGAAGGAATGGCACCTTGGTGGGATCTGCTGGAGCTGTGGTTCTGTATCCCAGCACACCCAGCTCCCTGGGCTTTCTGCCATCCCTGGGGTGATCCCGGGCTGCTGGTGTTCTGGGACTTCACCACATCCCCTCTGTGCCTCTGTTTCCCCATTTGCAGCAGCTCATTGACTATTTATCCTGTGTAAAGAGCTTCATCCTTTGGTGCAGACAAAGAGCATCTTCCTCATGTGTGTTTAAGAGGAGAGGTCTTGGGTGTGTTAATTTGGGGGTGTGCAACTGCAGAGCCTCCACCCTCATCCCTTCTCCTGGGAGGCAATGAAAACTTTGGATTTGATGGCAGAAAAGCTCTGTTCACCCCCTGCCACATCTTGCTGTGGTCAGATGATGGTTTCACTCTGCAGGGTGTTTGCGCTTGGCTGCCAGGGCAGTGTGTGATGTGTACTGTGGGTACCTGAATCCTCCCCATTTCCTGCTGAGAATTACTTGGGGTGGAGGACTGGAGCTGCTGGATAAGGCCAGGGATAAAAAATTTATTTTGACTCAGAAAGATGACCAGTGTTATCTCCCCTGGCTGGTGCCTGTGACGTGGGGTGCTGTGGCTTGTGCTCCCAGGATGCTGTACCCCAGAGATGACCACGGGGCTGATCCAGTCACGGTAGGAGCACAATGGGCTTTTTCCCATCAAGACTGGGTGTCCTGGATGGCTGCACCGTATTTTGTAGCTTTGGGGAAGCAGCACTTGCTAAAGTTTTGGTATAAGCCCATTTTTCATAAAGCCTGTCCCCATTTTGGGACATTATTGGTGTTTTGTTCCTATCAGATGATACTCCAGAGGGTCTTGGGTGGGGGAGAGCATAATCCTGCCATCCCAGATGGTGCTGAGGTGTGATCCCAGTCCTGGATGGTGCTGAGGTGTGATCCCAGTCCTGGATGGTGCTGAGGTGTGATCCCAGTCCTGGATGGTGCTGAGCTGCCCTTTGGCACAGGAGCCTTCTCAAGGCTGCTCGATAAAAGGCAAGAGAAGACACGGATCGTGTCCCATGGTGCAGGAGGTTAAACAGGAAAGGTTTAAGTGTGTAATTAACTTGGAAGCGAGAGCAGTGTAGGCTGTGTGGATGAAAGAGCGCGGGGTGGGCTGTAGGCAGGCGGCCACGTTCCTCGGTGGCCACGGAGAATTAATTAGATGCTGTCCTTTGTACTTGGTTGTTTGGTCTTTCTTTTTCTTCCTTTTCTTTGTGAATCACTAGTCCCTCCCCTCCCCAGATTTCCTCTTCTTCATCCCTGTAGAGGGAGATGCTGGGTGGCAGTGGTTCCCAAGGGATGCTGAGTGGCAGTGGTGTCCTTCTCCCTGGTGAATCCATTAAGCCACCTCCTTTTCTTTTTTTTAAAGAAATTTTAGTTCATCTGATGTTTAACCCTCACGTGGTGCCTATGCCTCTGCTCTCTCAGCATGCCCTGGTGCTGCAGTGGTACCTGGGGGGATGCTGAGCCTGCTACCAGGCTCCCTGACAAACCCCTCCAGCCACCTTTTTTTGCTTTCTTTCAAACAATTTTGCTTCATCTGGTGTTTAACCTCTACATTGGTCCCTGTCCCTCTGCTCCCTTCCACCTGGGCACGTGATGGATCCATGGAGGTGGCAGCAGTACTTTAAGGAGGCTGGGCAGCACTGATCTCCATCTCCGTAGCAAATCTCTCAAACCACCTCTTTTTTTTTTTTTTTTTTTAAATACTTGTCCATGTGGTGTTAAACCCCCGTGTTGGTGCTCATCCCTCTCTCCCCTCTGCCCAGGAATGCTGTGATGTTCTGGGGGTTTTGTGTGGAGTGTTTAATGGAGCACATCTCGTCCTTGGCACAGGCTGTCTGTTGTGCATGAGGCAGGCTCTGTGCTGGGGGTGATTTGGGCAGCTTTGGGGTGTTCAGGCTGTGTCTTGGACACGTCCCACCCCCGGGGGCAGACCCCCAGCTCCCTGCAGTATTTTTAGCTGCTGTTGGGTTGGGATCACACCTCCTGCGCTCGCTGCCTTCACTTCCGCGCTTGGAGCTGCTGTCACCCTGGCCTGGAGCCAGCTCAGGGGACCTGGGGCTCCTTGGTTCATTTTTAGGGTGTGTCCTTACCTGGAGCAGTCTCACCCGGCTCCCACAGTCCTTGTCCTGCTGCCATTGGGATGGAATAACCCTCCCACTGCTGCAGGTGGATATTTTGGGTTGCAGCCTCCCTGCCCTCTTTGCAAACATTGTGATGAAACACTAGTTTTTTGCAAGTCGCTCTGGGTTTCCCCTCTCTGACTTTCCACAGCTGCTGGAGCACCTCCAGCCACCCCCTGTGGAGTTGGGTTGTTGGCATTTAATTGCTCAGGTGTTAATTTTTATGCCCTTAATCTTGTGATGAGGAGGGAGAATCTGCTGGAGGTCGAGCTTCTCCCAGCCCCGTCCTTGGCTGGGGAGAGATGGTGCCAGAAGCATCCCATAACTCATGGAAACCAAGGTTCTATGAAGCCCCTTTGGCTTTTTTCCCTGTGTGTACAAATCACGGACAAATTAGTCAGGGAAATGGAGTGGCCAGTCAAACTGCCTTTGTTTTGTGCCGTGGATGGGAGGGAAGGCTCGTGCCGGGAAAAGCCTTGGCAGTAAACCTGTCCAGGAGGGAGATGGATCAGCTGGGCCAGCACATATCTGCTCTGTAATTGCATTTTAAACTTCTGGAGCCCAGACATTGTCTCGTGGGTGGCTGAGGATGCAGGTGTGGGGTGATGGAGCCGTGGGTTGGTGGCAGTGGCTGTGCTGGGGATGGCAGCAGGATTTGAGTGTGGGGCTGCAGTCCAGCGGGAGGAGGAGGAGTAGGGTACATATCTCATTAAGTTTTCAGTGGCTGGGAATAATTTACTGGGGGGGAAGAAATCACTTTTCCCTGGAAAATGGGGCTCTGCCAGCCTGTAACGTTGTTTGACTCTGCTCTGGTTTCTCAGGCCAAAAAAAATCCCTCAAGAACAAATTTCTGCCTCCCAGAATATCCCGCTCAACAGATCTTGGAAAGAAACACTTAGGCCTTTTTTTCTTTTAAATCACTTGGCACTTAGTCTCTGACACTGTTTTATTTTGAAATTTATTTTATTTCCCTTCCTTCCTGGAAAATTTTGACAGATTTGTGCTTTTCCTCCCGTTAGGAAGTGCAGCCAAGTTCCAGACTCTAAAATCCGACACGTCTCGTGGTGAGAGCTGAGGACCAGGGGCTGCAGTGCGGGGGCACATCCGCACGTGGGCTGGGCAGACGCTCCATTTCGGGAAGGGCTTTAAGAAAGCTGTGATGTCTCAGTGCCTCCAGACATATGAATAGGAGAGAATTTGCTTACAGTTTTTTAAAAAGAAATTTCTTATGGCTGTGAGAGGAAAAAACAGTTGGTGACGGAGCTGGAATGTGCCCTTGTGCTTTAAAAAATGAGTGCAAAGGGGCGAAAAAAGCCACAAATGTCTTCTTATGTATGAAAGAGTTGGGAATTGAAATTTCCTGAGCATCTTATGGGCTTTTTTGCCAATGTTTGGACTCTTGTTTGACTAAATGTTGCATCCAAGCATCCCTGAGCACAGGGAGGTACAACCCGTGCCAGCAGCGAGGCCATTAACTGCCAGATCCCCAGGTGGCAGGGGGAATTACTGATGTAATTTGGGATAAAATAGGAAGAAAACAGCAGAAATAATCCCTTGGCCCAGCTCTGTTTTCCTGTGGTGCATTAGGGGATGTTTGCTGTTGTTCATTCCGCTTGCTCAGGGTTTCCTGGGGCCCCTCGTGAGCCCAGGCCCCGTTAATTAGCGCTGTGCCCTGGTCCCTGTAATCGTGGCTTTAATGGGACAATGGGGCAGTGTGAACCAACAGCCCCCGGTGGCCCCACAGCGAAGCCGACCTGGGCTCCAGGGCTGGATGGATGTGGGATGATGGGGGAGCTGGGTACAGGATGGGGGAGCTGGAAAATGAGGGGGGACTGGAACGTGGGATGACAGGAGGGGGCTGGATGTGGGATGGGGGGGGCTCTCTCTGTGTCACCTCCCCTGGGAACAAGTGGTCTTTTGGCATTTGCTGTACTCTGTGCTCAGCTGAGCACGCTGTGGACCAGGGAGGTACCGTGTAAACAGCCTCAGACCTCCAAGGGATAAATCTGTAATAAAATATGACTGCCAAAAGGACTCAGCAGTGCCAAGCAGGGGGGCTCAGGGCTGCGTTCAGGGTTGAAGGTCCTGGCTCAGAACTGCCACACTCACATCAGGCCATGCAGAGAACCCCAGGAGCCCAAGCCACAGGTGGAGGGTTGGGGTCAAAGCCACCACAGTCAAATGCTCTTTCTTGGGGAAAACCCTTTGTGCTACTGACCCCCAAGAAGGAAAGCTGGGAGCTGCTCCTGCTTCCCTCCCTGGGACCTGCCAGCTTGTGTCATTGGTGAAGCTACACAGGAGCTGTGGGGCCCTGGTAGCACCAGGACCAGACCCCTGCTCACGGTGCCCTTGGGGAATGGCTGGAGTCCCTCAGCATTCCAGGGGCATCACGCCATCCTGGTGGGCTTTTGGGGAGGGAGCAACCACTCTGGGAGCTCAGGGGCTGATGGGTCTGTCCCCACAGCTGGCTGCACCTTCGAGGAGGACAGTGAGCCCAACCAGTGCGAGTACAGCCAGGGCGAGGACGATGACTTCGACTGGGAGCTCATCCGCAGTTACCTGGTGCCTCACCTGACGCCTGACCTGCCTCACGGTGAGTGCCAGGGTCCCCCGTGTCCCTGGGGCCCTCTGTCCCTACCCTGCCTCTGTGTCCTGTACCCAGGGCTGGACTGTGTGGCTCCTCCTCCTTTAATTCCTGCAGTGTTTTAGACTTGGCTTCTCCCTGCTTATGTGGGAAATGAGGAAAAAACCCCGTTTCTGGCTTTTTCAAGTGTGGGGAAGGGCTTGTGAGTTGGAGGCATCTCCAAAGTCTTGGGAATTATAAGAAGAAAATGAAAATGGACTTTAAAAAATCTCATTGGTTTAAAACTGTTTTTTTTTTGTTATTTTCTGGGTCCATGTCCTCTCTGGTGGCCAGGCTGGGGGAGCTCCCCTCTCCAGGGTGGTGTGGGCACCATGCCTGGGTGCATCTGGGGGCTTTGCTTGCTCCCTGCTCCAAACTCTGTCCTGCTGTGACCCCCTTGAGTTGTCTCTGAGCCCATTTGCTCAGTGATGTGCACTGGACTTGGGATGCTCCTTGTTTTTGGGACTGCTGGCTCCTACCTGATCCTGAAGGGCCAGTCCTGTGCTGACGATGGGCAGGAAAACAGGAGAGCTGGTTTAGAGCTCAACAGTAAAAAGAGCCTTTTCTGTTTGTCAAAATGTTACCTGCTTTATAGGAAACTCTTTACTGTTCCATCAACCTGCCTCCAGCTGCTTATCTTGTGCCTTGTTCATGCCAGGACTTAATTTGGCTTTTCCCCTCCACTAACTCTGCTCTGCCATTACCTTTCCCCATCACCTTCTCCTTCCATCCTGTCTCTCCTGGCATGTCCTGGGTGCTGGGCAATGGTGGGGATCTGCTGGCAGATCCCTGCTCCTCCCTTGATGATTTTTCCAAGTAATTGCTTTAAACTGAGCTATCCTAATTGGTATGTGTCCAGGGGGTTTTCTGGGGAAAGCAGAGCTGGGGGTTGAGGTGGCTTGTGATGGAGTGTCTGAAACTTGTAATTAGTTGAGTTTTCTGCTCAACACTGAGCTGTAATTTAAAATCTGCAGTGAACTACCTGAGCTTAAAGCCTGGGGGCTTACAGGGGGCTGGAGGGTTGGGTGGAATGGGGCTTCTCTCCTTACTTGAGGAAAAAACTGTGGCTCAGCAGGAGATGGGGTCTTAAAGGAACACAAAGAGTCTAAGGAATAAACTCCAGGATTGATGGGGAGGTGGGTGTGACATCTCACGTTGGATGGTGTGAGCATTGCAGTGTCACCCCAGGAAGAGGACACTTGTCCCTGCAGCTCCCCTAAGACCAGGTAATGCTGTTGGCTCATTATCATGGGGCTCCAGGGGGGTTGCAGAGACCCTGTATTTGGGTGGTTTTGTCCCGTTTTGGGTGGGGACCTGAGGCTTCTGCAGCCCCATCACCCCCTTGGTCTTTGCAGCAGCTCAGGGGATCAAAGGGATTTCACAGTGCCAGGGCCTCTCCAGGGAGCACTTTCCAAAGGAGTCTCGTGGTCTCAGATTAAAATGAGTTTTTATTGGAGATCAGCCAGTTTCAAGGAGTGTAGGATTTATTGGAATGGGTGCTGGCTGCTGGCCACCTGCTGCTACCTTTTCATCTGACTCTCTTCTTGCTTTCTTGTTTAGTTTAGGGTTCCCCCCCCGCTTTTCTTGACTTGTCTCTCACCTAAAGATGATGGATGGGTCTCTCCCATGTTGCAGTTGTGATTTTTTTTTTTTTTTTTGTCTCTTTATTGTTCCTTTTTTGAAGGAGCAGCTGCAGGGTGAAGCAGATGTGAACTTGTCATTCCAGACTGGTTTGGGCTGGGAGGGACCTTAAAGCTCATCCCATCCCACCCCTGCCATGGCAGGGACACCTCCCACTGTCCCAGGTGTTCCCAGCCCCAATGTCCAGCCTGGCCTTGGGCACTGCCAGGGATCCAGGGGCAGCCACAGCTGCTCTGGCAATTCCAGCCCAACCCCTCCCCAGCCTGCCAGGGAACAATTCCCAATTGCCAAGATCCCATCCAGCCCTGCCCTCTGGCAGTGGCAGCCATTCCCTGTGTCCTGTCCCTCCATCCTTGTCCCCAGTCCCTTTGCAACTCTCCTGGAGCCCCTTCAGGCACTGAAAGGGGCTCTAAGGTCCCTCACTCAGAATATTAAAACATCATATTTGTGGGTGTTTTTTTTCCTCAAATGTTCTTTTTCCTGGATTTTCCTTCCAAATTCACTGACATTAGGAAACCCCCTGTGCATCGGAGCTTCTCAGTGCATGGAGCTACTGTGTCCTTGCACAACTCTGTCCCTGTGCTGGGGGGGCTGAGCTGTTGTCCCCACCCTGAAGCACTCTGATGCCTCCCGATCCCATCCAAGGAGCTGCTTTTTCAGCTCTCAGCTCCAGCACCACTTCCCAATCAGCTCCTGCTGCAATCCATAAAACCCTTGAACAATGAAGCCTGACGTGGTGGTGGGAGATCAGCCCTTGGTGCTGGGGGTGCTTTGGGAGATGTTCAGCCCAGAAGTGGGGAGTGGTTCCCTGGTTCCTGTGCTGGCTGTGACACAGAGAAGCATCTGGCACACATCAGCTTCGTCTTCCAGCGGGATTTCCTGGAGACAGATACTGCAATGCTCAGACCTGCTCCCCTGGCACCTCTTGTCTGGCAGTGCCGCCCTCTCCCTGTCATCCTGCTTGCCTTCCCTGCCTTCTAATAGCTCTTGGAAGTTATTTTTTATTTATTTTTATCTCTCAGTGATTTTGTAGGAGGAGAAACTCATTGAGACAGGGAAGTGGGGGGAGTGGGTTCTTCCCTCCTCTTCTTGCAGGGCTGTTTGGGTTTTTCCTGGAGGGATGCAGTGGCAGGCAGAACCCTTGGGATGGGCAGCATGATGGGAAGAGCTGCCCCTTCCCTGTGGGCAAGCAGGGCTTCAACTGGCCTTGGGCACTTCCAGGGATCCAGGGGCAGCCATGGCTGCTCTGGGCACCCTGTGCCAGCCCCTCCTCACCCTCACAGGGAACAATCCCTTCCCAATATCCCATCCAACCCTGCCCTCTGGCAGTTTGAAGTACCTTTGCTTCTCTTATATTTATAAAAGAAACCCAACCCACACCCTGGGCTTCAGGTTAATGCCAGATATTTACAGCAGAGGAGGATAAAATTAGCACAAAAGCGAGTGGTTGGAACCTGCGTTTTCCAATGCTGCAACGCCAGGAAGAAAATTAAGAGGGGAAAATAGCATGTGTGGGAAGCCCTGCCTGATGAGGGATGCTCAGGTGCATCCCTGCTCCCAGGTGACCTTATGGGCATTCTCTGTCTTTTAAAATAACTCATCAGTGGTTTAATTTTAGTCTTGGCCTCTTTATTTTGGACCTATGGCTTTTTGTTTGTAAAGGGAGAGCAGAGGAAGGGCCTGTTTGTTAACGAGAGCCTATTCATTAATGAGGTGGCTTTTGGGAGATGTCCCCTGGCATGAGGTGGGTCAGTGGTCGGTCTCCACTCTGCTGTTGCCTGGACCAAATGGGGCTGATCTCATTAGAGCAGAAGTAATTTTGCTGGGGGAAATGAGAAGAGAAAAAAGAGAAGCATGGACATAGTGTCTTCCCCTTGGTGGGTGAAACGAGCTGTGCTGGACTCCGAGGAAATAAATTGTCATCGTTTTATTTCACCCTGAGTAGCCACCCCAAGGGGCTGGCAGGGCCAGGCAGCCATGCAGGTCAGTGGTGTGGGGAAAATTTCCCTTTTAGGGATTTCTTTCCCTTGCCCCAGCTCCCATCCCTGAAGGATGCACTGGGAGATGCATCTGGTACTGGCGCTGTGTCACCCCAGCTGGTGCTGTGACCCCCGGGTGTTTTGGGGTCCCCCCAGGTGCAGGTCCCAAACTCTGGGGTAGTAGATGGGTCTCCCCTGCGATCCCAAATGCTGCATGAGCATAGATGGGTGCCCCCTGCAATTCCCCTTCACCTTCCTTTGGCTTTTCTTGGAGCTGCTCAGTGGGAGTCGAGGTGAGGAAAGCGCCCGAGCTTAGAATTAATTGATAACGAAACGCTGACTGTCAGGAAAACAATGGTAGCCTTGAATAAATGGCCCAGCTTTGTTACTTACAGCTTCTGCTGGTATTAAAATGGAGATGAATAATCCCCTTGCCTTTGGTGAGGGGGAGGATTTGGTGGGGCAGCTTCCCATCCATCCTGTATGCCAGCCCCGTGGCTGTGATGGACAGCTCTGGGAGCTGTCACGAAGGGCTGGGACTCCTGCATCCCCCTCCTGCCTTCAGACTGCCTGGCTTGGAGTGTGCAGGACAGGGAGTGATGCTGCCTTTGGGATCCCATATGGGACTGTCATCCTGAGTGCTCTATAAGGACGGCTTCAAGGCTGTGCTGGGGCTCTTGGTTTTGCTGCTGGTAGTGTTGGGTGGTGGGAGGTGGGATCCCAGCGGCTGCTGGTGGTGGGGCATCTCTGGGAATGACATTCCAGGCATCCCTGAGAGCTGGGATGCTACTGCTGCTCCTTAAGCCAACGAGGATTTCCCTCTGTGAGTGCCTGCTGAGCACAGTTTAAATGTGGTGACAACTGTGTGGTAAATGATGGAGGTAAACAGCTGGGCCCGGCTGGGGAGGGGGACTGGTGCAGCCAAAGCTGTGAGAGTTAAAGAAGAGCAACACTGGAGCCTTTCCTGACCCTGGGGCCCTGGGGAGGCAGCAGCTCTGATCCTCCCCTCCTCATCCAGCAGCCAGGTCCCATTGCAGTGTCCTGCTGCTGCCCAGAAGGCATCTACTCCTGGCTCCATCCCAAGTCCCTCCTGTCCTGCATATCCTCATGGGCTGTCATGGACCAGTGCCCTGGAGCACATGGGCATCTTTGTGGTCCCGTATCCTCCACCTTCTCTATCCCTGCTGGCAAAGCTCAGGAGAGGTGGAAAAGGGAGATTAGAGTAATAGAATCTCCTTAGTTGGGAGGGGGCTCACAGGGATCATCCAGTCCAACCCCAGACCCCCCACCAACCCCACCCTGGGCATCCCTGGAGCTCTGGCAGCCTCGGGGCCGTGCCCATTCCCTGGGGAGCCTGGGCAGTGCCAGCACCCTCTGGGGGAAGAACCTTGCCCTGATCTCCAGCCTGAGCTGCCCTGGCCCAGCTCCAGCCACTCCCTGGCTGCTGTCCCTGTCCCAGAGCAGAGATGGGAGCTGCCCCTTGGGAGGAGCTGCAGATCCCTGAGCTTTGTCCTCAGTGTCCTCTGCTCCAGCTGCACACACCAAGTGCCCTCAACCACCCCCTCTGTGGCCCCTCCAGACCCTTCACCATCCTTGTACTTAGCTCCAGTCTCTCCCCCTTCTCCCCGGCTGCTGCAGGCTCCTACCTGATGGTGAACTCCTCTCAGCACAGCCCGGGCCAGAAAGCTCACCTGCTCTTCCAGGCACTGAGTGAGAATGACACTCACTGTCTCCAGTTCAGCTACTTCATGTTCAGCCGGGATGGGCACAGCCCTGGCACCCTCAGCGCCTACGTCTGGGTCACCGGGGGCCTGGTGGGCAGCGCCGTGTGGAACGCGTCCGGCTCGCACGGCCGCCAGTGGCACCAGGCAGAGCTGGCAGTCAGCCTGTTCTGGCCCAGCGAGTACCAGGTGAGGCCCAGCAGCCCCCCAGCCCCAGCCTGGACCCCTGGCCACGGGTGACCCCTGTTTGGTGCCGCAGGTGCTCTTCGAGGCGGTGGTTTCCAGCGAGCGCAGGGGGTACCTGGGCCTGGATGACATTTTGCTCCTGAATTATCCATGCTGTGAGTGCTGTGGGATGGGATCTGAGGGGGGGTTGCTGCTGGGCTCGGCTGGGCAGCAGGGCTTGAAGCTGGTGTCCATTGGGATGGTTCTGGGGAGAGCAGAGGGCCTAATGCTGGGGTGCAGCCTGGTGGCACTTGGGTGTCCCTGATGTTACCTACGCTGGTGGAGCTCCATCTCCTGGGCACCTCTGAGGCTCCTTTTTGCATCTCCGTCCCTATCCCCACCAAAAAAAGCTGCAACATTGCTTTTAGTTTTCATAAAACCTTAGAAAAGCACAGACTGAACACAAGGCATGAGTGTCCCCATCAAGAGGGGCCACCCAGGCTGGTGGGGGGTCCAAAATCCCAGACTGTTCCAACACACTGGCTCTTGGGGTCACCTCCTATTTCTTGCAGGCTGGGCAGGAGACCTGCCCCCTCTGTCAGTCCCATACCCTGCATCTGGCAGCAGCACTGTGGGGTGCTGAAGAGAAAGGCTTATCCCTCCCTGGGACACTAGCTGGTTCTGCTGGAACACGTGCCTCACTCGGAGCCAGGCTCTGAGGGTGGGCATCAGGCCTGTCCAGAGCTGGGCTCAGCTGTGACATCTGGGTGGATTTTTGGGTGGGGAGAGATTTTTGTGGCAGTGCTGCTGTGGGTCTCCTTGGACCTCAGGTCCTTCCTCACCTCTTGCTTTGTCCCTCGGCAGCGAAAGCGCCTCATTTCTCCCGCCTGGGTGATGTGGAGGTGAATGCAGGACAAAACGCCACCTTCCAGTGCGTGGCCGCTGGCAAGGCTGCCGAGGCCGAGCGCTTCCTCATGCAGGTGAGGAATGGTGGTGGTGAATCGGCTGCAGGCAGCCCCACACATGGCTTTCCTGTGGGAGAAAACCCCGCTGGATATGGCGGGACAAGGGCGATCCCCCTGCTTTTAAGCAGACATCATGTGGGGACACCCCTGGTGGCTCTGGAGGTGCCACTGTGCCCCCTGTGACTCTGTGTGTGTCCCGTGGGCAGAGGCAGAGTGGCGAGGTGGTCCCTGCCGCCTCAGTGAAGCACATCAGCCACCGGCGCTTCCTGGCCACGTTCCAGCTGGACGCGGTGTCCAAGGCGGAGCAGGACCTGTACCGCTGTGTCACCCAGTCCGCCCGCGGCGCCGGCGTCTCCAACTTCGCCGAGCTCATCGTCAAAGGTGGGTGAGCTGCCCTTGCCCGCTTCGGGGCCGTGGCGGGCCACTCCTGCTCTGCTGTGTGCAGAGGAAGGTGGGATGCCTGGAACACGAGGATTGCAGTTTCTCACTGTGGAAGAGTTGCTAAACATGGACTGTGCAGCATAAAACCAGAAACTCCCTTTCCTGTTGGCCTTAGATCATTTATTTTTGATTGCAGTAGGTGGGAATTAATTAATTATGGTGAAACTGTGCGGCACCATGCTGGGCTGTGTGACTTACAAAGACAATTAAGGTTTGATCAGATGAAACCCTATTGCAGCTGTTAAAGCCTTCTGAAAGTGGTGGAGGGCACAGGCACAGACTGAAGTTTGAAGACTGGATGGTGTTGTCCTGTACTTGGGTGACTCCCATGTCCTCGGGATGGGGAATCTGAATTTGTTCTGTGCTCTGCAGCACAAATGCCAGAATGGTTTGGGTTGGAAGGGACCTTAAAGCTCATCCAGTGCCACCCCCTGCCATGGGCAGGGACACCTTCCACTCAACTAGGTTGCTCCAGAGCCTGGCCTTGGACACTTCCAGGGATGGGGCCAGCCACAGCTTCTCTGGGCAACCTGTGCCAGGGCCTCCCCACCCTCACAGGGAAGAATCTTTTCCTAATATCTAATCTAAACCTACTCTCTGTCAGTGTGAGGCCATTTTCCCGTGTACTGTCACTACATGCTCTTGTAAAAAGTCCTCTGCATCTCTTTTGTAGCCCCTTTCAGATACTGGAAGGCCACAGTTAGGTTCCCTTCAAACCACAGTTAGGTCACCCCAAATGTTCCCTTCTCCAGCCTAGGTGTGGTGGGTTGGTGTGGGAAGACACTGGAAATGTGTCTGACTGTGGGCTGTAAACAATAAAATAAACCCGTGGTACCTGTGGTTGTGCTGGCACTGGCCTGGCTCTGGGGATGCTCCAGCTGCCCCTTCTGTGCTCTCTTCCAGAGCCCCCCACCCCCATTGCCCCCCCCCAGCTGCTCCGGGCCGGCTCCACCTACCTCATCATCCAGCTCAACACCAACTCCATCATCGGAGACGGCCCCATCGTGCGCAAGGAGATCGAGTACCGCATGACCTCGGGGCCCTGGTCGGAGGTCCACGCTGTCAACATGCAGACCTACAAGCTCTGGCACCTGGACCCTGACACGGAGTACGAGATCAGTGTCCTGCTCACCCGGCCGGGTGAGGGGGGCACCGGCAAACCGGGGCCGCCCCTCATCAGCCGCACCAAGTGCGCAGGTGGGCCCCACGGCGTCCCTTGGGACAGCTCTCCAGGCACCCTGGGCCCTGCCCCTTCCAGCTTACCCAAGGCACCTGTGTGTGTCTGTGTGTGTGTGTGCTGTTGGCAGAGGTGCCCCCTCATTAACTTCTCCCATTCACTCCAATTAGAGCTGATTAAACTCCCTCCCACTGATGGCACTTGGTCCCTCTTGTCTCAAGAGCCTGACTTGGGTGTGATGACACCACAAGGGCTCTCATGGGGCAGGCACCTTTCTCTGGGTAGCTGGGGCTGCTTGTGGGGCTGGCACCCTGCTTCACCTCTACAGGGAAGGATGAGCGTGGGGCAGCTGCTGTCCCTGCAGAGTTGGTGACTGAGAGATATCCCCAGTGGTGTCCCCAGCCCTGTCTGCAGGGCAGCAGCATTCTGTGCTGGGGCTGGTCCCGCTTTTGCAGTCAGGGTTGCTCTCTGCACTTACCCCTTTTGTCCCTATGGACAAAAGTGTTTTCCCTGATACAACACATAAATCCATGAGATGTTTGCCTCCTCGCTCACCTCTCCCCGTCTCTCTTCCCCACAGAGCCCATGCGAGCCCCCAAAGGCCTGGCTTTCTCCGAAATCCAGTCCAGACAGCTGACGTTGCAGTGGGAGCCACTGGGCTACAACCTGACTCGCTGCCACACCTACACCATGTCCCTGTGCTACCGCTACTTCGTGGGCAGTGGCCACAACCAGACCTTCCAGGAGTGTGTGAAGATGGAGCGGAACGCCAACCGCTACACCATCAAAAATCTGCTGCCCTACAAGAACATCCACGTCAAGCTCATCCTCTCCAACCCCGAGGGCCGCAAGGAGGGCAAGGAGGTGATATTCCAGACAGATGAGGATGGTGAGTCTGCTCGGGGAGGTGCATCATCCCCGAAATTGGAACTCTGTAGCTGGTGTGCTGCTGGGGTTTCTCCTGTGGCATGGTGTGCATCCCTGGCTCCTGGCCCATGGGCATGATGGGAATATCTCCTGAGCCAAGGGGGAGGTGAAAAGGATCTCGCAGCCCCAGAGGTGTGCAACAGGAGGCGAGAGAAAGGACAGTGCTGGTGTTTGGGGAAGGGAGATGCCTGGGGGGCTGAGAGGCTCAGGGATTGGATGGGGGTGTCACTGTGGACACACTGCCCTCATCCTTGGAGTGGAATTTTACCCCTGGCTGGCCCAATGGAGGATGTGGGAGTTGGCTCATACACAGCTTCCCGAGCACAAGTCATCCTCACTCACCCGTTATTGGGAACCAAAGCCTGGCAGCTATAATAACAGCAATTAAAACAATTAATACTTTGCACTTAGGTAACATCTTTTATCTGCTTGGTTTCTGGTGGATTGGGCACTGCTGCATTTCTGGGAAAGTGCTGTTCACCAGGGCAGGTGTAGCTTTTTTTGGCTTCCCTGATGCTCTTCCCTGGTGAAGTTTGCTCTTGAGTGGGTTTGGGTTTGTGCAGAGACCTCTGCAGTGATACGGCCCCAGTTTCTGGCAGCTTTGCTCCTGTTTTCTCCCTGTTCTGGCTGTGCCCTGTTCTGGGCTCCCTGTCACCTGAGTGGGAGGACATCCTTGATGGGCACTCCAGCATTGCTCCAGGACTTCCTGGTTTTGGAATCTATTGCTCTGGTGAGCCCTTTCCTGAGGATCTGCTCAAGCTGAGGCTGCTGGAGAGGTCTCCCAGGTCTGGCTTTACCTGCCCCTCACCCTGACTGCTCGCCATCAGCAGTGCCTGAGTCACTCTGGGCTTTGGAGATCCAGGGGATATGGCAGGAGGTACAGGACAGAGCTGGCTCCATGTGTCCAGTGCCACCCATCAGTGACAGGCCACATTGAGGGCTGGCCTCTCCCACTGCTGAGTGTGGCTGGAGCATCCCTGGCTCTCACGGAGTCATTTGTTAAGCAAGAACAGAATTAATCTCCAAAGCACTTTTTAAGCATAAAAAATCAGCAATTAAAGCGACTGAACTGGTAATTGCAAGGGATTGAGCTGCCTCCAGAGCCCCGGAGGACCCCTGAGGAGAAGCCTGCTCATGGAATTCCCCTGCACAGGATTTGCCATTACGTGTGCAGAGCTCACTCCTGTCTCCCAGGCTGGAAGGCAAAACCTGAAGAGCTGGAGAGGAGCTGAAAGCATCTCCAGGTCCTTTTTCATCTTCAAATCCTAAATCCAGCACCTTCCTCTGTACACCAACACTTTCCACATCCCCAACCCTCAGCCTGCCCCAGAGGGGACACCCAGCTCTGCCCTGCCAGTGGTTTATTTTCCAGCTATAATTGCTCCAGTTGTTCTCATTGGGCTGTGACTGCTCCAGCTGTTTGCTTATGGAATATTAATACACGAGCTCCAGATGTCTTTTTGCTATACTATAATCACTCCAGCTGCTTTTTCCTGTGCCTCAATTAACTGGGGCTGCTGGCTTCCCCCTTGGATTGAACTTGAGGCTGTGTATACATTCGGTCTCGTGGCGATGGATCTATGGATATCCTCCTACAGCTACATGGCAGATACTCCTCACATGTCTGGCCCAGCCTGCCTGGGAGGATGATGAATTCATCCTAGAACTGCAGGATGAACAGCTGCCCCTGCAAGTAAACCAAGGTGCTGAAAGCTTGTTAATGATAGGACCCTTAATTGTGGTTTATTCTGGCACAAGGCCAGTTTTGGCAGCAGCATCCCCTGGGGCTGCTGTTGGTGGGCTGCAAAGACACACCACCCCATCCTGAGTGGTAAACCCTGGTTTGGGGCTGGAAAATCCAAGTAACTGGGCCACCCAAGGCTGTTGTTCACAGCATCCTTCTTGGGCCCCAGGCAGAGCTGTGCTGGGCGTGTGGGCAGGACACTGAGGGAAGTGTGCTGCATCCACAGGTTGTCCAGCTGGTGTTTCAGTGCCCCCCATGGATCCAGGTGACCCACAGCTGGAGATTTCATTCTGTGTGTGCATGGAATGATGAAACTCAATCCCAGGCACCTGTGGAAATATCCTTGCAGTGTGATGGTGCTGCAGGGAGCCACTTGTCCTGGGAGCAGGCAGGGTGCATGCAATGCAAGTCAGGATAAATATATATAATTCCATAAATAAATATATGTGTGCAAATATGGATAGCAGAGGGGTACGTGCACACCTGGGAGCTGTTGTGTGCATCCTCTGCCTCTCCCAGCCTAGGATGGAAGCAAGATACCTGTACTTGAATGTGTGTGTATATATGTGTGTGTGTGTATATATATATATGTGAATATATAGGTATTATAATATTAATATAATATATAAATTATCCTATAGACAATAGCAATGATACAACATATAATAATAGAAACTAAGATATAATTGTCTATATCATGCAGGCTATATATAATAATAGAAAATAACTTATAATTATATATAGTGTAGGTTCTGTATATTAAAACCCAATCTCTGTAGGTACACACTTTACTGCCCTACAGGTTTCCGTAATTCTTCCTGAATTTAATAAGTGCCTGTGTACACGTGTAGGACACAGTGCCTCTGATTAAATTAACTTGTAAATCAGGTGGAAACGGCTCGTTTGCACGGTGGGAAGCGCGGGAGGTGATCCCTCTCTCCCAGTCCCGTAATTACACCCGAACAAAAGCTGTGAAAAAAGCCAATCAGAGAGAAGAGCTGCTGTCCCCTGCAAGGTTTGGGAGTGGGGGATGCTGCCGGTGCCTTCCCGAGCCATTGCCTTTCCTCGCTGACCGCCTCGGGTGGAGAAATCCATCATAAAGGAGCGGATATTGATCCCGGAGCCGCTGATTGCTGTCAGTGATTACAGTTATTATTGTGGTGGTGTTAATTAGAGGGGAGGCCGGGCCACGTTGAGCCCGTCTGCATGTGAGGATGTTGCTGCTTGCTGGCAGTGTCTCCACAGGATGCTAATGGCTCCGGGGGGAAATTGGGTTGTGGGGGAAAAGAGAATTTATTTCTTTTCCTCATGCTGGAAAGCTCGGGCACCCTGTGCTGCTGCCAGTGCCTGGGCTGAGGTGCTGGAAGTGGTACCTGCGGGGTTTGTACTGGTGTGGGGACCTCCCCTTCCCATGGCAAAGTGTCACCAGTGGGTCCAGGAGCATCAACGCCTTGGGTGTCTTCCTGAGGAGCCACCAGTCCTGTCTGGTGGCACTAGCTGGAGGTGGGTGACACGGCAAAGGGAGTGTGGTGGCTTGGTCACAGGGCACAACTGCCACAGCCACCCAGAGGGGTTTCCTGGAGGATTTCCCCTTACAGACTGGTTTCCAGCTGCATCCAAGTACATCTCCTTTCCTTCCCCAGTGCCTGGCGGCATTGCCTCTGAGTCCCTCACCTTCACCCCACTGGAGGACATGATATTCCTGAAGTGGGAGGAACCGGTGGAGCCCAATGGCCTCATCACGCAGTATGAGGTACATCCTGGCTGGTGTGGCGCCTGGGGTACTGGGGACACGAGAGGGTCCTGCTTGGAGGGGTCTGGGACAAGCTCTGCTGTTGGCCATGAGGATTAGAGGCAGCTGCTGCTACTCCTGAGCCCTTTGGCTTTTCCAGTGAACCTCTGCTATTGTTTCATCTCAAAAAGTCCCTGGCTGCCTCCAGGCTGCCCCATGACCATCCCCTCCTCTGAATTTGTTGTTTTAATCCCTTCTCCACCTGAATCTGGGCTCTGTCCCCTCTCCCACGGCCACGGGTGATGCTGTGCCCTGTCTCTGCAGATCAGCTACCAGAGCATCGAGTCCTCAGACCCTGCAGTGAATGTTCCGGGCCCGCGGCGCACGGTGTCCAAGCTGCGCAATGAGACCTACCACGTGTTCTCCAACCTCCACCCCGGCACCACCTACCTGTTCTCCGTGCGGGCCCGCACCGGCAAGGGCTTTGGCCAGACGGCGCTCACTGAGATCACCACCAACATCTCCGGTAGGTTCCCCACTCCATTCCTGTTCCTGGGGCTTCTCCTCCGCTCAGGTGTCCTACAGTGGTGTGGAGCCTCTGGCTTGCTCCTGTGGTTTTGGTGACTGGCAGTGTTTTGGTGGCTGGATACTGCCATAGAAAGATGGTCTTGGTGGTGGCAGCTGTGCTGTGAGCCCCCGGGCAGTCCCCAGACTGGTGGGTCCCTGTCTGGGGAGCCTGGCCAGCCCAGTGCTGGTGGCTGGTGCTGTATAAGCGAGGGATTAATTGGACTTTGTTAATGAGCTGTGCAGTACTCAGGGCTCTTTGCTTCTGTCCATGGTGTCGCATTAACTGCAGCAAATGGGCTGAACAGAGTGTTAATGGGGGCACTGGGACAAAGCAGCTCAAGCTGGACCCCCTTGGCTGCCAGTGATGGTTTGGGGACCACAAGACTATGCCAGGCATGAGGGGGGGTCCCCCCACCTTGGTCTGGGGGTGCTGCTGGGCTGGCTCAGATATGCTTCTGCCCTGGGGTGGGGGAAGCTCACACTGCCAGTGGTTCCGAGTGGTGCTGTTCTTGGGCACATCTCATGACTGGAGTATTTGGGTCCTGCTGAGGTTGGATCCCACTCTTGGTTTTCTCCCTTGTGCCGGACTGGTGTTGGTAAACCTCCCTTGTGCACACCCAGGGGTTGTCTCTCAACTCTTGTTCAAGACATGGAGAGGCTTTTTACTTTATTTGAAATAATTCATATGACACCAGTGGGTGATGCCTTGCCCTGGGCAAAGCTGCTCGTGCCTCAGTTCCCCCCTAAGCCGGGGGAGCCCCAGGACTCACTCCAGCTCCTGTTGCAGCTCCCACCTTCGACTACGGGGACATGCCATCGCCACTGAGCGAGTCAGAGAGCACCATCACAGTGCTGCTGCGGCCGGCACAGGGCAGAGGGGCTCCCATCAGGTAGGTCAGGGTGCAGGAGGGTGAGACCCCAAAATGGGGTGGCACAGCAGGGTCCAAGGAAGGGCAGGACCATTCTTCCCAAAACTAACCTGTGCCTGGCCCTCACCAGCACCTATCAGGTAATTGTGGAGGAGGACCGGCCCAAGAAGCTGAAGCGGGAGCTGGGCGGGCAGGAGTGCTTCCCGGTGCCGCTCACCTTCGATGATGCCATGTCCCGCGGCTCCGTGCACTACTTCGGGGCAGAGCTGCCCGCCAGCAGCCTCACCGAGGCCAAGCCCTTCACCGTGGGGGACAACCAGACCTACAGCGGCTACTGGAACCCACCTCTGGAGCCCAAGAAGGCCTATCTCATCTACTTCCAGGCCATGAGCAACCTCAAAGGGGTGAGTGGCCCTGGCACCTGGTAAGGGCAGGCTGGGGTCTGGGGGTTGGTAAAAATGGGACTACTTTTAGATTGCCCTCCCCTGGGTCACCCTCTGGGTTCATTCCTAATGTCCTGCTAGGGGGCATTTGGTGCTCCAGACCACCCTTATGGCATGTTGAGATGATGGGTGGGTGTCCTGCTCCAGCACCCCTGGGTGGTGCCTGTCCCCATCCCCGTGCCGATGCGGGGGGGTGGAGTAGCCGAATTTCCCCCACCCACTGCAGTACCAGCCAGGACATCAACAAGCACCAGTGCAGGGGAGCCCCTATTCCTGGGGCTGCTCCTGGGTTGGAGAAGGACTGTTTGGGCAGCCAGAACTGTGTGTCATTGCTGGGATCCAGCACTGGCAGGATGGCCAGTCCCAGCTCCAGAGAACTCCTGAGACCTCCCGGGCTGCCCTTCCCTCCCTGCTGCTGCCAGTTACCTCTGCAGAGCTGCACCCCTTGCACCCACCGGGCTGATTCCTCCAAGTCTCCAGCAGGACCACCTGGACCCTGCTGGGATCCTTCTTGGCATCACCTGCTCCAACAGCTCCTGTCCAACCTGCCGGAGCATCCTCATCCTGCACATTTCTGTCCTGCTACAAAGTGGTTACTGAGTCCTTTTCTTTGCTCCGGGGTCATTCACTCCTCGCTTCTTTGTTGTAATTAGAGCCGAGAGGGACAGGGAGGGTCCTGGCTCTGACTCGCTTGGCACTGCTGGTTAATAACTGGTGGCTGATGCTGTGTTACATCTTTCCTGCTGAGAGGTAATGGATTTATCCCAGCTGCCATCAGATGTTGGAAAAACACTGGATCGTAGCTGGGGTTTTTCGTGGGTTTTGTGCCCAATGAAGCAAGAAGCAGGAGAAGGAAAAGCTGGAGATCCCAGAGAGTGCAGTGCTCTAGTTGGCCCTGCCCTGGGCATGTGGCATGGGCAGGTCTTGGGCCGAGGGTGGATGGAGCACCTTGGTGCCTGGTGTCTTGAGAGACTGGAGGATGCTTGGAGAAGACAACACTGCCAAAGTGGTGCTTTTAATTTTGCAACAGAAGTTGGATGCATGGAAAGATGGAATATTTTATCTGAACCCCTCCCTAAATTGCAAATGTTAAAACTATTGGAGACTTAAGCTGGAACCTCGTGGCAACCTTGGCAGCAGGTGCAGAGCTTGAAACTTAAGTGGAAGACAAACCCGTGAAGCTCTGGATGACAACTTGGTAGTGTTTCAGCTGTAGCTGGTGGCACATTGGTGACATGTGGATTGGCTGCATCTCCTGGGTTCTCCATGCTCTTGAGCTTCACCATCCCCTCTGTGCCAGGAGCAGTGGCTCCAGCTAAACCTGGGAATGCTGGGGACAGATCATTCAGCAGCATCTCTTGTGATGTGGGTTCCCAGGAGCTCTTTGGGTGCTGCAGCACAAACCACCCATGGACTCCCTCAGTTTGGGGGCCAAAGCACCAATGACCAGCCCTGTGCCCACCCAGCCTCGCGTAGGTGAGAGTGGGGAGCGGAGCCGCTGGGATGCTCATCCAGCACTGACCCCCCTTTTTACCTCCATAGGAAACTCGGCTGAACTGTGTCCGGATCGCTCGCAAAGGTGAGCTCTCCCTTTCCCCTAACCCCAGTGAGGCTGCAGCTCTGGCTGCTCTGGCGGTCGGGGCTCTGCCAGTGGGTTTGGACCAGCACTGGTGGTGATTGGGCTGCATGTGATGGGTTATTCCAGCTCCACCCCACACTCTTTTGTTTTCCACTCTCTTTGGCATCTGGGGTTTTTCCCTTGGTTGAATTTTCCTTCCTAATGCTGTTACCATGGTGGAGGTGGGTCTGGAATGGTGGTGCTGGATGCCGAATCCAGGGATGGATGATCTTATGTGGGGTGTGATGAAATATGCACAAAAGGACTGTCCCACCCCACTGGAACTGGGAGAGGGACTTGTCCACAGTCGTAGTGTGGTGCTGCAGAGCCCTGTAGTGTCTTGTTTGGATAACTTGTGTTCATGGAGAAGTGAGCATCCCATGGGACAAATCCAAGTGTTTTCATGCCTGATGTTGCCAATCCCCCTGGAGTGGAGTGTGGTGGGTGCTCACAAGCACCCTTGTCCACCCACCCCTCTGCCTGTCCCTGTCCCCTGGCAGCTGCCTGCAAAGAGAGCAAGCGTCCCCTGGAGGTGTCCCAGCACTCGGAGGAGATGGGCCTGATCCTGGGGATCTGTGCTGGAGGGCTCATCATCCTGATTATCCTGCTGGGAGCCATCATCGTCGCCATTCGGAAAGGGTAAGGAGACCTGGGCTGGTGGCTGGTCCTCCCTCCCTTGCTCCCTCCCTCCCTCCCAGCTCAGCTCTTCTCCACCACCCCAGCACTGTCTGGAGTTACTGGTGGGGATTCAACTGCCCTGGGCAGGCTCCAGATGCTCCCTCGGGCTATGTCTCCATGTGCCCATGCATCCCACTGGGCCCAGAGCCCCAATGCTCTGTGACACCAGGCAGGGCAGGGGACACTGGGGACTGAGCAGCAAAGTCCTGGGGATGTCCCTACCCCCTCTGCAGCTTTGTTCCACTGTCCCTCTCCCTCATAATTTTTGGTCTTTTGCTTCTTTTCCTCCTGGTTCTCGGCTTTGTGCGGCTCTGGCAATCCTGCATGGATGGAAACGCTTCTGGCCCGAGCCCTGCACTGGTGCTGAGCCCAGCTGTCCCCATCCCACCAGCTCTTCCCTGCCAACAGTAGCCACGGGACCCCAGGGTGTGCAACCCTGCACCTCCAGCCCAAAATTACAAAAATTAGCTTAATATACACTGAGATGTTGCCTCTAGGCTTCCCTGTTGCCTTGGCCAGGCCAGCAGGAGCACATCTAGCATGGATGTGGCCGTGGCTGTTGTGGTGGGCTTGCACTGGGGGAGCTCATGGGGGTGGAGGGCGAGGGCTTTTCGGGACACTCATCCCTGGGAGCGCTGGGGATGCGGCCACTGCTTTTCACGTGGATGCAACGCCCTGGAAAAGTGGCTTCTTCTGTGCAGGCCTCGAGGCAGCGCCAGGCGGGGGGGCTCTCAGAGCTGGGATAAAGGACAGCAATTAAACACGGGGCTTGAGAGGATGGAGCAAAGTACATGAACAGCCACAGGGAGAGAAAAACAGTAGGGCAGAGCCTCGGCCCCCGTAAATCTGCAAAGCTCTTTATGGCTCCGTGCACCCTGGAAGGATCCTTGCAGATTTATGTTGCTGGAAGAGTGGGGCTGTAGCATCCCTGCAGACTTTGAGGTGTGGGGCTGGCTCGTGGCTCCATTGGCTCATTCCCTGATGGAGCAGATGCCAGCAGTGCTGGTGTGTTTTGGGGAGTGATGCTGTGGGTGGGAAGCTGTGAGTGTGGCTGCTGCATTCCCATTCCCATTGCCGGTGCTGCCAGGCAGGAGGAGGAGGAGGAGGAGCAGCTCTGCTTCAGCATCCCAGGATGAACCTGTTGAAGGATAAACCAGAGCCACAAATTAGATCTGGTGCTGAGAAGCCTGAATTTGGGGCTGTTGGGAAGCTGGGATGAGCTGAAAAATCTTCTCCAGAGTGCTTTGCCATTGGAGAAACCCTGATGTGGTGGAATGGAAATGCAGCCTTGGAATATGTCTGTCTCTAGTATATGGTGGACTGTGAATGTGACATCCCAACGCCACCTACCCCTCTGGGCCCCTAACCAACAGCCTGGGGGAAATCCCTACATTTGGGACATCTTTGTTGTTCACTCTTAAAAATTATGGAATGACCCCTTGGAGAAGGTTGCTGTGGACACCTACCACAAGTGTGATCACACTGAGAGCCGGTGCTTGTGCTCTCCTGCCAGGATGCTGGCTCCTGCCTGGAGTAAATAACCTGTGGGTGCCACAGGGGAGCCTGATTCCTTTATGGTGCATTGAATTTTCTGGCAGCTGACTTGCCCTGTAACCTCCCTTCCCAATGCTGGGGAAAAGCTGTTTATGCAATTTCTGCTGTTCTCTTTGCACGCTTGCCAGGAGGAACTACTATTCTTACTCCTATTACCCGTAAGTAATTGTCATTCTCCTGCTTTACCCCCCTCCCGGCCACCCCCCTCACCCCGCTGCTCCAGCAAGTCCTTATCTCTGCCAAGTGCATTTTAAGGGTCTCTTTGGATCAGGGAAAATAATGCTGCCAAGCTTGTTAGAGACAGAAGGCAGTGTAAAGGTGAAGGGTCAGCAACTCTGAGTTGAATTCTGGATTTTAGCAGTGCCTTGCAGTGTTCCAGCCCCACCACAATGCTGACATGGACTCAGATCTCCTGTTCATCCTTCTGGCTTAATCACTGCTCTGGGTCTGGAGCCTGATGCTGCCTCAAAAATGTTCATTCAGGTTTCTTTGCCTGAATGACTTGAATTTGGGGTGGGAGGTTCTGTCCCAGTGAGAACTCCTGGGATTTTCCAGCATCTTTGTTAGGTGCCTAAAGAGACCCTGTGTGGGGGAAAAAGCCTCCTCAGTGGGTGCTGAGCATGGGTTTACGCAGGGGGGTCCAGCCCATCCCTTGGGATGGATTTGGCCCCTGACATGGCTTTAAAATCACAGAATGATTTGGCTTGGAAAGGGCTTAAAGCTCATCTCATTCCAACCCTTGGCATGGGTAGAGACACCTTCCACTAGTCCAGGGTGTCATACCTGGAGAACTGGGGCTGGGCAGGGCTGGGGCAGATCAGTGTGATGGGAGGTGGCTGGAGAGAGCATTTGACTGCACAGGGAGCACACCTGGCTGTCCAAGGACAGGGGACAGGAGGGGACATACTGAGGTTGAGCAGCTGGAGTTGCTGCAGCCAGCGAGGGATGTTGCACGTGTGGCTGTGACTGGCTTGGGACAGCAGAGCACCGAAGCATGATGACCACACTACTGCAAATAATCCGTTCTGCTCCTGGAATAATCTGAGCCCAGGAGCTTTGAGGGGACCTTAGAGCACCTGAGGGTGAGCCCTGCTCACTTCTGCTACTCCCCACTGCAGGAAACCCGTGAACATGACCAAAGCCACCATAAACTACCGGCACGAGAAGACACACATGATGAGTGCCATCGACAGGAGCTTCACCGACCAGAGCACCCTGCAGGAGGACGAGCGCCTGGGGCTGTCCTTCATGGACACCCATGGCTATGCAAACAGAGGTGAGGTGAGGGTGGGAGCCTGGCATCCCCTGTTCTCCTTCCACAACTGTGGAAACAGAGGTGAGGTTGGTAACCCAGCATCCACCTGCTCCCATCGCACAGCTGTGGGAGCCAAGGTAAGGATGGGGACCCTGACATCCCCCTGCTTCCTTCCAGCCAGAAAGGTGCCCAATAACTCCAAAATATCACAGAAACAGACTGCCAGGGCTCAAGGAGTGTTTGGACTATGCTCTCAGGCACAGGGTGGGGTTGTTGGAGTGTCTGTGCAGGGCCAGGAGTTGGGCTTGGGGGTCTCTGTGGGTCCCTTTCACCTCAGGATATTCTGTGATTCTCTTGAAGGCTTGGTGTTACATCTATTTTAGACTGATGTGTGTGGCATAGCAGGCTCTTCTCTGCCCTGTGTAAATCTCCAAGGGCATGGATTTCATCGGTGTTGGAGCTTTTGCCACCATCCAGGCTGTGCTGAAGGGGAAGCTCTTGTGGGGAGCTGGATCTCTGTCTTCTCATGGAGATCTGAGCTTGTGGCTGGGCCGGTCGAGGCCATCTGTGGGCTCGGGATTGGGCTGCAGCCCCCTGGAACTGGGTGAATCCTACCTCCTGGCTTATGCTGAGGTTGGAAGCTTTCCCCCAGCCTTCCCTGCACAGCCTGGGCATTGAAGGGTTAAAGAGCCCCTGTGCTCCCATCAAAGGGAGACTGATAACTTCACACCCACTGGAGGATGTGTCTCCATGCTGATTTAGTTGTAAAATAACTCTTTGGCTGCCCCAGTTTCAGCCATATGCTAATAACATCTGTTACAGTAGCTGCAAGATGCCGCCTGCACGCGGCTCTTCCGCACGGGCTGCGGGACTGATGCGCTCCCTGCCATTGTCTCATGGATCATTAAAGCCCAGAGGGCAAACTTTTCCTCCTCTGAATACATCGAGCTAGGTTAGGGGTGTTTTTTCTTTGGTTGCTGTCCTTGAAACTCTCAAAGGCTGGTGGGGCTGAGCTGGGGAGCTTGGGCTGCCTGCCATGGCTGGGAGAGTCTCCATTGCCTGTAAACATCCTTAATTAATGAAGGGAAATTAATGACTTGGTGACTGGTTGGTGGCTGTTTCCCCCCC